>NC_045767.1:187500-506250 GCF_008692025.1 Phocoena sinus | reverse complement strand
CTGCTGAGCCTGTGTGCTACAACTACTGAAGCCTGCACTCCTAGAGCCCGTGCTCCGCAACAAGAGAAACCACCGCGATGAGAAGACCACGCACCGCAGCGAAGAGTAGCCCCTGCTCACCACAACTGGAGAAAAGACCTCACGCAGCAACAAAGACCCAGTGCAGCCAAAAATAAATTAAATAAATTAATTTTTTAAAAAAAGACACATGCACCCCAGTGTTCATAGCAGCACTATTTACAACAGCCAGGACATGGAAGCAACCTAAATGTCCATCGACAGAGGAATGGATAAAGAAGATGTGGTACATATATACAATGGAATATTACTCAGCCATAAAAAGGAATGAAATTGGGTCACTTGTAGAGATGTGGATGGACCTAGAGACAGTCATACAGAGTAAAGTAAGTCAGAAAGAGAAAAACAAATTTCATATGTTAATGCATATATGTGGAATCTAGAAAAATGGTATAAATGATCTTATTTGTAAAGCAGAAATAGAGACACAGACGTAGGGAACAAATGTATGGATACCAAGGGGGAAAGGGGTGGGGTGGAAGGAATTGGGAGATTGGGATTGACACATATATACTATTGTTACTATATATAAAATAGTCAACTGATGGGAGCACACTGTTTAGCACAGGGAACTCTACGTAATGCACTGTAGTGTCCTAAAAGGTGGAGATATATGTATACGTGTGGCTGATTTATTTTGCTCTGTAGTAGAAGCTACCACAGCATTGTAAAGCAACTATACTCCAATAAAAATAAATTTAAAAAAAAAAAAAGGAAGGCCCTGGGCCCTGACAGGTCAGTGCTGACACCCTCGCCTCCCTCCTGGCCCATGGAGGTCTTTGTGTAGAACCGGGTTCTCTGTGGGCATCAGTCTGGTCTCCACTCACTGGGGCCCCTGCCCCTAGTGTGTAGGCCTCACCCAGGCCCTCAGGGGAGGTGTGGCTTCTGTCCTGTTTCCCTTGGAAGACGGGGCTCGAGACATTGGGTGCTGTCCAGGGTCTCGGGTAAAGGTCAAGCGCGGGGCTCACTTGCACACGGAGCCCTTGCCACGGGCCCCCTGCCCTCTTGGCGCCCTGCTCAGCCCTCCTCCGAGCCGGCAGTGGATTCTGGAGCCGCTTCCCCTGCAGCCGCCCCTCCACAGGGTCCTCCCAGAAGCTCCTCGGGGGCCCTGGACCTTCGAGTGCATTTCCTAGTTTCTAGCTCGGATCTCGCTTTCTCTAAGTGCAGTGTTCCTGTCGTTTCAGCGGAGATGGGGAGCGGCTGGGCCTGTACGCTTGGTACAGACTGGGAGGGGCCCAGGCTCCTGGTCTCATTGGCCTGTGTGTGTCCTTGTCCCGGCCCTTCTGTGTCTCTCATGCTGCTGTGGCCGGGTGGTGGGTGGCGGTGGGAGGCAGGTGTATCTGCGCGAGGAGCGTGCGTGGGCAGGTGCCGGTTCGTAAACCCTACTTTTTCATGTTTGCTTTTTAAATAACTCAACACGGGGCTTCCCTGGTGGCACAGTGGTTAAGAATCCTCCTGCCAACGCAGGGAACATGGGTTCGAGCCCTGGTCCAGGAAGATCCCACATGCCACGGAGCAACTAAGCCCGTACGCCACAACTACTGAACCTGCACTCTAGAGCCCGCAAGCCACAACTCCTGAGCCTGTGCGCCACAACTACTGAGCCTGTGCTCTAGAGCCTGTGAGCCACAACTACTGAGCCCGCGTGCTACAACTACTGAAGCCCGCGCACCTAGAGCCCATGTGCCACAGCTACTGAGCCCGTGCACCACAACTACCGAGCCTGCGCGCTAGAGCCTGTGAGCCACAGGTACCAGAGCCCCCACGCCTAGAGCCTGCGTGCCACAGCTGCTGAACCCACGTGCCAAAACTACCGAGCCTGTGCTCTGCAATTAGAGAAAGCCCATGCACAGCAACAAAGACCCAACGCAGCCAAACATAAATAATAAATTTATTTTTAAAAATAAAATAAATAACACGTACTTGTGAGCAGTTTGAAGTCGTGCCCATCGCTCTTCCCACTTCTGATTTCACTGTTTCCTTTGTACGCAGCTCCCCCCAGCTGCCTGGAGCCCCTCAGCACTGCCCTTGGTCCTCGAGGAGGGGGCACCGTCCCTCACCCACGCCGTGGAGTACTCGGTGCCCCTTGGACGCAGCCGTGATGTCCTTGTGGCTGAGTCTGGGCCCTGAAGCACGTAGAGCCCTGGCCCGTGGAGGCAGTGGCGGAGGAAACAGCCTTTTCTCTTTCAGACGGACTCCGACATCCAGGCGCTCTTCATGGGCATAGACGGCCTGTGCAGGAAGTACGCGAGGGAGACCTCCCAGGTGAGTCCTAGGCTTTGCCCTCAGCCCTTGGAGACTTGGTGTTGTGGAGACCACTCCACTCTGGACACACGGTTGGCGAGTGTCTCCCACCCCCGCTGTGGCGAAGCCGCGCTCTCTGTCCCGTGGTCTCTGTGCCTTTGCTGGGTGTCAGGACACAGTGGTCGCTTGGTCAGGACGCCCCACTGAGCCTCACGATGTGAGGGACGGACCTTAGATCTGGGGTTTGGAAGGTGGGGCTGGGGCTGTCTGGACTCCGGGCGGTGGGCCGCTTTGTGACGCTCTCCTCTCCTGGGGGTCACTTGTGCAGCCCTCGCCCACCCTGTGGCCCCCGTGGCATCCGTGCCTGCCCGACCCTCCTCGTCACCGTGCACGTGCCCCCTTTGCTGCTTCACACACTCGCCCCGCCCCCGTGCCCAGCCTCTAATGCCGCCATCCGTGCCCTCTGCACGTTCCTCCCTGGACGTCACTGGACAGCCTGTGGTCCCCCCGGCTGTCCTTCTGTCAAAAGCGCAGCCCCCACTGCTGGCTGCCTGCCACCTGCCCTCGGAGGCTGTGTGGAGGAGCGGCCGGGAGCTGCCTGAGGCCGAGGCCCTTCCCTGGGGCAGCGCCGCTCGCCTGACCGTTCTCGCCCTTTGGCCTGCATGTCTGGAGGCCGTGGTCAGCCAGCTTGCAGAGACCATCCCCTCCCCTGGGAGGCTGCTCTCTGGCTCCGACGTGGCCAGAAGCACCGGTGGGGCCATGGCTGTCCCCCATCATCCCGGGACTGCTCCAGGGGGACGCAGGGATGCCCCAAGACTCAGCATCAGCATGAAGTGAGTGCTGGGGTCGGGGGTCGGGGACTGCCCACATCGCCCCCTTTTGCAGTGGGACCCTCTTTCCGGCCAGGTCCCCGGGGCCAGAGCTGCACGAGGACTCGAGCCCTTTTTCATTTTGTTCTGTTGGAACCATCTGACCCCTGCCGAGGCCGCGGCGCTCAGCCTCAGGCGCCCCAGCCAGTGCAGGTGGCGTGTGGCCACAGGGTCCGGGGTGCCCCCGAGCCCGCGTGAGCCTTGCGCCCTCAGTGGGGCTGCTCTAGCCTGCCGCTCAGGCACCCCACCGGCCGGCCCCTCTCCCAGGGCCAGCTTTGCCCGTGGCCCCGCCCCTGCGGCGGCCTCACCTGTCCTGTTGCGTCTGTATCAGCCACAGAGGGCCTGCACTCTTGTCCTCACCAGGGTCTTCATTCAGAAATGGCCTGCCAGAGTCGAGGTAGCCACTGGCCTGTCCACAGGCCTTGCTGAGCCCCAGTGCCTGCGAGGCGGGGTCCCGTGTGCCAGCCGCTCCAGAACGACCCGGGGCTGCTCCCAGAGGCGGTGCTGCCTGTTTCTCAGTTTGGGCCCTGCACCAAGACACGAGGTCAGGGGTCAGCGCGGGACATTAGTCTCTCGCTGCAGGCATAGGACACTGTGACACTGCAGGCATAGGAGCTGTGGAGACAGGTGACTGTCACTGTGTCTTGCTGAAGGTGATTGGGGAAGGCGGCTTGAGAACTGTCTGTACAAAATCCCTCCCAGCTGTGCACGGCCCTGCCTCAGTGCCCTGCACGCTGTGAGGAAGAGGCACCCGGTCACGGGCTGACGGGGGCTTCACCTCGCCCGGAGTGAGGACTCAGAAGTCTGCCTGCTGAGGCCCGGGGGCAGCAGGACTTGAGAACCGTTGGTGCGCTCCCGAGCCTTCCTGGGACAGGACCTCGCAAATCATGAGGACTTTGTGCAGCGGCGGCATTGGGGTCCCCTTGGGGCACCCCTTCCACAGGCTGACGCTCTGGGCAGAGCCTGTGGCCGTCGCCCCTCCGCTGGGTGGAGACACGCGCCCCTGGTCTCATGGAGCGGGGGGGCTCACTGGAGCACTGTGGAGCATGTCCGCTGCCCCAAGGGCTCTGAATCCCTCAGGATGTAGGAGCCAGGAGGGTTTGTCCCTCCTGACCACAGCCCCACCCTCTGGAGGTGGGCTGGGCCAGCCTCCTTTCCCTCAGTTTGGACCAGGCCAGTGAGCCCCAGGGAAAAGACCACCATCCCTGGATGTTTGCACTCACGTTGGCAGATTCCTGGGGGTAGTGAAGTGGGTGATGCGTTTATACAGTGTGGACTTCAAATCCCAGTTTGCCCCGCACCCGGTTCTGCTGTGTGTCAGCTGTGTGCGGACGGCGACAAGAATTAGCTTCAAGCAATTCAGTTTAGTGTTTTGAGAGAGTGGGTGTCGTTGTCTGAAACTCCAGTGGTGAAAATAGCTCTCTTCCCTTGAGGAAATCACAGTCGCCGTCTTCTAATGTACGCGGGCACTCTCAGGGACTGGTCCAGGCTCTGGATACCACAGACAAGGAGGTTGGGGCTCGTATAAACGGAGGACCAGGGACGCTGCTGCTTGCAGGTGCCGCTGGCCCCGGATGTCCAGTCAAGGTCGCTGGGCTCCTGGAATGGCGCGGCCCTGCCTGTCTGCCTGGTGGCGTTCTTGCCCGGCACAGGCCCAGTCGGGGTGGCAGGTCAGGGGGTTTCTGGTTAGTCTGTCTGGTCAGGAGGCCATCTGTGATCCAGTTGCTGTTGCCTGAGGGACGGCACATGGTGATCGGCCCTTGTGGAATGTGTCGCATCCCATGGCCTGGGCCCCAAGGGCCGCTGAAGCCACGCGGAAGGGAGGCACAGCAGCCCCCTTGCCCACGCGATCCTCACGTGGAACCCGCGGCCCTCGCTGCCTCTGGTGGAGTGCGCCTGGCCGTGACCGTCCTCAGCCTGGGCTCTGCCGGCATCTGCTCTGGCTGCCAGGCTGCAGCGGCGCCACGTCCTGGGAAGAGCCGGTGGCTGCAGGAAGCCCCCACCGGCCTCTGCGGCAGCCGCCACGCGCGCATCAGCCGCTGACACGTGTTGTCTTTGCAGGTTTTAGAATTTCAAGAAAAGCACAGGAGGAGACTGTTAGCCTTCTACGGAGAAAAGGTAACTCCAGTTGGCTGGCAGTGAGGAGAACAGCGGTCGCGTCACCCAGCGCTTATTCCCTACACACCCGGTGACCTGGACTTGGTGCACGTTCATTCATAAATAGTGTGAGGGCCGCTGCCACATAACTCGCGTTCTCATTTGTGGTTTAAGAAATTGAGGATCCACGTGTTGCGTCTAAGCTGTCGCTTGGTGTAGCGCGTGTGGTAACTGGAAGTCGTTCAATTGTCTTTAGATTTCTCAGCTGGAAGAGTCCCTCAGGAAGTCAGCGCTGAGGATGGGGCAGCCGCAGAGGTGAGGCCCGGGGCGCGAGGGTGGCGGTGGGCCTGTCGTGACTGCTCGTCTGTGTCAGCCCTGTCGTAACCAGGGGTGCAGAGGAAAGAGCACTTCCGTTGGCTAGAAACTTCTGTCAAAGCAAAAGTGCAGGAAACTGGAGGAGAGGAAAGGGAGACAAAAAAGAAGAATTTTTTAAAATATGAGTGGTTCCCCTTGGGGGGCCCCCCAGTGATTCCTGGGGTGACGGGAGGGGGCCTGGGAGGAGAGTTAACCCCGTCTGCAGTTCCCTGGAGAGCACATGCAGCACACCCATCCCCTGGTCCGGGCCCTGTGACAGCCCTGGGCCCACTGGCCCCCGGGGTCAGTACGGCACCACCCGTGTTCAGCCACGTTCTCGGTTTTATGAGACATGGTATGAACGCAACGGACGTTCAGAAGTCCCAACCTGGGGGCCACAGGTTAACCTGCGGGATTACTGTCTGCCCAGCAGTGACCCCCCTGCCCCAGTGCGTGGACTCCTGCCTCCTTGCTGCATCGGGCAGCTGCGGGCAGCGTGGGCGCCCAGGGGCCACCAGCCAGAGTCGGAGCTGGGCGCCTGCCAGTGTGGACTCAGCCTCGTCTGGGGTGAAAAGGCCTCCACCCACCCGCCTTCGTGATGGGGCATGAGCCGCGGGTGCCGCCTGTGAAGGCGTGTTTGGGGTCAGCGAGCTGCGGGCCAGCGCAGCGGCAGAGGAGGCCTCTCCCTTCCCTGAAGGACTGCGAGGAACAGCGCGGCCGAGACCTCCTGTGGTGGGCGAGGCCTGACCCTGACACGGGGACAAGAGGCCCCCGGGCCAGTCCCTGGGATCTGTCCTCCTTGGTGTGCAGTTTGCTTTCTTTCTGTGGAATCATGTCTTAATTCTGGAAAATTTCCAGCCCTTACCTTTCCCATTCTCCCTCTGTGGCTTTGTCCCCACCTGGTGTCTGCGCCTGGTGACCTGCTCCTTCAGAGCCCGGTACCTGCAGCGCCCTCTCCGCCGCACCGCGCACGCCTTCTCCCCGCGTCTGTCCGGCTGCTCTGTCTCACCCTTCCAGCCCGTCCCTGGCCATTTTTGGTGCTGTATTCTCGCTCTGCCTCACAGCACTTTGTTTCCCACCTGGTGGCTTCAGGGTCCAAATCTGCCTGTTCCCCTTGGGCTCCAGGTGGAGTGTTCCTGGCACGGTGGGTTCTGTGCCAGGCCCACCCGCTGACCGCTCTGCGTGCACCACGTGGCCTGCGTCTCCCTCTGGGGGGAGCCTGTGCCCCCGACGCGGCACCCTTGCCCCAGACCACGCCTGCCTGGGTCTGCCCCGCCAAGCACGGCATGGTGTCGCCACTGCTGACCCTGTCACAGGGCCTGTCTCGGCGGGGCCTTGGACACTCGCCCTCCCCACACGCCCAGCGTGGCACCCAGTTTGTTCCACTGAGTCACTCGGAAGCGGGAGTGAGTGCCCTTCAGGGAGCTGGGCCCCAGCACGGCCAGTCCCCCTGCCGGTCGGTGGGCCGCTCAGCAGGCCTTTATTGAGCGCCGGCTGTGTTCTCAGCACTGTCTTGGGCTCTGGTGAGTCAGAGGGAGCTCCCTCCATTCCTGTGCGATGTAGCCAGGCGTGTGCAGTAACTGAGGCTGTGGAGGGGGCCACGGGGCAGCGCCACGGAGAACAGAGGCTGTTTCTGTTTTCTTGACCTTCAGGTTGGAAGGAATTACCTGGAAGTAAACGTTTATGGCTCAATTAATGCCTTTTCTCCATCTATTTAGTGTGAGATTGTCACAACAGATGGCTTTCAGCACAATAAAAAGTCCAGTTTCAAGTAAGTAAAGTGTCGCCCGGAAGGGGAGGGTTGTGACGAGGTGCAGAGTGGACCCGATTGGCTCCAGCACCAGGTTTCTCGCCACAGCTCCTTCCGCAAAGCCCAACGGGCCTCTCTTCCTGCCGCCCGGCTCATCAGCCTCTGCAAGGTGTGCACCCCCAGCCCCCAACCCCCGAACGTCAGCGGGCAGTGTTTCAGACACAGGGGTATGTGGCCGCAGGGATCGGTGGGGGGTGGTCACGTGACCCGGGCTGGGCAGCTGGGTGTCGTCCCCAGGACCCTCCTCTGACACTGGGACAGAGGGACGTGGAGGAAACAGGACGAGAGGGGGGGTGTTTCTCTTGGGAGGTTGGAGTCGAGCCCACGGGCAGCAGGTGTGATGAGGGCGCCCGAGGCCCCATCAGCCTGGCCGCCCCCGCCCCAAGCTCGTTCAGAAAGTAGGGAGCACGCCCGCCCTCTTCCCGCCGCCTTGTGCTCCTGCGGGGACGCCCGGCCACGTCCCATGCCAGCCTTTGGGCTGATTAATTAGGGAACTGCCGTGGGTCAAGCCCTACCTGCATGAAACGTGTGGGCCCGGCAGTAGGGTGGACGGAAGTAGTACTCCTGCTTCCGGGAAGCCCAGCAGGAAGCGGAGGGGCCCAGTGACAGCGGCCGGAGGGGGGCAGCCAGCCAGGAGGTGGCCACGCGGGGGCCTTCGGGGGGAGGCGGCGGGAGGGCAGACAGGAGGGCTCGTTTGGGCCAGACAGCAGGGGCTTCCGTGTCCTTGGGTGGGTGCGCGGTGGTTTACAGGTCTCGCTGGCCACGGCGGGGCTGTGATCACCGGGCTCCCCTGGTGCTCAGCAGCTGCAGGAGGGAGAGCCGCCCGCGGGGCCTCGTGTGTTTTTGTTACTTGGTCGTAACCAGGCCCGTGACCGTGTTTCACTGTCTGTAACAGGGTGGAGTCCATGGAAGTTGACCTCACACCCTCCCCGAGGAGAAAGGTGAGTGCACCTGCCCTCCGCGTGCCTGGTTCCCACAAGCTTCGCGTGGATAGTTTTCTCGTCACTGATGACCTTCGAGCACGCCAGCTCCGCAGACTCTGGGCAGCCAATCTCCAGGCGGCTCCCAGGAGGGACCTGGGAGGGAGGCTGGGGTGCGGCTGTGGGGCCACTGGGCTCTCGGGGCTGGGACGGGGTGGGTTGCCCTCCTCCCACCTCTGGCGTCTGAACTCAGTCCTGCCTGGAGGCCTCGTGCCGCTGTGGTCACCGAGTACACACGACCTGTGAGGTGGATGCCAGCATGTGGGCTGGTTGGCGAGAAGCGGTGCTCTGGGCGGGTGGGCAGCAGAGCCGCTCCGGGCTCCGGTGGGGAGACGCTTCCCACCCACTACCCCTCGTCAGCCGTCTCCCATCACCAGAAGGGGGCGTGGGTACACCTCCGCCCTGCCCCAGACCTCAGCTGCTCATGAGGCAGTCCGCACAACCTGGAGCTTACGGGTCCCTGCCAGCTCGCCTTTGCCCCAGGAGCTGGACCTCGAGCCTCGGCCCACATGTGGCCCCATTCTGGAGGTTAAAGTTTCCAGAGGTTAAACGTTCCAGAGATTAAGGCTGACGGCTCAGCGATGATGTGTTCCTGGGCAGCACATTGGAAATTGTGCCTTGGGACCAGAACACCACAAACTAATTTGAGATTCCAAAGTGAGGTTCTAGACCAACATCTACGTGGGCTTGTGGACCCATGTCCTCGTGGACCCATGTCCCCATCTCAGCACTCACTCCTCGCGGTGGGGAGCAAACAGGCACAGCCACGTTCCAGGAAAGCCATCAGTCACAGGCTGTGGCTGCCAGAACGGGACGCGCGTTTTCAGGGAAAGCTTGTCCACCCAGTGGCCCACCTCCCGGACACCCCATCAGCCCTGGGGTGGGTGTGCACACGCCTCTCTGGTGGGGCTGCCCTGAGACCCCGAGCGGGGCGGTGAGGTGTCTCCTGGAAACCCCAAGACCCCCCAGGAGGTCCCGCAGATGGCATGGCTGGGCCCACCCTGTGGCCGTGGAACAGAGGGCAGTGCCCACGCTCCCTGAGGTGACCCTGGAAGGAGTCTGGTGGCCTTGGTGAGGGAGATCCTGGAGGAGGAGAGCGGGATCCTGCCCCCCTCCCACCCCGCTGCACTGGGCCTGGGTCCTAGGAGGGAGGGAGAGGCAGAGCCTGCCACCTGCCCTCGGCTGCGCCTGCGAGCAGAGGGGCACCCGCCGGTGAGGTTCCGCGTGGGGACTTGGACCGTGGATGCTCGAGGGCTAGCTCGGCAGGTGCTGGTTCCCCGGAGGGGGTGACCCACGTGGACAGTGAGGGCGTGCTTGAGCCCGTGAACCGTGGGGAGGCGGCACTGCGGGCAGCAGGCAGGGGCCTCCCGGTCGTCCCCTCCGTGATGTGGCCTCCAGTGAGGACGTGGCCCCGTGGAACCCTGAGGGGCTGCACACGCGCACGGCCCCACCACACCTTCCTGGCACAGGGCCTGGGCCTCTCCAGAACACCCGTCGTCTGGTGGCAGGAGCTCCCCACGGAGTGAGGTGTGTGGAGGAGGCAGTGACGCAGCGTGTCAGTCACGTCCCACAAGCCAGCCCGGTTGCATTATGGGGACTTGGTGGCTGATGGGCCGGTGGAGGGCAGGGGACCCACCCCAGAATGCAGCCCAAGGTTGGGCCCATCCCTGGCCTTGGCTGCCCTGGTCGGGTGTGGTCTCACTCTGCCACATCGGCCTAACTACCTGGCCGTCCACGCAGAGATGTGCTCGCAGCCGAGCCCGGGTGACCGTTGAAATCCTGAGGGCAGCCGAGTACGGCTGCCAACAACCCAAATCCTCGACAGCAGCTCCCCGGCGCGCTCGAAGAAGCGGATCCTGTGGGGGCCTGTCTCGGCACCTCCGCTTCCTGGAGCTGCTGCGCCCGCGCCCTCCCCCGGCCTGGGCCGCGGCCAGCGCTCACCTGCGTCACAGCCACCATCCTGGACACTCCGCATCTTTAAACTCATTCTGTCTCGCCTGTTACTGGAGCCTCCCCCAGATAGGTGCTAACCCGACAGGAGCGATTTTGTCTCCTCTCTTCGATAACTTTTCAGAGTTGGCCTGTGCTGGACACTCGTGGCCTGACATGTAGGATGTGCCGGAGGTGGGAGGAGGGGCAGGGGCCGGTGCACAGGCGGCCGCAGAGGGGCTGGAGGGAGGCTCTGAACGCAGCCGAGAGACAGCAGCAGTAGGAAGGGCTGTGAGGTCAGGCCCCGCTCACCACGAGCCACGTTAAAGCCACTGCAGCAATGGGATGAGGGCACCGTGAGCAGTGAGAGTCCCCAAGCCAGCCCTGCCGTTCTCGCAGACCCTGGAGAGGCCTTCGCCTTGGGCATGAGCCTGGAGTGGGTGGGCCGGGGAGGGAGGCCAGAGGGAGGGGAGGCTGCTCCGGTGGGTGGGCAGCAGCCTGCCAGGCAGTGCGACGTTCGAGGGTGGGGGCCAGTCCCTCCAAGGTCAGAGTCTTGCCAGCAGGCATGAGCCAGAGGCAGGGCCGGGGTGGGGACGTTTGCAGAGAGTGCCCTGAAACGAGGCCGCCGCTGAGCTGGCGGGGAGGCTGCTTGACAGGAGCAAAGGACCATCGTGGGCGCGGGAGCTGGGAAGGTGGGCCCGAGGTCGCAGCAGGTGGGGCGGTGGCCAAGTCTAGGGCCCCAGGAAGGGCCAGAACGGGCTGTGGAGATGAAGAGATGGGCACAGAGACAGCGCCAAGCCTGGGTTCCTGGCAGCGGCTGTGTGCCCCGCCCCAGGTCCCACCGCGCAGTTACAGTGAGGGGGGCAGAGAGGGTGGGGTGGGGCGCCGCCTGGCGGACACTGCCGCGTGCGTGGCGTGGAGCAGGCCTGGCGCCGGGCACTGCCCGCCAGCCCTAGCCATGCCCGTCAGCATCTGGATTTCAAGGTGACAGGACGCTCCCCAAGTGATTTACTCAGGACTTTGCAATTCCTAATGTCAGCCAAGAAGTTGGGTTACTTTTCCTCTTCTGAGACTCTTAAAAGCACTCGGTGGGTCCTTCGTCCCCTCACCACCGTGGGCCCTGCCCACTCGGCCACGTTCCCGCACAGAACGCGGTCAGACAGGAGTTTGTTTCTCAGGCAGGTGAGACTGAGGGGCTGTGTTCTTAGCAGATGAGGAGACTCTCCTCCAGAGCGGCAGCTCTGGAACGTTACTAATTGTTTTCCTCTTACAACCTAGTGTGAGGTAGCCACCGGCCTGACAAGGATCTCCCTGCTCAGTCCACCTCGGGATGGACGCATGGGTAAGTGAAGACCCGCTGCTTTACCCCGGTCCACACATGCTGAAGGACTCACCCAGTGGGTGTGGGTCCATGTGGAGGCACGTTTCCCCCAGAGCGGGCCCCTCCTGGGTCCATCCAGGGCCCCACCTGACCCGGCACAGGGGAGGCGGGCCCTCGTGGCCTGTCTCCTGGGCTTTGAACAGGAATTCTAGGGCCTGCCGTGCTTACTGGTGCTTGCTGGAGTGGCTGCTGGGGGAGCACCCGGGCCCTTCCCCGGGGGTCAGCGTGAGCCTGCCCGCCTGCCCAAAGCGCTAGGCTCTGGCGCACGCCCATCTCCACCCCAAGCCCCTCCCTCACCACACTCGGGCCAAGGCCCTGGAAGTTTCCTCGGTGTGTGTCGTCATGGAAATATTTACATTTGAGACAGATGCTTATTCATTCTTAATCGTCAGCCCCTCTGTTTTCTTTCTTGCCATTGCTTCTTGCATCTCCGTCCTTAGATTCACTTTCTTTTGTGCTGAAGTTGAGATTCTGATAGTTGCCTCTGAGGTGTAGGCTTTCTGAGCCGCGGCCGTCTAGGGCCTCTTGCTGCCGCCCTTGCACCTGAGCACCCGGCTGGGGCTTGATTTGCTTCTGCACTTTGGAATCGCTGCTGCACCTGCCCCTTCCTCCTTTCCCCTCCCCTCCTCTCCCCTTCGTGGACGCTGTGCTCCCAGCCTCAGCTCACAGGTCAGGCCTGTGTCTTCCTGTCCCCCTTCCCTGCCCTCCCCTGGGATCCCAGGCCATCTGTCACTCCAGGGCCCTTTCCTCATGCTTCCCGCCTCCGTCCTCCTGTGCAGCTGGAGTGTCCGCCCATCAGGGTTCCCTTGGTTTTGGAGGTGGCGTTTCCCCTGGGCCCTGGGGTGTCCTGTGGGCGTCAACGTCCTCTCCGCCCTCGTGCCCGGCCCAGCGTCCCCGCCTTGTGGCCCCACCGTCATGCTGCCGTGCGGGTGTGGGTTTCAGGTCAACGTCTGCAGGCCGGCCTGTGGGGCAGAGCCCGGCGCTGGGAACATCCTTCCCTCAGGAGACGGGCGTCTGGCAGATACTGAACGTAGTTCCCTGTGCTGTACAGTAGGACCTTGTTTATCCATTCTATCAACATCCTGTAACAACCTGAAATGGAAAAGCATCTGAAGAAGAATATAGATAGATATATGTGTGTAACCGAATCACATAGCTGTACACTTGAAACTAGCACAGCATTGTAAATTAACTATACTTCAGTTTTTTAAAAAACAAAAATGCAGTTTAAAAGAGGAACTGAAGGGCTTCCCTGGTGGCGCAGTGGTTGGGAGTCCGCCTGCCGATGCAGGGGACACGGGTTCGTGCCCCGGTCTGGGAGGATCCCACATGCCGCGGAGCGGCTGGGCCCGTGAGCCATGGCCGCTGAGCCTGCGCGTCCGGAGCCTGTCCTCCGCAACGGGAGAGGCCACAACAGTGAGAGGCCCGCGTAACGCATAAAAAAAAAAAAAAAAAAAAAAAAAAAGAGGAACTGAAATAATTACATTGAAAAGCATTCAGAAGGCGACATGGGCAGACTAACAGAAAAGAGAGCGAGGTGCAGCCAGCAAATAGATGGCAGGTGCAGGTGTGCGTCAGCCACCCAGTACCCGTGAGCAACTGGCCACACCAGGGAAGAGATGCCCCGCACGCTCCCCAGGAGAGACGTGCTTGAACTACAGCAGTACAGACACGTTCCAAGTGGAAGGACACGGTGCGTGTGGCAGCCAGATGAGGGCCGGGGCGCGGCATGAACACCAGAGAAACAGACCGGGACGAGGACTGTTCTGGAGACCAGGAGCAGAAGGAACACCCCGTGGTAACAGGGTGTCGGGAAAACAGCAGTTACCAATGTGTATACACCTGACAGCAGAGCAGGTACGCGGAGCAAAAGCTGCCCATGGAGAGAAGAGCCAGCCATCCGGTCTGGGGAGCTCAGCGCTCTCCCTTCAGAGACGGAAAGCTGCGAGGGAAGCAGGAACGAAAAAGACACGAGACGTGTAGGGAACAAAGAGCAAAGCGGACGCGCTGATGTCAGCCACGGACAGCATCGGGTACGAGTGTGCGGTAGGCACAGAGACGTCAGACTGCTGCACGCTGTCTGCGAGGGACACATTTCGGAGCCAGAGGCACCGATAGGCTGAGACGAGATAACGTGCAGGGTGCGTCAAGCCAGCAGCCAGGACAGAGCCGGAGCAGCTGTCCTCAGGTCACACGCACGGGCCGTAAGATAGGAAACGTCTCCAGAGACGGGCATTTCGTGACGAGTAAAGGTCAACTTCTCAGGAAGACATGACCGTTAGTGCAAACACGCCACAAAAGAAAGTCCCCAAATGCACGAGGCCGGAGTTAAAAAGAGAAAGAATTAATTCAACACGATTTGAGCACTGCAGTAGCCCACTGTCAGCAGTTGATGGGACAACTAGACAAGTGATCAGAAAGAAGACGAGAGACTGCCTGTCTGACAAACGCCACACCACCAGCAACAGCGGAGCGCACAGTCTTTCCAAGTGCAAACGGGACATTCTCCAGAAGAGGTCACACAGTGGCACGTAAAACAGGTCCTGATACTTAGGACTGTTCATGTGGAGTGTATTTGGGGCCCACAATGGAATTAAATTGGAAATCAACAGAAAAAGAATTCTGAGAATAAAACAAATATTTGGAAATGAAACAATGCAATTATAACTAACTTATGGACCAAAGAAAAAACGTCAGCAGAAAGTAGCTTGAACTGAGTGGAAGAAAATACAGTGTACCAAATTTATAGGATGCAGGTAAAGCGGGGCTTAGAGGGAAATGTATAACTTTAAACGCTTATATTAGGAAGGAGATCTAAAGGCAGTAATCTAAGCTTCCACCTTAAGAAGCTGCAAGAGAACAGAGTAGAAATCTACAAAACAGGAAACAGAAACAATAGAGAAAACCAACGGAACCTAAAGTTTATCCTTCAAAAAAATTAGCAAACTCTTGCCTAGACTGACCAAGAGAGAAAGAGAACACAAATTACTAGTGTAAGAAATGAAAGAAGGAACATCGTTACACATCCTACAGATAATAAAAGGATTGTAAGGAACATTATGAACAACTCTGCCAACGAAGTAGATGCCTTACATGCAATGGACACATTCCTAGAAAATATCAAAACTACCTCAAGAGGAAATAGTAAGCCTGGGTAGACCTCCATCAAGTAAAGAAGTTGAATTGGTAATTTTAAAATCTTTGCACAAAGAAAAGCCTAATTCTCACTGGCTTCATGGGTGAATTCTTTGAAACATTTGAAGAAGAGCTAATACCAGTCCTGCATAAAGTCTTTCAGAAAGTAGGAGAGGATCAAAAACTTCCCAATTCATTTTATGTCAGTGGTGTCTTAATAACACAGCCAAAGATAACATGAGGAAAAAACTGAACGATAATCTTCGTGAATATTGGTGCAGAATTCTTTAAAAATATACGAGGCAATCAAATCTAGCAACATATAAAAGGATTTATATACCATCACCAAGTGCGGTTTATCTCAGGAATTCAAGGTTATTGACATCTGAAGATCAATTAACTATATTAGTAGAATGAAATACCTAAAAAACAAGATCTTTACAACAGAAAAAGAATTTGACGAAACTCTGCAACCATTCGTGGTAGAAACTCTTAGGAGACACGCACTAGAAGGGCACTTCCTCAGTCTGATACAGAGTGGCCAAGACCCTAGAGGTGGAACCTTTTCCCTGGAGACCAGGAACAGGGCAAGGATGCCCACCGCCGTCACGTCTACTTGCCTTGTCCTGGAGGCGCTAGCGGAGCAGAAATTAAGGCGCATAGGTTGGAAAGGAGGAGGTGTAACTACTTTGTAGACAGCTGGTCTTGCTGTAGAAGATCCCAAGGGATCTGTAAGAATACTGTCAAGAATTATAAATGAGCTTGGGGAGGCTACAGGGTGCGAGATCCACACGCAGAACTCCGTTATAATTCTGTATACTAACAACCAACAGGCCAGAATTGAACATAGCTGACAGATCGTAACTGTCAGGGTTTCCTTCTGGACTTCCTGTTCTGTCAACGAGTATATTCCATCCTTCCTTTCATAAATGCCACATTGTTACGATTACTTGTGCTTTACGGTTAAGTTTTGAGATCAGACACTTTGTTCTTAATTTACCAAAGTAATCTTGTCTCTTCTAAGGGCTTTGCATTTCCATATGAATCTTAAGATCCACTTGTCACATTCTACCAAAAAAGCCTGCTGGGGTTTGATAGGAGCTCATCGGTTTGGGGGGAGTTGCTCTCTCAACAGTCCTGCGTCCTCCGGTCCATAGACCTGACGTGTCTGCCTCTCCGCTTGCGGGACCCCGATTGACCTGAGGAATCACCGTTTTCAGTGTATGGGTCTTAGGCGTTATCCATAAACTGGTACCCGAGTAGTGAGTTATCTTGATAGTGGAATTTTCTTTAATTTCAGATTGGGTACAGTTTACATGGGGCGTCTTTTCGTGCCCCGCTTTCGCCTGATTGTGTCTTTGAAGCCAGAGTGTGCCTCTTGTGGACAGTGTGTGGTGGGATGCTGCTTGTAATCTCTGCCTCTGACTGGAGTGTCCAGTCCATCGAGTCAGCATGGTTACTAATAGGTTTGGATTGATGTCTGCCTCTTTGCCATGTGTTTTTGGGATTTTTTGTTTATCTGTATCTCCTTAACTGCCTTCTTTGGCATTAACTATTTTTAGTGCCCTGTGTCCCCTCAGAGCTGTGAGTGCATTCAGAGTCGGGGGTCTCTAGGAGTTCAGCGCCGTCCTGAGGGTGAGACCTAATCCGATAGGATTCGTGTCCTCACGAGAGATGGCACGCGCGGGAAGAGGTCACGTGCGGACACAGCAGGAAGGCACCGTCTGCAGGCGGGAAGCGGGATCCACTGGATCACCAGGAGTCAGGTCTGCCGGCGCCTTGATCTTGGACTCCAGCCTCCGGGACTGTGAGAAATAAGCGGACTGGGAGACTCGACCTTCCGTTGTTATTTACGCTGTCTCGTTGTTGTCTTGCCTCGGGGGTAGCCTTGCGCCTCTTATCGGCCACCCAACTGGATTCTGGTCAAATGCAGCAGCTTTGCCCGTGCAGTCCGTTTACTCGCTGCTTTGTGATGCTTTGTTTATGTGTAGCCACTTAGGTTACATAGAAGCCCAGCGATAGGCCTGTAATGACGTCGCTTACCGAAGCTCACGTGCCCTAAAGATCAGGAGAGGAGGCAGAAGCACACGCGCCCCTCGCGCTTGTCAGGTTTCTGGGCCCACGTCTTCCTGAGGGACCGAGTGCTTGCGGGTGGGCGCTCCTTTCAGCCCGTTTCATGGTGGGCAGTCCGGCCAGCTGTGATTCTCCCGGTTCTTGTCACCTTTGAACGATGATGTGTTCATTTTGAGGGTAATCTCACTGGGAAGAGAATTCTCAGATGACTGTTCTTAGCACTTTGCCGAGTCGTCCTGCTGCCGCAGGCCCCTCCTTCGTTTCTGGTGAGGGGTCGCCGCCCTCAGCCGTGTCCTCGTGTGTGACGGGTCGCTTTTCCCCTTTGCTCTGAGGACTGTCTCTGCCCTTTGCTCACTGTGGCTTTGGAGGACTTTTCGAATTCGTCGAGTGTGAGTCCTCTGACCTCACGCTTCTCTTCCAGGGTGGCCGTGGCTGCTCTGCGGGTCTGCGCGAGCTGGCGCCCAGGCGTCTCTCAGGCAGGGCAGCCTCTCTGTGCTCAGTCTCTGCTCTGCACACAGCAAAGCTGTGCCCTCCCAGGTCCTGCAGGGTCACCCCCGGCCGTGCTCTTTCCTCCCGCTCTCACCCCCAACGCAAAGGCACAGGTGCGCAGGGGCCCGCTCACGGCCCAGGCAAGGAAGCCCCCTTCCCAGGCAGGCGGCAGTGGGCGTCTGGGCACAGACGCTGTTGTCTGTCTTAGACGATGTCCTAAAATGGTCCCGTCTCATGCTCGGTCTTGGGAAGGAGCCTTGTGGATTTCAGCTCCGTCCAGCTGGAGGCCCCTTCTCGGCAAGCACTGCCTGGGTGAGTTGACGAACCGCGGGCACCTCAGCCTTGCCCCCCTGCCGGTCTGTCCCACGAGCTTGTGCGCGAGGCCGACCCGCTCCCACGTCTCGGGCCGCCCAGCCGTCAGTGCCCAGGTCTCGTCCACAGGACGCAGCCTGTCCATGTGGCAGCAGAGGGACACGAGCGTCCCCACATTCTCCACCTGGAAACTTACCCTCTTTAAATGTCAACGTGTTTTCCATTTAAATTTTTCAATGGAAATCTTTCCAAATGCATTGAACCACACCGCTTTCCTGAGCAGAAGCTCGGCCCTGGCTTGGACGTGTCCTGTTGGCTGTGGAGCCTTGTCCGGTCATTGGCTTTCAGGAGCACCGGCCCAGGGGGTGGCTCCTCGGCGCTGCCCGGGCCTCCTGCGGCGCCCGGGGTCACTGCCCTCAGGACCGAGACCTGCCGTGGCCCATGGTTCTCAGGCAGGACCCGAAAGACCCCCTACTGAGGGCCTGGCACCCGCTGTTCCTGTGGCCAGAGCGCTGCCCACACGACCCATGAGCTGTTGACTTCCTGAGGCCTCGGTAGCCTCAGCTGTGTTGACAGCCGTTGTCCCCATGAAGTCCTGTAAAGCGTACTTGAGAAACTGCTGCTGTCTGCCGTCGCGGGGCCGAGCGTGTAGTCACTGAACAGAGGACTGTACCCGGGACCCGTCGGGTGTGTGAGGCCGACAGATCAGGAGCCACCGCCGTGCAGGAGGAAGGTGGACTCACGGTTCCTGGAAGCAGGCGGCACGGCCGCCAGGAGGGGTGAGGCGGAGGCCTGGGCCAGAGCCTGGGCCGCGGTTTTCAAGGGAGGAGTGGCAGGGCCGCGGGAGAGGCTGGCAGGCTTGAGGTTGGATGGCTTGAGCCGTCTCTGTGGTCGCAGATGTGGGAGCCGCCCCGCTTGTCTGAGGTCCAGCCGGGCTGATGAGGGCCGAGTGGGGCAGCGGATGGAGGGGGCTTTAGAGCCGGCTCTGGATTGGCAGCTCTTCACATCAGAGGCACGCTGCGGTCGCTCACAGGCAGACCGGCGCCACCTCTGGGAGTCAGCCGGCCCTGCTCCGGGGTCAGCAAGGCCCCCAGACGCCAGACCCTCATAAAGTACGGAAAACAACAAACACGGTGAATGTAGCTGCCGAGATGGTTTGTCCACCTGGTTCTCAGCTGTTCTCTGGGGCTTCCTGAGGGTCACCTGCAGTGGGCAGTGTCCTCACAGTCCGCACGGCCCAAGACTAAGAGATGAGACCCCCATTGCCCACTTCGTGCTGTGCAGCCTTGGGAAAGGCACTCACCCTCTCTGGTCCAGGTTCTTTGGTTATGAAAGGGGTACCATGAAAGGACACAGAGGGAGCCTAACCTAAATAATGTCTACCCTTCTTTCCCTGGCTTCCTTCTGTTCAAACTCTCCAAAATTTAGATGCAGAGGGATTCAGGTATTGAGGAAGAGCTGTCTTTTCATGTCTGCTCCCTGGTGTGACTAAAGCCTACCAGGGATCATTTACATCTTTAAAAGAAGCTTCTTATTAGCCCAGAAGCTGTCAACGGGCAGAAGTCGAGCTGTGTAAAACTCTTGTGGTCTGGGTGGAGGTGACATGGCTGTCCTGGCGCCAGGGGTCGCCCGCAGCCCCACGCCCTCCCTCTTGTCCCCCGAGTGGTTGTCAGAGTAACAGGAGCCAAGGCTTAAAGCAGGTGTCCAGACATTTATTGAGCGCCTGCCGCATACCAGGGATGGCCCCCAACGGAGTCTGCGGGCAGTGTGGGTGTGGGCGGTGGCTGAAGGTCAGCCCCGGCCGGTCCGGGCATGAGACTGCGCGGTCAAGGACGGCGCACGTGGGTGAGAAGATGGGGAAGAGGGTGGGGTCCGCACCCTCCCGGGGCGGGGGCAGGGCTCCACCTGTGGCAGGGATGGGGAAGCAGCTCGTTCACTTCTCACCCGCCCCCAGGCAGCGTTGCCCACCGCCCTCAGCACCTCGGCCTGACACCGCGTCACCCCAGCGAGCCCCAGGCACTCAGGTAGGTCCCGCTCGCGGCTCCTGGGGGGCGACAGGGTTAGGTGGGGGCGGGAGGGACCCGCTCGTCCCGGCGCCGTCTGCGGGCCCCGAGTGAGGCGGTGCCCAGAAGACCACGTCATGTCCTTGAAGCTAAAACGTAACTTAAGCAGGTGCCCTGTCGCGAAAAACCGCGGAAGAGCCATTACGGCTGCAGGACGTTTTACTCCAGGACAGCCCGGGGTCGGCAGGGTTTCCTGAAGGGCAGGTGGCCGCTGTGGCCGGTGCCGCCCCTCTGCCTGGCCAGGTCCCAGCGCCACCATTTGCTCAGGAGCAGCTGTGCCCTTCCTGGACGCAGGGCCGCCTCCACGCGGGGCGCTCTCCTCAGCGCTGGGCACTCAGGTGCTGTCTCCAAAGGTGGACCCTCTCCTAACCCCTGACCCCTCTCCCAAAGCCTGTCCACGCTTTGCGGCTCGGCACAGTCCAGCCACTGGCCTCCCGACTGCGTGCCCACCGCCCCTCGACTCACAGAGCCACCACCTACCTCCCTGACGGCAGGCTGCGCCCGGGACCTCTGTGAGGCCGCTGCACCCCACCCCACGGCAGGGGCCGGCCCCAGCTCCGCCCGCTGACCGTAACTTGCCTCCTTCAGCGTCAGCACAGAGGGGCTGTGGGAGGGCCCAACGACACAGGTCCTGGGCCCTGGTAAGGGGCAGCAGTTCTCGGGGGCCCTGCCACGGTCCCCACGGCCCAGAGAAGCCCTCCTGCGGGGCTGCCCACCATGCACTGCGCGTGAGCTGCTCCGTTCTACCGGCGGCCCCAGGCTGGCCGCGCCACCTTGAAAATGACCTCGTGGCCAGAGGCGCTGGTGATTTTGTCTGTTGAATTTACCGCTAGGATCCCAGCCCTGCAGACGCCCTGGGAGTGGCCCAGCCAGAGCCCTGCGCCCCAGGCAGCAGGCAGAGCCGGGACAGGGGCGGCACCCAGGCAGCCCCTCAGCATCTCGGGGCTGCTGCAGAGGCGGCTTTTAGGTAAGTGCCGCGGGGAAAGGCAGACGCTGTGTGAGGAGCAGACACAGCTTGGGGTCCCCGAGAGCTGTGCTTCTGCGCCCTTGGCAGCGGTCCAGACCCCAGCCGCGCTCACCTGTGCGTTCCCTGGGGCTTGTGACTCTGCTGCCTCCCGCAGGGTCTGCCGGCCGAGGGGGCTCGTGCACGAGCACTGAGCAAGCGCCCGCCCGCCCGGACGTCGGCTCTGCGCCCGCCCGCAGCACGTGCACGTATCCAGTACCGTGATTCTGCGTTTTCCCGGTGGAGTGACTCCGTGATACAAGTGAATAAAGTGTTTTTTGGACTCTCTTGGGGCAGCAGTGTGTGATGTGTTTGCAATTGGTACCTTGGAACTTCCTTAGGGGCGACCGTCCCCTGCCTCCTCCCTGCTGGGGGCTTCCAGCCTCGGCTTCTGGGTAGGCGAGCGGGGGTTCTGGGCGCTGACCCCGAGGCCTGCGGGTGGCCGCATGGGTCAGACCCGCCCCAGGGCCGGGGGTGCCTGTCACGTGCGGCTCATCTGTCTCCAGACATGGGCTTCGTGTGTGGCTTCTCCCTGCAGGCCGATGCGCCCTCCTCATCACCCCAGTGTCGCTCTGGACAAGGCCGGCTGCAAAGACGGTTATAATTATGATCCTTCGTGGTGCGGTTACCTGAGACTTGCCCCCAGACTCCCGGCTCCTCTCGCCTGGGTCAGGCCCACAGCCTAAGGGCGGGAAGCAGACGCCACCCGCTGCGCACTTGGGAAGCCGAGGCTGGGCGGGTTGCACTTCGTAGCTTTGTAGCCGGGCGGGGCAGGGAGGAGCCCTCCTTCCCCAGGGCTCTGGGTGTGCCGCCCTCCCTGCCGCGAGGTAGCAAAAGCCGAGGGGCGTCTTGTAAAACCCCTGGCCCTGTTGTGCCCCCTGTGTGCATTCAAGCACGGTGAGCATGACGGCCTCGAGCGGGAAAGTGCAGGGACGTGCGCAGGGCAGAGTTCGCCTGTTTGCCGCTCGGCAGCGGCAGCGGGGGACGAGGGGGGGCGCGGTGGCGCCTAAGAGGAGTCCCACGTGCTGCCGCCCCCCGGCTTCCTGCAGATGGAGCCCTGACTCTGCGGGTTTGGGGCCTGCTCATCGGTCCACGGTTCTGAAACCCCACTCTCTTCCATCCCCTCACCTCGCTTTTCAGACAGAAACTTTGATGCCACGTTTTTAGCATCTTCTGTTCTTTATCTTTGCTGTTCTTCCCAGTTGGGCTTCAGTCCCGTGGGCATCTGGTCAGCACTTGTGCCACCTGCCCTTTCAGCTCAGCTGACCACACATCAGCACATCGCTTTCTTTTTTCAATTCTTCTCACCGGAGAGGCAGAATTAAATAACACATCCAAATAGTAGTGCACCCCCTGCTGTAGACAAAGGCGACGTCGCAGCCCAGCACCTGGTGTCACACCAGCTCAGACCCTCTGTCTGTGGACGCAGGGACGTCCAGATTCAGCCTGGACGTTGACCGACAAAGGGGAGTTTGAGCGCAGGAAAACAGGTGGCGGGGAAGCCCAGGGCCAGCGGCAGGGTGAAGGGTCGTCGTGGGGTGGCATGAGGGGCGGGCCACAGCCAGGGCCTGGGGATGGGGAGAGGGGGGCACCGGGCCTGCACGGGCCGTGTTGGGACCTCAGTGTCTCGTCTGCGACGTGGAAATTAAGTGAGACCGTCCCGCCCCACGTGTCACACAAGGACAGTGGCGGGCGTCTCGACACCTGTAGCCTGGGGGGGTCGTGTGACCGCCAGACTCACCACCTGGGGCCTTTCTGTTCCTGCAGCCGCCGCGCAGGCACGTGGGCCCTGTTCTCGGGAAAGGGGGCTGCTGCCGGGGCTGCCGGGCGAGTCTATGAGAGCTTTAGGCCAGAAAGAAGGAAAACCAAAACCACACAGACAGCATGGGCGACGTGGCTACGCCCCGAGGCTCGGTCTGTGGAGTGAGGACCGCGGAGCAGGCTGGCGGGGGTGTGCCCCCGAGGCGAGGGGTGGGCAGAGCGCGCCACAGCCGAGAAAGGGCCGCAGCGTCGGCGGCAGCAAGGCGCCCGCACAGCCCGGTTCAGTCTCGGTACCAAGAGTCCCGTGCAGAGTGCGGATGTGAAATCACGGGCCTGACCGCAAGCTCGGGGGCGGAGGGTAGCGCTTGTTTTCCTCTCTATGACGTGTTCTATTCAGAGGTTCCGTTGCTGTTGTTTGCGTCCTATACCTGATCCATTTAGATACGGTGCACTCAGTGGGTGCTAAGTACTTGACGGTGTATCTACCACGTGGTTTTATCTTGTTTCTCATCTTCTTTTAATTACAAGGCGATACCTATTCGTTCAGCCCCAGGACGGAGTGAGCGGAAGCGAGTCCCATCAGGCGGACCCCACAGGCACCTGGGCAGGGCATCTGGCTGCCCTGCCCAGGCAGCACGGCTTCTTCCAGACGCGGCCCATCTCTCAGAACCCGGCTCAGTGGGTGGGGTCGTTGGTTGTGGTTTTAATAAAAAATGGGATCCCACTACGGGCCCCTGGGGCTGGCTGGGCCGTGAGCTCCTCCCGTGGCTTCCGTGGCGGCCTTTGCGCTTGCTGTCCCGCTCTCTACAGCCGTGTGGCTTCCGCAGCGTGACGGTCAGCACCACAGCCACACTGCCCTCAGCACCTGCGACGGGGACGAGGCCGGAGAGGGACGTGGAGGCCCCAGGGGCAGGGGCGCGGGGCTGAGGCCCCAGCAATTCGTGAGCGTCCTCAAGCCCGTGACCCAAGAAAGCTGCAGGGCGGGAGCATTTGGGGGATGCGGAGGGTCTGAGGACGACAGGTTCCCGGAGTTCTGACGGGGGACTGGGCTGGGGGAGCCGGACTGGGCCCCCCCATTAGGATCCCCCTCCCTAACAGGAGAAGTGGGCCCAGAGGAGGCCCACGAGGCCGGCGGGTGAGGTGGGACACGGTGAGGGCTGCGCGGGGTGAGTCAGAGGGCAAGGCGAGGGGGAGGTGAGGATAGGCCGCGGGCACCTGGTGGTCGCTCCTGCGGCGGAGACGCTGGCCGGCTTGGCAGAACGGCCCCCTCACGAAGCGAGAGGCCACCCGGGGCAGACACACGGCGCCCCACAGGGACCCCCGGGGACACGCGGAGAGGCACACTTGTCTCCTCGGACCCCCTGTTTTTAGGGGGCGCTTCAATCTGATCTGTTTATAACTGCATCGCGTATTTCTGTGCTTCTAAAGTCAGACCTACCCAAAGAGAAATCTTCCAAGAGGCCAGCGTCTGTCTGACCCCCGCCTGCTCCCCACTCCCCTGGACAGAGCTAGTCTTAGGTTCGGGCTTCCATCTCTACCACCTGGAGGAGGCATTCCTGCCCCTCTTCACCTTGGATAAAGACGTTTTCACTTCCTGTGCCCGGGGCGTCGCGGGAAGTCAGCGCCCAGATGGGTATTCCCAGCTGCCGCCCTTCCCTCGCCGCTGTCCTCGGGCGTTTTGGGCCCTTCATGGGAGGAGAGGCCAGTGCCTCGGGCTGTGCAGGAGCCAGACCCTCTCAGTCTGGACATCGCCGTCTCTAAGAGACAAAGCTGAGGCCAGCTGGCAGAAAGTTCATTTTCAGCCAGAAGATGTCCGTGGACAAATAGTGTCAAGTTACGTATTAATTTACAGGCGCTGGATGTGTTTTTCAATGAAGGCGAAAGAAAGGGTTCCGAGCAGCGCACTGTTTCCCGACACACAAAGCGAACTGCAGCCAGCCAGGGCGCCAGAGGCCAGCCCTCCGTGGCTTCCACCCGCCAGCCCACAGCGAGTTCTATAGAATAATCCAGAAAGGCCTCCAGACAGACAGGAAGCCCCAGGAGGCGCTGAGCTCTGGAGAGAAGCCCCCTGCTGCCCCGGGGTCGGCCCTCCCAGGGAGCGTCCATCCACCACCAGGGCCCTCCCCGGACGGGCCTGGCCCCAGAGGCGTGGGAACTGGGGCGGGGCACCTGGGAGCAGAGCCCCCACCCCCAGACACAGGCACACGGCCGGACGCATGGAGAGCACCGAGGCCCCTACACGCCCCTCGGTGGGACACGAAGGAGGTTTTGAAGGAGTTTTCTTTTCAGACTAAGAGGAAATTCCTAGAATTCTTCGGTGGTAAATCCAGGCCCCTGCGTGGAGCTTAGGGAGCAGGCGTAGCCAGGATGCGCGTGGTGAGAGGAGGCCGGGCATCCCGTACTCCCTGTTTGCGCCTCCTGGGGACTCCAGACCGACCCCTGGGGGTCTGGCCGTAAAGGAAGGCACCCAGCGGGTCAGGTCCTGTGGCCGGAACGCCCACAGTCCTCGGCGGGAGCAGCCTGACACCCCCCTCGGCCGGGTGACCCGCCAGGCTTCAAACTCGGGGCCCCACCCGCCATCTGTGTGAGTCAGTGCCCAGCACCCGGGAGAGGCCCCGGAAGGGACATCCACCAGCCCCGAGTCACGGAAACCACACATCACCCTGTAACAGGGATGCAGCCGGCACGCAGGCGAGCGCTCTGGACTCCGCCCGCCTGGACACTGGCCGTTCACCCCCGAGTCTGCTCGGTCCCCACGGTCGAGCCTTCATCCAAACTTCCAACTTGGAAGGAATCTCACACAGAAAAGTTACAAGGTAACATGGATGCCAAGGGCAGGCCACCCTCTCCCCAGACTCACCCGTCGTGGGCAGCTGTCCATCTCCTTCAGCACTCGGCTGCACACGTGCTCTGCACACGCACGCCCAGGGCTGTTCTTCAAGCGGAGTGGTTCTCCTTCTGGCTTCGTCTGACGTTTTCTCGTGGCCAGTTGCAGCGTCCGGACAGAGACCCACTCGCCTGTGCTTCCAGGCACCGAGGGTCGGCGCCCCTGCTGGTGACCGGCACCGTGCGGACGCACCTCCACACTCAGCACGGCCCCTCGGCCTCCTTGGATTTCAGGGACGTGAGCACGGCGCGGTGGAGTCCTCTGTGGTGGGGGTCCCGACGCCCCTGTGCAGACACGCACGGGCTTCAGGAAGGCGAGCGTCGCCAAGCCCCTGCCCGGGTCTGGCAGCCGGGCGGGAAGAGCCTCAGGAGCTGCGGGGGGAGGCGCCCGGTGCCGTGAGACGGGACACGGGTGCCCCGCGCTCCCCACGCGGAAGGGCTTTTGCTCTGAAACGGCCAGCCTGTCACAGGACCATACTTGGGTAAATACGGCAAAGAAAAGAATCGCTAGAAGATGAAATTTTAAAAAGTTTTAAATGACCAGAAGATGAAATTTTAAAAGCACAAGCCTGTTTCCTTCTTATGAGATCCAACAGATGTACAATCTCCTGACCGACTGCGACAGAAGTTTCCAAACGCTGGCTCACACTGACCCCCGCACCCTGAGCATTCTCCAGGGACGGTCACCAGTAGCTCAGGGATGAGGACCACAGCAGCCTCCTTCCCCCCGCCCTCCGACTTCAGGAGGCCCTGCCCCCCACAACCCCGTGGTAAGAAGTGGAAAGTCTGAGTGTCCTGAGGGAGACTGTGGGCCGGCCGGGAGATGGGGCGGGGCCCCGGGCTCAGCCAGCTCTCCGGGCCTCGGAAGGAGGGGGCCGGGCAGAGCCAGCCCAGGCGTCGCTGCAGGGTAGCTCCGAGGTGGGAGGCTTTGCAGCCGCCGTGCAGCCACTGAAATCCTCGAATGAGGGCCAAACGTATCCACAGGACTAAGCCTCCAAAGCTGATGTCAGGTGGATTTTAAAATGAGAATAACACTTGTGTTAACGGCACACAGGCCATGGGATGGGTGCCGGGGGCACTGCACCTGCCTCAAATGGGATGTGTCACCAAACCTGGACACAGAAGATGCGCAGGGGCACAGAAAGCGGCATTTCAGAATAAGAAACCAGAGGATGCTAAATAAAATGCCGAGCGCACGCACATTCTCATCCGCGACAACCTTGAAGCTGGCGTGCTGCGTGCTGTGCGGACACGCCAGTTAAGTTTTCAGGTCTCAAGGCCTGCGGCAGGGGGACGGGGCAGAACTGCCAGTTGGATAGGTTTGTCCTTGGGGTGATGAAAACGTCCTAGAGCTGGCTGCACGGCGTGTATGTGCTGGAGGCCTCGGAACTCTACACTTTAAAATGGTAAATTTTGTGATATGTAGAGTTTACCACGATAGAAAAAAAACCTTAAGGCACACTGAAATTAAAGATGCTCTCACGTAGAAACACCATTTTCACAGTTTAAAACATTCCATGTAACTTGCACCAATGTGGAACGCTAGCTCTGAGCCTGTGCTTTTGAAGTCAGGTCACACGCCTCCTTCCAGTGCCACCATCGTAAGTGGGACAAAAGGCTGCTGGCCAGGTGAGTGATCGAATCCCGGGCAAGGGCTGGGGTGGGTCCCTGCCTGGTTTGGAGAGGCCCTGGGAGACCTCAGCTGCTCGGCCACCAAGGCCCCAGGTCTGCACCTCCGTGGCACTACTACTACTACTACTGAGCCTGCATGCCACAAATACTGAGCCCACGTGCCACAACTACTGAAGCCCACGCGCCTTGAGCCTGTGCTCCCCAACAGGAGAAGCCACCGCAGTGAGAAGCCCGCGCACCGCAAGAGTAGCCCCCATCGCCGCAACTAGAGAAAGCCCGCGCGCAGCAAGGAAGACCCAAAGCAGCCAAAAATAAATAATTTTTTTTAAAAAAGAAAGAAAATCTGTTCTTACACAGCACACATTGGTGCCAGGGGAAACGCGCCCCCAGCCCAGTGCCTTCCCCGCCTGCGGCCAAGGGCCAGGCTGGTGGCTACGTGGGCCCAGAGGCCGGAGGACGTGCAGCTCGCGCGTCTTCTAGAAGCGAGGCCCTTTGCCCACGGCACCAGGGTCCCACAGGAGCTGCCCCAGCACGTGAGCACTGTCCACAGCAGTGGAAATCAGGTGACGCCACCCCGTGGGGAGCTGCAGGGCCCGTGTGTCGCTAGTGGTCACTGCTCTGCCTGCTGGACTCACGGACACAGGACTGGCTGTGTCCACAGCCCAGGATATCGGCACTGGGTGGGGGCTGAGCCTCAGGACAGGCACGCACAGCCACCTCACAGGAGCCCGGCACGGAGGGCGGCTGCAGGTCCGGCCTGCTCCAGGCGGGTGCGGGGGAGTGGAAGGCACTGGACAGGCTGGCGGAGTCCAGAGGCAGCACGAGTCCCCGTGAGGCTGCGCGTGAGGCGGGGCTCGGGCTGCAGAGAAATCGTCCCTCGTCTTTCTGAGTGCCGTGTATTTCAATGACCATCCTCTCCTTTTGGAAAATGGCTCTCAGCAGGGCCTGCCTGGCCTGAGCAGCAGGGAACACACTCAGTGACGCTGTCGTCTGTTCGGCAGGTGCGCTCGGGGCTTGCAGTGCAGGACTCAAGTCGGGCGGCTCGGGCGCCGTCCAGAGCAGGGAAAGGGGAGGCCCATCATGGCGGTGGTCTTGGGGGCCCCCCCTTGGGCTCCACAGAAGATGTGTGGGCCCACAGCGGGCAGGGCCTTGCCCACGTGGGGACCGGACCACTGCCCTCTGGCAGCAGGCGGACAGCTCTGCGCCCTGGAGACATAGGGCGCCCTGCCTGTTCCCCTTGACCACCTGCCCCGGCAGAGTCAGCACCAGGCACTGCCCGGGGGGGCCGGGGGAGGGCGCTGCAGACTTGGGCACGGCGGCACCAGGTGGGGCTCGGGCAGCCCACTGAGACCTCGCCCGCTCCCGCTGACGTGAGGATGGCGCCCGGCACCCTGGAAGCTCCAGGCAGCGGCCTGGCCCCCAGGAGAGGCTCCAGCGTGGGAGTGGGTGCTCGGACCCTCAGAGCCTCGGAGGAAGGGAAGAATTCCATGACTCAGGTCGTAGCCCGTTTGCAGGAAACGTGTTTTCTTCCTGAATCCATGGCACACAGCACCGTCTACAGGCCAGACTGGGCAGCTCCGGGCTGCGTGCGGACCCCCGTGGCAGGGCGGGACTCGTCCAGGTGGCCTGGAGCTCAAGGGGACACCAAGCAGAGTGCCCCGGGCCCGGGCCCAGGCCCAGAGGCTGGAGCTGCCCCACTGGCCTCCCCGCCCCCGCCCTGCTCCCGTGGAGGCACGGCTGGCGACACGGTGAGCTGAGTCTGTGTGTCGCCAACCAGGGCAGCGTCGCTGGTGTGCCCGGAGCCCCCGCAGAGGGTGGGGCTGACTGGGAGGGTGGACAGCGCAGGAGTCGGGACAGGACTGAGGGTGTGGGCTCGGCAGGGGGCACAGCGCTGCCCGTGCTGAGCAGGGCAGGACCCTGCTCTGGATGAGGCGCCCTTCACCCCCACGTCCGTGGGCCAGAGGCGTGGGCCTCTGGGCGTGGCCCTCGGGACACACTCCAGCCACAGGTGCCACATGTGAGTGGGCCAGCCTGGGTCGCTGTGTCCAGGAGTCCAGCTGGTACCTTCCCCAGCCAACTCTGCCACCTGTGGCTAACCCCTCCCATCTCCGGGCACCCACGACACTGTCCCCCAGGCCCACGAGGCGCAGGACCCCTGAGCAGGGGCCTCCAGCCTGGCCTGACGTGGGCACACCGAGGGACCAACAGACAGACGCCGGGATGGATGCACAGGTGCGCACGCATCTGTGGGAATGTGGGCGGGGACCCCTGCTCAGCCCCTGCTGGGGGCATCCGCACACCGTCCTGAGGCCTTGGTCTGGGTCGGCAGCTGCTGTTTCTGGCCCCAGGTGGCTTGGTCCTGACTCCGGTCTCAGGCCAGCAGGGAGTGAGCCTGGCAGGTGTGAGCAGGACCCCGGCGACGCTGCCAGTCCCGAGGCCCCCAGGCAGGTGGTCGGCACCCAGGCCCTTCCAGATCTTCCTCCCGAGCTGACTCCTCCAGGCATCTTCTTACTTTTATTGCTGCTGGTTTTCTGCGTTTTCTACATCTTCCCCCAGAATTTGGCAGAGAGACAGTCTGCCTCAGGGCTTTTCCCACCAAGGGCCCGGTGGATCGATTTGGGAGCATGGCGGCCGAGCGGGGGGAGCATCCTTGGAGCGGAGTTTGTTTTCTTTTCCGTGGAGCTGGAATCGGCAGCTTCCGCGTAAACCCGGAGGGCGTCGTGCCCCCGGTGAGGAAACACAGCCATGGTTTCCTGCCTCGTGGCCTGGTGCTGGGGGCCCCCTCCGGCCCCTCTGCTGGTCCCTCACCCCGGGGAGGAGCTGGGGTTACCGAGGCTTCTAGAGTCCCCCACAGGAACACTTGGCTCCCCCAGGGCTGAAGGGCGGCCTCGGCTGGCTGTCCTTCCTGGGACCACCTCCAGCTCCTGCCCGGAGGAGCTTCCACTGGGCGTCTAGACCTTCTGCCCAGGCCCCCGGCTTGCTGTCCGCACCGCCAAGCTGGGAGCACCCTTCAGGCAGTGCCGTCGTCGGGGGCACAGGTCGGAGCTGCCAGCCTCCCATCCTACACGAGTCAGCCCCACTTCCAAGTGTGAAAAGCTTGAGTCCAGCCCTTGGAAGCGTTTCCAGAGGTTTTTGGCATCAGAAAGAGCCTTCTGTGAACCTGGAAATGTGGCCGGTGGACGCAGGGGTCCCCATGGGCACTTCTGGATGGGCAGCTGCCCTGCACCAAGAATGTCTGCTGCTTTCCAGAGCAAACAGGCCTGCACTGGGCCGCTGGGCACCCCTCACGCCTGGCGGGGGGTGTCTGGCGTGGATGACACACAGTGATCAGGGCAGCAGACAGAGGAAGCCCGGGACCTCTGCATCCTCCCTGGAGACCTGTTCGCCCTGTTTTGCCGGGGCACTGGTGGCTGGAGCCCTGCCCTGACCCCTGAGTGCGGAGGAGGCTGGGGACACGCCCAGATGCACACCGTGTGCACACTTACGGAGGCACGGACACGTGCGTGCACACCCGGCCCGGCCCCCTCTGCTCACACCGTGTCGGCAACACCAGGTGACAGGTGACAGCTCGCCGAGCCCCAGAGCAAACCCACCGCCCTGCACCCCGAGACCCTGGGAGCCCGGCTTTGCACCCGGTCCTCATGTCCAGCCTGGGACGTCCGAGCACACACGGGACCGAGACGGCAGCTCCCAGGGCTCGGCCTCCCTGACCTTGGGGCTGGGTGCAGCCCACGAAGCCCTGGGCGGTGGATGACCCCACGGGACAGAGAAGCCCTTCCTGACGTCTCCCTCCTACTCTGGCCACAGCGGCCCCAGCTCCCCCACCTCCCCGGACCTGGGCCCGCACCCCAGGTGCCCCTCGGCCAGGCCGACGGAGGTGTCCCCCCAGAACTGCGGGTCAGCCTGCCGCCTGGCCCTCCGTCAGCTGTCCTGGGCCTCAGCCATCACCGAGTGAGCGCTGGTCAGGAAACTGGATATATTTGCAATTATTTAAAAGCTCAGAGCCAGCGTTCAAAATGGGGCTGTTTTTCCAGTGGAAACTGTAACGTGAGCCCAAAAGCTTCCCACTAACCCCCTCGGTGTGTGAGGCCGACACCCCACTCGGGGCCACGCCAGGCCAGCCGCCCCCCCGGCCGGCGTGGTCCCACTGCAGTGCCTGCCCTGCCCCGACCCGCCGGGAGCCCCCTTCACACACCGGCCCGACCCTGGAGTGAGGGCAGGGCTGCCCACCCGGCCTGGCCGACACGAGGGCCGGGAGGAAGACCCTGCGGCTGAGCGCCGTGCCCTGCAGCCTCCGCTTTGCTCAGACCCCAGGTGGCACCGGACCTGTCCTCAGCCGGCTGGCTGGGGCGCAAGAGACAGCACAGCACTTGGCTCCCAACAGTCAAGCCCCGGAGCCCAGCGCCCTCAAGCGCGACTCCCTGGACCGCCAGGCTATGGTTCTCGCTCACCCTCCCCAGGGACCCCCAGGCTGGGCCCCCCTGCACGCACCTGTCCTCCTTGGAGGAACGGCTGTCCCCACTTGCATCGGCTTAAGCCACGGAAACGCGGGACGGTGCTTATGGCTTCGTGGCCCAGAGGGCGGCACCCAGTGGTGCTTCGGGGCTGTTCACGGAGTGGAGCCTCCAACCGTTCCAGGCGCCGGCGTCGGGCAGACAGAGGAGGTCCCCAGCCCCAGCCTTGAGTCCCTGAGCCCAGCGGGCCTGCCCTCACCCACCACTCACTCCAGGACCTGGGCCCTAAAGAAACGGGTGGGAGACCCAGACCACTCTCCCCGACCCCACAGGGGCCTCTGCTCCCCACTGCTTCGGACACTGAGCTCCAGGTCCTTGACACAGACGTGCCCTAGAGGATAGACCCCCCCCCACGGGCTGGACACACCTGGGCGCTGCCTGCGGGTCCCTGGAGCTGACAGGAGCCGGCGGGCAGATGGGTCCCCGCCACGGCCGCCTCTTCCCCAGAGGGACAACACACCACTCTCAGCCCCTAGCGGGGGAAGGGCCACAGGAGGTGGGCACTGGGGGATACACATGACCCAGGCTCCCTGCCTGAGCTGAGGGCCCCCTCCAGGCCCAGAGGGCCGAGGACGGGTTGGGTGGTGTCAGGGGCCTGGAGCCACAGGCCAGCACACCTGGGGGGCCAGAGGAAAACCTGCTGCCCCCCGCCTCGAGGGCTCCAGGGAGACCAGGAGGTCGTGGGACCAGCCGGAGTGGGCGGCCACTCCCCTAAAACGGCGGACACGCTTCTTTGTCCTGAGTGTGTGGTAGCCCTGGCCAGACAGCTGGAGGGGACGTAGCTTGGGGAGGCCCTGGTGGACGGGAGGGGCAGCCCAGGACCGCACCGCTGCGGCCCCCTCCCGGGCAAGCGCCGGTGGCCAGGGGCACAGGGCAGGCCGGGGGCCATGCTGGGGCTGGAAGGCCACGGGAAGCCAGCCCTGCCGGGGACAGGAGCCACAGGTCCGGCCACCCTTCGCGGAGCCCAGCCTCCTCTCCGCCTCAGGAGGGAAGCAGAGGGGGCCTGCACAGCCGAGGGACGGTCCAGGTGTTCGCTGCGGCCCGGGCTGGGGGTGGGGGTGGGGGCGGGAGTGCCTCGGAGCATCAGAGTCTCCCACAGAGCCACAGGGCCGCGGGCTGAGGTGCCGGCCACTGCCGGGAAGGCTGGCACCTCAGCCAGGGCAGGCGGGGCTCAAACACCACAGCGCCCTCTCCCCACCCCACGCCCAGCAAGGGGCCCCAGCTCCCGTCTGTGTGGGACTGTGCAGCCCCCGGTGAGTGATGGCTGGCATGGTTGTCACACACGCGCGTGTGCACACGCGCCTCCCCAGGCACGGAGCCCCTGCCCCTCGCAGGGCAGGGCGGCCAGGTTCCCAGGCCTGAGTCCCTCTCCTTGCCCTGAGGACCCCAGCCCATGGCAGGTCCCTCACCCTAAGTCCCACCCTGCTGGGGGCTGAGACTCGGCCCCCAGGAGTGGACTCAGGTCTGGCATCGGGTGGAGGAAACTACCAGCTGCCCGCCGCCCCCTGCCCTCCTTGGGCCCCCATCCTGGCCACCTGGCTGAGCCTGGGCCTCAGGGATGTGGTGACAGCCCCGTGCGCCCACAGCCTTCCCACTCTGGGTGGGCTTCAGGCCCCAGGCCGTCTCAGAGGGTCCAGCACCCGGACCCGAGCCGTGGGTGGGCACCAAGGCCGCGTTGGGGGATCACCGCAGGTGTTCCTGCCAGGCGACCTGGAAGCTGCTGTGCCTCCGGGGGGACCCCAGGCCAGCACCTGCTCTGGTGTCTGGACTGGTGGGATCTCTGCCTGCGAGCATCAAAGCTGGGCCCCGCCGGGTGCCCCACCGGGCAGAGTCAGCCCTTCCCAGGGGAGATACTGATCTCGGAGCAACAAAGGGGCCTCAGGGGTCACCTTTCAGCCTCCACACAGGCTAAGGAGAGGCTGAAATGCATCCGAGATGGAGACATCAGGCAGCCTGGGCCCCCAGCCCACTGAGCCCCACTGGGGCTGGCCTGCCCTGGAGATGCCAAGGGAGACCCCACCAGGCAGTCTCACAAACAAGGCTCCCGGCGGTCCTCTGGCCTCACACCTCCTGCCCCAGGCCCCTCTAGGGAGGGTGCATGGAGTGAAGACACGTTTGAGGGAGGGGACGGAAGGGGTCCCAAGCCCCTCACACCCATACGCACACTGGCACGTGTGCACGTACACACAAGTGTGCACGCGCTCCCACCGGGGCCCAGGCTGCCTGGACGATGCTCCAGGCCCAGAGCACCACCCCCGGGGGGGAAGGGAGAAGCTTGGCTGCTTCAAGAATGGGCCACAGACCCTTCGGTCACGTCCAGGAGGCTCTAGGGAGCGGCGAAGTGCAGGGTGGGGTGTGGGCCAGCCCCCCAGCCAGACAGACCCTGCCTCCCCCCATCCACCCTCAGCCAGGGAAGACACGGGCGCTTGTCAGCGGCCAGGAGAGGAGAGAGGAGGGAGGGTGGGGGGAGGCCACGGACGGGGGCCAGCCTCAGCCTGGAGCAGTGGCTGCCTGGGGCCTGTGCTCCGGCCATGGCCCTCTGCAGTGGCCAAGCATTCTGGGTGCAGGGGTGGGGCCGCGGCCAGGCCTTCCTGAGGTGGGCGTGCAGGGTGCAGAGCGGTGTGGGCCTCCAGGTCCAGGCCACTGGGACCTCCAGCTCCTCTGCTGGGCCCGTCCCTGGCGTCCGCGGGGCCCTGGCGGCGAGGGCTGCTGGCTGGCGCTCCCCTCATTTCCTCTTGGCCCGAAGGCTCCAGGCGGCCACGGGAACAAAGGGTGGATTGTGCCTCGTTCTGGGCCCGCTCCCCGCCCGGCCGCTGCCCCTGCAGGGCCCCATGGGCGACGCTTGTGTCTGTAGCCAAGCAAGGCTCCTCCGACCACGCTGCGAGGGCTCAGCGAGCGGGCGGCCGCGGGCACCGGCCGCGGCCCGGGAGCCTGGGAGCCTGTCCCGAGCCCAGCTGGCCCGCCACCCGCCCTGCCGGCCTCCCTGAGTCCAGCGGCAGCAGCCAGGCGGTCTCGGCTGTGCCCGCCCCTCACCTTCTCCTGTGCAGACACTTCCTGTCATCAGCGCACACGGCTCTCCAGCCCCGGCCCCTGCCCAGCCCAGGCCCCCCATGTCCTGTGACTCTCACCACCACCCATCTGCCCCGCTGGAGCAGAGGCAGACGCCCCCTGCTGTCCGTCCAGCCAGGCCTCCCCGTCACTGGGCATCTGGGGATGCCCAACGCTCAGGGTTGGCTTCTGTGGGGCCACGGGGGCCAGGCCCCTCAGTTTCCAAGTGGGCAGAAAGGAAGCAGAGGAACTGTGCCCGACGTCCTGCGTCCAGCACCCCTCCGGCAAACATTTAATGAGCGCTGCCGTGTGCACGTGTGGGCCCCAGAACCCCAGCTCTCCGCAGCCTACAGATGGGGACGGTGGCAGGGCGCAGACAGTCCGAGGCCAACGCCATCCCGCTTGCCCGTCAGGCCCAGGGTCCTGTGGCGGCAGACCTCCTAGCAGGCGGTCCAGTCCCTGCCCGGCCAGCACCCACGCCCGGGAGACGCTGGTGGACACAGGGATGTCCGCAAGGCCTCCCCCAGAGCAGCCGGGGCCGGCGGGCCGCTCAGAGCAGCGCTTCAACCAGGGGAGACCAGAGGTGCTGGGCTTAGGCAGGCAGAGGGGGCCAATGTCCTCCCCACCAGAAATGGGGCCGAGCCGGGGCCTGGGGTCCCGGCGCGACGCCCACCCCCGTGGAGCCCTGCCCCCAGAAGACGCCCAGAGGCCTCCGCTTGGGGCATCCCGTGTCCCCTTCCTCCCTCCCTCCTCCCCCACCCCCACTGTTGGTTTAGCTCCCACCGCTGCTGTCAAAGGAGCTTTGTGGCCGCGAGTGGAGCCGGTGCCCATGGTCTTGGAGGGGCTCCAGGAACGAACAGCGGAGGACGGCTTTTGGAAGAAACTGGAAACAAAAATAAGAGGAAAAAGTTGTGAAGGAAGAAGGAATTTGCCTCTGCTGAGCCCGGTGCCGCCCCAGCCCTCCCTGGGCCTGGGTCCAGGCTGAGGTCCTGCCCCCCCACCACCCCCCGCCAGGGCCATTCCGTGCTCAGGCCTGAGCTCACCTCCTACCCAGGCAGGCCCCAAAGGCTCCCACCAGCCCCTGAGCCAGGTCCTCTCGTCCAGGCCACAGACGAGGAGACTGAGGGTCAGAGTAGCTGGGTATCTGCCTAGGGTCTCATGACACAGAGAGGCTGCTGGCCCGAGAAGACGGCCTGTGCACGCTGGGTGGGAGGTGCTGCTGGGCGCTTTCAGGCTGCACAGAGCACGGTGAGGGTTGAGGCTGGGGCCCTGGCTCCCTGCCTCCCAGGGCCCTAAGAGGATAGGGTGGTCACCCCCGGACTCTCACCTTCCTGTCCCCAGGCCCTGGCAGTTGACCGCAAGCCACACTTTCTGCCAGTGGCTGGGCCACACGAGCAGTCCTGGAGGCTGGCCGTGACTCCCCTGTGATCCGGGGGGCAGGGGGGCAGCGGTGTGTGGCCACCAAGAGCTCACTGCCCCTCGCTCATCAGGTCCTGCGTAAAGTTGGGTGGCCCTGGTGTTGCTGGGAGCGTAAAGCCATCCCAAACCAGGTCCCCACGGCGTGCCTGAGGGGAGGCTCCAGCAGGGAGTGGGCAGCTTCAGCGCTGCCCTGGGCTGGCGGGCTTCGTGAAAAGGCCACTGGGACAACATTGGGGCAGAACTAGGGAGGGCCTGGAGGGAGGAGGCAGCGGCCCCAAGCGAGCGTCCAGGGCTCCAGGGACCCACTGACGGGGGCTGCCAGTTTTCCAGGAAGCTCAGGAGTCCGTGAGCTGGGGGAAGAGACAGCGTCAGTGCGGGGCCTCCACCCTCACCAGGGCCTCCCCACCAAAACCCACCTGCACTGCCTACCGTCAGGGTGGACGCTGCTGGGGGGCGGCTGCTGCTTTCCAGCAAAGACGCCCACCCACTGGCCTTGCCCACCCCCAGCACGGAGCCCCCAGACCCTGGGGACCCCGCAGAGGCAGATGGAGCCTCCGGGGGTCCGCAGTCCTGGCACCAGGGCCCAGATACCCACTGCCTGTCCTGTTCTTGTGGGCTGTGCTCTCCGCCAGGGTCTCTCTAGGCCCCAGGGATGGCATCTGGGGACATGAGGCGGACGGCTCGGCCTTCCCTTCAACGGCGGCGAGACATCCCAACCAGACCCTCTCCATCCCCCACCCGTGACTCAGGATAAGCGGCCCCGCCCCTCTGGCCAGCTGTTGGCAGCTGTCACCACCTGCCGGCCCAGGGCCAGATGCCCCACGGCTGTGGAGCGAGCGGGGGTGGGGCGTACAGCTGTCTGGGTGCTGGGTGTCTTGCCCCGCCCGCACCCTTACCGGAGCTGCTGGACCTTTCGTGGATCCCCCCACCCCATCCTGGGATCAAGTGTGTGTCTGCGCCCAGCCACCATGGGGCGGTGGGGGGACCTCTGGTCCTAACCTGAGTCTGCCCCATGCGGCCAGGCCGGCCCGCGCTCCCCGCCCAGGGCTTGTCTGGGTGGCTGGCGGGGCCCTCAGAACCGCACTGCTCACGCTTCCGGCTCAGCTTCCCTGGGGTCTGGAAGGTGCGGGGCGGGGGGGTGGAGGGAATGTGGGTCAGCGCAGCCTCTGGGGCTGGACGCCCGCGGCCCAGGAGACAGGAGGGAGCCAGCCCCCGAGCTCTGCACCCAGATCAAGGAAGGAGGGGCCGTGTGTATCTCAGCCCGAGACCCCCTGCCCCTTGCGTTGGCCACCGGCCTGACCCAAGCACTCTGCCTTGTCACCCCAGACGAGTGCCAGAGACAAGACCCCCGGAAAGGAGCCAGACAAGCCCTGAGGAGGAGTGCACTGAAGAACCCCGACCCGGGGCCTGATTCTGCCCCGAGCTGGTGCAGGACGGGTGCTGGCAAAGCACCCTCCCCCCGGCTCCCCAGGCTGCCCAGGGTGCCAAGGCGGGGGCATGAGATGCCGGGCCTGGTCGTCAGTAGCCTTGTGGTGGATGGGCACACCCAGCTGGGGCCAGTGCAAGTCCTGTGTCAGCGGCTTCCACGCCTCAAGTCAGTGGTGCCAGGGGTGCGGGCCGCTGACTGGGGTGCCACTTGCCGCAGGGTCTGGGCTGGGCTGCTCGGCAGACACTGGGGGGTGGGCTCTTGAGTCCACCGGGCATGACCCCAGGTGACCCCAGGCAACACTGCCAGAAAAAGGCGTCGGAAGCTGCTGACCCGGGGCTCCATTGGGTGCCACCCCCTGGGGGGTCTCCACAGGAGAAGCCCCTTGGGAAGCAGATCCCACCTCCAGGGCCCTACATTCCCAGGTCTGGGGACCCTTGCAATCTCCCACCTGGGGTCACTGACACGTGCTGGCCTGAATGCGAGGTCAACCCTCCCTTCCACAGACGGCGGCAGTCCAGGGCTCAGGGTGACTGGGCCGGGGGAGCACCGGCTTGTGGAGGTCTCTGAGCCAAGGCAGGACCGGAGAGGGCTCAGCGGGGCAGCCCCTGGGTGGGGCTGGCAGGATGGGGGTTGAATCTGGGGAAGGAATGCACGGACCTCCAAAGGGCTCCCAGGAGAGGCCCTGGCCCTCAGCTCCCCTGACGCCCGGCCCATCTTGTGAGGGCCCTGAGCCCAGCCAGCCCTGGGCGGTTGAACAGGACGGGCACCCGGCGCCGGCGCCGGGCGGGGTCGGCACGGGGCATGGAGGGAGCCCCCAGCTGCCGGGCCCGCCCCCTGCCCTGCCCAATCCCCGCCCCTCCCCGTGATCAGCAGCCTCTGTCCCTGCCCACCAGATGCAGCAGGGACGTGCCAGGTGCTGGTGCCAGGCATGGGGTGGAGGCTGCTTCCCAGCCCAGCCCGGGGGCCCGGCCCCCGCACAAACTTGACCCTGTGGGAGTCCCTTGTCTCCGTACCCCACCTTGCAGCAGCCCGCCTCACAGGCCCGTGTGTCCCAGGGCAGTCCAGCCCACACCCTGGGTCTGGGCAAGGTGCCTCACCTTTTGGCCCCTCGGGTCCCAGCCCCTCCATGCCGCCTCAGGCCCCGCAGCTGGTCCAGGGCCCTGCAAGCCCCAAGCAGCGCCACCCGGGGGGCTGGGGCAGCCTGGCTGGCACCTGCAGGTCCTTAACCCCATGCCCCGAGTCCCAGGTTGAGTCTGCGCTGGTCCCGACCCCGTGTCCTATGTTCCTGTCCCTTTTCCTGTGTCCTACATCCTGCATTCCTGTCCCAGGTCCCCTGGCCTGGCCCCCAGACAAGGCTCTGATCCCCTGCCCGGCCCTCCCAACCCCAGGTCCACGGGGCTGTGGTGGCCCCACGTCCCCTTATCTTCAGCTCCTGTCACATGGCCTGGTCCCTGGACATCAGCCTCAGCACCCCCCCCTCCCCGAGACAGCTGCAGAAGACTCTCGGCCACCCCTTTGAAGCCAGGAGGGCTGGGCTGTGGGGCTTGGGGGTGGGGAGGGAGCGGTCACACCCGAGGGTGTCAGAGACTGGGCCGCCCTTTCAGGCTCACCAGGCTTCAAGGGGACCAGCTTAACACAGCCCAGATCAGAGGGAAGATGCTGGCCTGGCCCTGGGGCTCCTCCCTCCTGGCACCCACCCACCCAGCACCCACCACCCCCAGCACCCACCCACCCAGCACCCAGCACCCCCATCACCCACCCACCCAGCACCCCCGCCATGGACATCAGGAGTTTTGGCCCAAATGGCTCTCAGAAGCCCCAACAGCACGAGCCATTAGTGGCTGTGAAATCAGATCAAGACATTGACTCCAGCCCAGCCTGGGAGTCCCTCTGAGACACAGCTGGATTCCCCCTCCGCTCCCTTGAGACTGGGGGCCCCCACTCCCATCCCACAGGGAACCCCACAGAGCTGGGCATGGGAGGCATTTCTGTTCCTGTTGGGGGTCCTGGTAGCATCACGGGTGGCCTGTGACCAAGGGCACATTAGGGCCCGGCCTTGGTGTTTGTGGAGGGGCAACTGTGGCAAGAGAAGCCAGGGCGCGGTGCCTCAGAGCCCAGGAGGTGAAGCCCTGCCGCGGTGCCCCTCCTCGTGCCACTCCGGGCTCCCCAGTTCTGAAGCCCAGAAACTCTTCTCTCAGCCCGGTCTGCCACCTGGCCCCGCCTGCCGTCTGGCCCCGCCCACTCGCGCTCCCATTGGCTCCGCCCCGGCACAATCTGGGAGCACCCAAGCGGGGCGGGGCGCCAGGGAGAGGGAAGGAAGAGGGGGTGTTGGGCAGAGGGAGTGGGGCCGGTCAGTTGGAGGCCCAATGAGCAGACATCTGTCCTGGTGGGCTTCGTGGTGGCCAGGCAGCCCCAAGAGGATGGGTCTGTCTGGTCGCCCAGACCCCCCGCCCAGCCAGGCGCCCTAACATGTCCACAGAACGACCAGCCCATCAGCAGCCCTCTCTCCTGAAAGGGCACTGGGGGATGGGCCCGGAGCCACTGGTCTCCCGAGACCCAGGACCCGGGCCCCGATGGGCCTGTCAGGTCATTGGCCCCCAAGGCTTCCCTGGGGCAGATGATGAGGGTGGTCCCCACGTGAGCCCAGGTGGACGGCACTGTCCCTCAGGCCAATAAGGGCACCGGGCTGGGAGTGGCAGAGTCTCCTTTGAGGTTCTGGGGAACTGTACCCTCAGGGGTGCTGGGCAGGGGGCAGCTCATCCCCTGTGACCCAAAGATGGCCCACAGCCTGAGGTCTCCCCACTGCCCAGCGTCTACCCTCTCCCCACCCTTCCCCGCTCAGACTGAAACCCAACCAGGCGTCGGATGCAGCCTGTCCCGTCTGGGGAACATCTGTTCGGTCACCAGCTACGGGCTGCCTGCAGCCCACACTACTCCCCTGGCCACTGCAGCCCGGCTCCCCACAGCCAGCCAGGCCCTAGGTCTCCCGCAGTGTCCACTATAGGTGGTCTCCATCACCAGGCCAGAGCTTGGTCACTGCCCACGGAGTCAGGACCACCCCAGTGGTGCTTACCTCAGAGCTAGCCCCTGCCTCCTAAGAGACAGGAGTGGGGTCCACCCTGGGAAGCCAAAGAATGGGGGGAGATTGAGAAGGACAGGGGATCCCATCCTGCACTGCATGGGGGTCCCAGCGGAGGAAGGGCAAGGGGACTGGGGACTGAGCCCTGGGAGACGAGAGCAGAGGGAGGTGACCCAGCCCGGAGCTGGGGAGGAGGCGGGGGCGGACAGCAGCTCACTGCCAAGGCACGGAGGAGGGGAGACTCGGCCCCAGCCGTGGGCCCAGCACTGCCTGGGCAGGATGGTGGGCATCCCGACTGGCAGGTCAGGCAGAGCCTGGGCTTGTCTCCTGAAGCACTGAGAACCAGCGGCTCAGCCTCGCCCCTCCTGCCGATCTTCGGACATGCTGCGCTGGGGGCTTTGCTAAAATCACACCAGCTCTTAGTGCCTTTCTTAAGATGCTCCAGAACCTCTGGGCCAGGGGCAACCCGACCCCTGCCTGCTGGTTGGGTGAGGAGAGCGAGGCCACGGTTGCACACCCAAGGTGGATGGTGCCCTGCAGGCAACTGGCCCTAGCCCACCTCCGCACCAAGGCCACGCAGGGAACCCCAGAATGTGGGACGGGAGAAACGCGGGCCCTGCACTGAGGGCTGGGGGACCACACCAGTACAGAGAGGGGGGGCCCCCCGGGCCAGATGGCAGGACTCTGGCTGGCCAAGGAGGGGCGTGCAGGTGAGTGGGGAAGAGTCCTCCGGCTCAGAGCGCTGATGGCGGGCACTGGGGACCCTCAGGCCTCGGCCCCCGAGCCTAAGGCCCGGTGATGGGGTTCCTGAGAGCTCCCCCATCCGTCCTAGAAACAGGCACACGCGCACGCACAGATGCAGACACAGGAAGAAACACCAGCTTAGAGGAAAGGATGCACATTTTCTTGTTTAACAAAATAAATTAAATATACGAAGCTTCAGCTCAAACTCTATATAAAATTACAGAGGCCTGGGGCCGCCACGGGTAGTGGGGTGATGGATGCCCGGTCCCGAGGTGGACATCCAGTGTGGCCAAAAGGCCAGGTGGGTCCTGGGCCTCAGGAGAGGCCAAGTCTCTGTGGCCCAGCCCTCCTTTCATCATTATTAATATTATTATCTTAATTTCTTAAATATAAATATCAAGGGCCCCTTCTCTCTGGCAGTGGGACGGGAGGCACCCCCAGCCAGCTCCGGCCTCTCAGGACGGAGCCTAGGGCTGCTCTGCCGACCCCACTGCCCAGGGCACTGGTGGACTCCTGGACGCCCAGGACAGGTGGTGGCAAAAATAGCCTGGGCAGGGACACAGGCGGGCAGGCGTAGGGAAGGGGTCGGAGTTTTTGGTTTGCAAAGCCAGGGTGCCTCTCAGATCTGCTGCCAGGCCGGGGTGGGGGGGTGACCACGGCCCCCATGAAATCCTTATCACGGGGCCAAGGGATTCCTTCATGAGCTAGCCCATCGCTACATGCGCACTGCAGTTACAACACAGACCTTCCCAAAGGCTTTAGTCTGAGAGTGTGTGTGTGTGTGTGTGTGTGTGTGTGTGTGTGTGTAACTCTGTGTGTGTGTCCAGAGGTATGTCACGCGTGTGTGCGTCCAGGTGTGTGTGTGTCTCGTGTGGGGCGCCTCGCACCCGCAGCCCGTCCTCCTCTGTGGCCCCGCCCCGGGCCTCCGCAAGCCCACCCCGAGGCACCCTAGCACTGGTAGTGGATGTGTTGATGCTGGTGGACTTTGCCCTCCACGTGCGAGTGCGTGTGCGTGTGCGTGTCCGTGTAGAGTTTGGGGTAGAGCTTGGGGCCGGCGGCTGAGCCCGGGCCCAGCAGGTGCTGGGTGGCCGCCGGGGGCCCGAGTTCCTCACACAGCCCCACACCGGGGCCGGCACCGAGGGTGGGGGGTGCCGGCAGGTCCTTGTCCCCGCCGCGGTCGCGGGCCGTCGCGGGCGGGCGATGGGCAGGCACCGGAGGGGCAGGCACGGGCGCGCACGGCTTCTTCTTGGCCTGGCAGAGCCACAGGAGCACGGTGCCCAGGATGAACACGGCGCCGGCCGGGATGCCGATGACCACTGGCCACGGCAGGCTGGTGGTCGAGGACGAGGGGGCCACGGGCGGCCCTGGCGGCTTGGGGTCTGCAGGAGAAACCGAGGAGGGGGCGGGGAGGGGAGCGTCACGTGTGGGCGTGGCCCGGGCGGGGCGGGGCGGAGCAGGGCGGGGCCCACGCACCGGGCAGCACGGTCAGGAAGGCGCTGCGAAAGCTGTAGCCCATGGTGTTGGCGCCCAGGCAGATGTACATGCCCGCGTCGTCCTGGCGCGCGCGTGTGATGAGCAGCTTGTTGAGGTAGGAGCCGTCCGGCCGCGACCACACGTCACCCGTGGGCAGCACCACGAACTTCTGGCCGCCCACGTCGATGGTGGAGTTGTAGCGGCCCTCGGCGCCATACTCCACGCGCTTCAGCCACTGGATCACGGGCTTCACGTCGCTGCGCACTTTGCACTGGAAGGATGTCGTGCCTCCGAAGTCCACCGTCGTGTTCACGGGGTGCGTGCCCGTGAGGACAGGCTTGGAGCGCGTCCGCTCTGCGCAGGGACATGCGTTGGGCACAGCCCCCAGGCGCCAGCCCACCCCCACCCCTGGCCCCGGCACTCACGGATCACGTCCACCTTGTAGGTGGCGTTGATGGCGCCCGCGCGGTTCGACACGCGGCACGTGTACTTGCCGCTGTCCTCGGGGCGCAGGTTCTTCAGGCTCAGGGTCCACTTCTTCTTCCTGTGCTCACCAGCCTCCGGGCGCGTCAAGGCCTGGTCATCCTTCATCCACATGATGTCGGGCCGTGGGTGCCCACTGGCCACGCACTTGAGCCGCACGGAGCTGCCCACGGGCCGCGCAATCACCCGGCGCCTCATCTTGGAGGGCTGCGTGAAGCGGGGCCGGGCTGCGCGGGGTGCAGGGGAGTGGGCGGGGCATAGAAGTCAGCGGGCACTGGGGCGGAGGCACAGCCCCACCCCCCGACCAAGGTGGTGACGTCTGTCCCTGCGCTCACCCCACTGCTTGCTGGCTGGGTCTTCCTGGCCCCCGGAAGAGCCGTCGTGCCCCGGACTCTCCCTTCCTGGACTGGTGTCGTCTGCAGAGGGGAGGGTGCATGAGAGGGGCCTCGGCAGCCCCTGTAAGACCCCAGGACTGGCTCCCGGGCCCCAGCCTCAGGCCCAGCTGGGAAAGCTCTAGAAACGCCAACAGGAGGCCATGGGTGCACACCCACGTCTCAGAATCCCAGAGACAGCTGGGCCGGAGCCGCCCACCCGGCGCACTCCCTGGGTGCAGGTGACCCCGACAGGCGTGGGTGGGACGGAGATCTGGCTCCCCCACCCTGGCTCCGGGGGGTCTGCAGGGCCGGGGGGAGGTGGCGACCAGGCCCAGCCGGCAGCTGCAGTAACCCTAGCCCACATCAAGGGGCCGAGGGCTTGGTGAGCTGACATGGCTCGCATACCGCCTGGTCGTCCTGCCCTTTGAAAGGACGCTGCGGGGGACACCCACAGTATTCCCATTCCACAGCCCAGAGAAGGCCTGTGGGGCCTGAGGGGGGGGCGGCGTGCTGAGGAATGCCCCCCCCTCCCAGTGACAGCCGCCGCCTCCACGGCCCAGGACCAAGGCCAGGCGCTCGGACCCCACCCCGGAACCCGGTGGAGGGGTGCGTGGGTCAGGCTCCTCCTTTGTGCTGCCAGGGAGCCTGCCCTGAGGGACCCGCCCGGGAGCCCATGGGGGAGGGCCAGGCGCCAGCGCCTGGTACCAGCGAGTGGAGGGCGTGTTCCTGGGGGCGCCGCCCAGTCCCCAAGCCCGGGCCCCAGAGGCAGAGGAGAACAGAAGGCCCTTCCTGCCCAGCGGCCCCTCTGAACTCCGAAACCTGAGCCTCAAAGTCATGGCTGACGCCAAGGCTGCCGGCCCGCCTGCCCCACCAGGCTGCCCTTCAGTGGGACCACCACCTGGGGCCCCCATACCCACCCCTGCCGCCACCCCAGCCAGCCCTGGCCCCCAGGTCAGCAGAACTTTGGGGGAGAAGGGGTCGGAAGGGGGACCCCAAGGTGAGGCCTGAGGGGGCGGGGCCCGGCCTGGGGGTGGTGTCCTGGGCTCAGAGGCCGGGAGGGGAGCAGGGCGGCTCTGGCCCTGGGGGCAGTGGGCCGAGCTCATGCAGGGTGAGGGGTGGGCACACAGGGTCTGCCTCCCCGCCGGAGCTGACTAGGCACGAACAGCAAGGCCCCGCCCTGGCACGGCCAGCACTGACCCATCACGATGAGGGTGTAGTTGACGCTGAGGCTGCCGAAACCGTTGGTGGCCTTGCACACGTAGGCGCCGGCGTCCTCCCGTTCCACCTCCTTCACCTTCAGCCCCTGGGGCAGCACGCGGAAGCGGCTCCAGCCGCCGTGGATTGTCCGGCCGTCCTTGGTCCACATGGTCAGTGGCGGCGGGTCCCCCTCCACGGGGCACTGCAGCCGCACAGTGCGGCCCAGCCGGGCCACCTGCCGCGGGACTACCTTGTCCGCCATCCTCGGGGGGCCTGTGGGGGTCAGAGGGCTCGCTCAGGGAGGAGGGGACCCGCAGGTGGTCGGTCAGGGCCAAGGCAGGCGTGGGCACCGGGAGCCGGCCGAGGGCTGTCCCTGCTGGGCCCCCACCCCGGGACTCCACCCAGATACGCCTACCCAGCTCCCAGACCACAAGAGGCGGCGTTCACCCAGGGCCCACTGCACTCCCGCACGGGAGCCGGGATGCCGCTCGCCCAGGACGCGTGCCCACAGGCGAGCGAGGGCGGCCCCCACCGCCTCCCTGCAGGCACCCCGTCTGTTTGTGCGTGCAGGTGCGAGCACCCCTGCGTCTGGTGGCCCATGTCTGTGCCGTGTGTGCATGGGCGGCATCAAACCAGGTCTGCCTGCCTGGACAAGAGCCTCCCTGCTGCCAGCCCGGCCATACCAGGTCACCAAGGCCCTGGAGTCAGAGGGCAAGCAGCTGGGCCTCCCAGCCCTGGGTGACCACCATCTGCCCTGGGAGAAGCCTGAGTCCCGGGCTGAGGCCGTGGTGCCCTTCACCAGCGGGAAGAAACCCATCCCCGTCCCCACCGGCCCGGGGCCACCCAGGGACAATGGGGATGACCAGGCCTAGAGGGCGCGAGAGACAGGCCAGCTGGGAAGGCCGCTGCGGACATCAGAGGGCTATGGAGCTATCTCCTGGTGGACCCTCAGTCCCCTCCCGCCGTGCCCCTGTGCCCGACGCCCTGAGCTGGGGCTGGTGTGCAGCCCCTACCGCGAGGGTGGAGGGCTCTTACATGGTCACCCACGGCCCCCCAGGACCAGGAGAGGCAGCCACGGGCACCCAGCTGCCCTTCCCAGGGGCTTGGCTGGGCCTGGCTCCCAGGACTCCGCCCACCAGCCACTGGAAGGGGCACCCACCCCACACGGCAGCCACTCCAGGCCGTGAAGGCCACGCCCCGAGCCCTGGCCACACGGAGGTGCCGGGGGGCGGCTGCGCTGAGACGCTGTCGCTCCAGGGCTGAGAGCGGCATGTGTTTTTAATAACCAGCTGGTGTTTCTTCAACGTGCAATCGCCGCTGATTCTGTTGCCGCCTCGCAGCCAAAGTGCTCCTGCGGGTCCCCCAGAGGCTGTAGCTCCCAGGGGCTCACAGAGCACGGGCCCCCATCGCCTCCGCCTGGGGTGCGGACGGAGGGTAGGGGGCCGTCCCCGTTTGGATGTAGGGAGCTGACAGCCCAGGGCTCAGCTTCTCTGGGGCCGCAGGTGGGGAGGGTTCCCGAGTCTCTGATTCCAGGGGACTGGGGTGTGAGGGAGACAGAGACACTAGGCACCTTCCCTCTACAGCCTCCCCCCTCCACATCCTGCCCCATTCAGGTGGCCCCACCCCCCCCATGCTGCCCCTGGACAGTGGGCCATGCCAGAGGTGCCAGCCAGCCAGCCAGCCCTCTGGCTTCCCCTGATACCCACCTCTCCCTAATCACTCACTTGTCTCCAGGGCCCCCCAGGCACCTACCCAGCTCACAGTGGGAGAGGCTTCAGGGCCCCCAGACAAGTGGACCTTCTGAGGCCCCCCAGGCCGCCCAGGGTCCGGGCCTCATTCCCAGGCAGACCCTGTCCACCACCTGTCACTGCCTGAAATTCCACCATTCACAGGGGCCTCCCAGGCTGCAGGACAAAAGGGCACCCCCCAGCCCTTCCCGGGCTGACACCTGGGTGCAAGCATCACACACACACAAGCACAGGCACACGGACCCACACATGTCCACACAGACACAGGCAATGGCCCGGAAAGCACGTGGGGAGGACGGTGCCCGCACGAGGAACAGCATCTCTCCCTGCTGGGGCTCCGCCTGTCCCAGCGGCATCGTGGGGGCACCGCTGGCGGCTGGTTCAACACCCCCGACCCCCGAAGGAGCCCGCCTCAGTGGCAGAGAACGCGCCCGCCTGACATTGCGGCCCCTCCCTCTCCCACCCGCCAGAGGAGACCTTGTTGGGGGGCACCTACTGGGTGGCAGGGACGCCACCCTCGGTGCTGCGGAGTGGAGGGACAGGGCCAAGTGACCGCCAGATGGGCCGGAAGTATGGCCCCGTGGGCCGGCCTGTGAGCAGTGAGGGGGACGAGGCAGCGCCCGTCCAGAGGCCCCGGCTGGAGCCAGCCTTGTCCTAAAGCAAACAGCCCCCCTCCCCTCTGTGGCCAGCCTCACCCCTCCCCACCCCCACCTGGGCTCCGGGGGACCCAGACACGAGGCCGGGGCCCTGCCCCCCACCCCAGCCTCTGCTAGAGACCCCCCAGCAGGCTCACCAGCGGGAGGCGTGGCCCCCCAGATTCCTGGGAGTTTTGGCCGCCAACACGGCTGCTGCAGCTCTGTATTAGGCCTGGGAAACACAAGCCCTGCTGTTCCACCTGGACAAGGCCTCCCACCCCTCAGCCACGGGGAAACTGAGGCCTGAGCTGGAGCCCCGCAGGCCCCTGGAGGGCGTGTGGGTGGGGGCAGCCGACGCAGCCTTAGCGCCTTCCCCGTGAGCACCTCCTCCAGGAAGCCCCAACCCTGCACCCCCCGGCAGTCACGGCCCGAGGAGGCTGCGGGCACAGGCAGGATGCACGTGACGCAGGCAGGGCAGACACGGGGCAAAGGCAGGCTGGGGCCGGGTCTCACCCCAAGAGGGGGCTGAACGTCAAGGTAGCGGGCAGGGAAGGTGTCGCCCCTTCTTCTCCTCCATCCTCCTCCACCCTCAGCTGTGAAAACATGGTCAGGAATGGGGGAACTGGGGGGGATGGGGGGCAGCCGCTCCGAGGGCCCCACAAACCCAGCTTGGATTCCCAGCTGCCATCCAGAGCTGCTGTCACACACAGACCCTGTCACACCGACCCCCAGATGCACACCCCAACAGTGGGTGCAGACTCCCTGCCACACACACCCCACCTCTGAGCGCTCCGGACGCCCAGGCCCACAGCCCCTCCCCCTGCCTGGCCAGAAGCACCGCTTTCCCCCGTTTAGTATAATAAGACCCGGCTGCAACCCCAGCTGATACCCCTCCTGCCCCGGGGCCCAGGGAGGCAAAGGTGCTGGCAGGAACAGTGAAGGGACCCCCAGCTGTGGCCCACCCCATGCCCACCCCCCCGTACCCCCAAGCCGTCTTCACAGGCCCTCGGGGCCGCTCCGAAGCTCAGCACCCCACACCTCACTGCCCCGCGGCCTCCGCGCAGCCTGGCGCACCTTCCCGACACCCCCTCCTCCCTCCCCGCCCCCAGGGGCACGGTGGCCTGCCCTGGCCACTCCATCTGGACCCACGCTGCCGCTCTGTTCACGCCGTGGCAGGGGTGAGAGGGTTCCCAAGTATCGGGCTGCACCCCTCCCCACCGCCCGGGGTGTTCTGTGGGCCCTGGCTTGCTGACCCCAAGCTCCCTTCAACAGGGGCCGGGCCAGACGTCGCCCCTCTTCCAGGGCCCATGTGTCAGAGACCAGCAGGGGCCACAGAGGCACCGGTGGTCTCAGCCGTCACCCCGTGAAGCCGCAAACACAGCTGAGGTTGAGGGTGCATGAAGCACCGGCCGGCTCGTCAGGGCAGCTCTGTCCCCCACAAGCCCTGCAAAGCCCCAGAAATTTCCAGCCTGGAAGGAATTCTCTGGCAGGGGGCGGGGGAGGTGGGGGGAGCAGCGGGCTCTAACCAGCATGGGCCTGGCCGTGGGGTGAGGGCGGCCGGCCAGGAGCCACCGTCCTGCTGTTCAGGACAAGCTAAGTGAGAGGCGTGGAGAGGGACGCTGGTCCCCGGCTGGGGGGCCGGAAGGGGGCAGGTCCACCCGGCCTGCCTGGGTGCCTGACGCCAGACAGGGCAGGTAGGCACACTGGGGGGAGCGGGCGCCCAAGTTGTCCCTCACAGTGGGGACCGGGTGCAGCAGGGTGAGCTGGGAAGGCCGCAGGGCCAGCACCCTCCCCAAGAAGGCGAGGCCTGGGGGGGAAGGACAGGAACACCCCGGGGCGGGGGCACAGGTGAGGCCCACCCCAGGGCTGCCACGAGGGGGGCAGGCTCGGCACACGCGCACACCCACACTTGCGTACAGGCTCCCGGTCAACAGCCGGCCCAGGGCGGCCCCGGGGGCTGGACCCACGGGATCTGTGGTGGAACTGGTAGGACCCGCAGGACAGGTGGTTGCCCCAGAAACCAGGCCATTCTGGGCGTGGCAAAGGGACGGCCTGACCCACCGAGCAAGCCGCCGGGAGCGTCCCCTCCACCGGCTGCCCAGCCGCGCACCAGGGGGCGGGAAGACCGGGGGCCTCCAGGTCTGTCCTCGTCTCTGGAGGCCCCCAGATGGACCTCCAGTGGCCACCCAGCTTCAGGGCTCCTCGGCCTAACCCTCACCACCCCCAGGACCGACAAGTGAGGCCCAGAGCATCATCCTGACAGAGCCACTTCCCTCGGGGGGGACCCATGTGAGCTGCCCACGGGACAGTGACCAGAAAGCACCCAGACCCACCGCCCGGGCCTCCCCAAGGGACTCAGCTGGACACCAGGCAGCCCCGTCGGGTGTCCAGATCTCACTAGGCCCACCAGATTCAACGCTGTCTCACCCCGACCCTGCCCACCCCGCCATCCACCCCCACCTCACCAACGTCACTTGACCCAGACCCTGTCCCAGCTGCCAAAGGACCGAGAAGGCCCTTGTCCAGTGAGGCCTCCCACACCTGCCGGCACCGGACCCAGAGCACAGGGTAACGTGCCACGGGGCCCAGACCACCCCAGGGGCCCTGCCCCAGGGGGCCCCGATCCAGGTACCAGAGTCACCCCGGAGGGGAGACGAGGACATTTTCCTGAGCCTGGAGCCCCTGGGCGTTTAAGCAGAACCTCGAGGGTGAGGGCGATGGCTATGGCAGCAGAAGACCCAACGCACCCAGCAGCCTGGCCTGCGCGACCCCAGGCCAGAGCCCCTGCCTCCCACCCGCACCTGCTCCACGACAGCCCACGCCCACGGCGGGCTTCTTGAGGCGAGGACTGAGGCCACGGGGCCTGAGCAGGCCAGCCCAGACTAGGCGCCCCCAGGCCCCCAGAGGCCACGGGGCAGGCCACCTGGCCCTCAAGGCGCACACGCTGTCGGGCTGAGCCCCAGAGTCAGCCCCAGGCCCCGCCGGAACCCGGAGAGGCTGCTGCACAAGTGCAGAGGGCAGCCCCAAAGCCACCGGCAGTGGCCCTGGGCCAGGAGCGCGCTCCGCAGGCCCCGGCTCCTCCAGGCTCAGGGTCACGGGAGCCCGAGGAGGTCCCTCCGCCCCGCCTGCTGCCCCAGCTCCCGTTATTCACTCCTCAGCCACTCAGCAGCGCACAGCTTGTGTAAATCTCTCATGAAATAAACTCCCCGGCAGGAAGAAAAGCAATTGTGTTTCCTGCCAAGATGGGAAATCCTGGATTTCAGCAGCCCTTAGGCTGGAGCAACTCCTGCAGTGCTTCAGGGACAGCTCCTAGAAACCCCACCCTGGGCCAGTTCTCCTCAAGGGGGCCAGTCTGCGCTGGATGGGGGGGTAGGCACCTACCCCACCCGCTGCCTGCCTCCAGGCCCCGCCCCCAGCCACTCAGTTGGGGCACAGGGTGTGGATGGAGGCCCCGGGACTCCTCGCTGGAGCCAGGAAGGCTGGCCACAATGTCCTGGTGGAAAAGCCCCCAGGACACCCCCTCAGCTGACCAGCCTCTCAGCCCAGCCCTTCCCCACTCAAGGCCCCTACCCCACTACACCAAGGCGCCCGTGTCCACCGGATATCCACTCTGGCGCTGGTGAGCTGCTCACCTCTGCCCACAACATCCCCCCAGCTGGAGGCCTGTCCTTGCCTATCCTGACCAGCACCCACCTCTCCTTCCAGGCCCCGGGGTGACGCCCACGCCTCTGCGTTCCACCTCCCTCCAGTGGACCCCGGGCTGCGACCCCACCTGAGGTAGCCCAGGTGGCCCCTGCCCTCCTGGGCCCCGAGAGAAGCGAGGCTGGGACTGACCAGGAGCGCCCGGTGGCCACCACTAGGAAGAGCGGGTGATGGGCAAGGTAGGTGGGGCCACACTGGCTGCAGCGTCGCTGAGGTCTGGGGACGGTGGCACGGGCACGGGCACGTCTTCCTTGCACATGCTGCCCTGCCGACGGAGGCTGTCACCTGGACGCACCAGGGCTGCAGTCACCAGGCGAGGCACAGCATGGGGCAAAGGAGGCCAACGTGGATGGCCACACAGCAGGGAGGCGGCCACAGCCCGTCTCCCCCAGCACGTCAGCGAGCCCGAGCCGCCCAGGTGATCGGAGGCTGAGGCTGCTGCTGGGGAAAACCAACATGACCACGTTAGGGCCGTGGAGCCGGGCGGGAGCCGGGGGCCCACTGATCTCCCCACAATGGAGACAGAGGCTGCGGGCAGCCCAGGCTCAGCCTGGCCCAGCCAAAGGCCACTTTGTTTGGCTCCCTCCTCCCCCCAAGAGGAGACAGTGATTTATTTTCCCTTCCAGGAGTGGGGCCCAAGACAAGACGTAAATGGGGCCGCTGGCCCACATCCCCAGCTCACAGAGCCTGGGCCGGGCTCCCACAAGTCCACCTCAGCCCTGGCCGCGCACTGGCCAGCACGGCCTGCAGGGACCTAGAGGGGAGGAGAAGGCCCCCCGCAGCCTGGCCAGAGGCCGAGGTCAGACAACGCACACGCACACGCCACAGCCGCCCTGACGGCCACACGCTTCGCCAGCGACTCACACACCCCAGCAGACCCTTCGCACCACAGCCCCAAGGCAGGGCAGCCCCAAGTCCTCTCCATCCCGCGGGAGGTAGGGCACCCGGGCACGCCGGCCAGGTCCAGGGGACAGGGAGGGGCCTCCAGGGCTGGCTGCTCAGAGACCGTCCACTGCACCACCATCCTCAGAGAAGTTCACACGTGGCACTTCTCAGAAAACCCTGAAATGACTTCTTCCAAAGTAATTTGTAAAAGGTATTTCATTCGGAACCTCTCAGAGCTCCCACTGTGAGAAATAAAATGGAAATGGAGAAAGCCAACTTCTTTTTTCAAATTTGAAAAAAGAAAAAAAACAAACAGTTTAAGACAAACCCACCAAGATTGTGAAACTTTGGGAAAAGGGGAACTTTAAAAATATGATTGGAGTCTAGAAATGCACCGATTCCAGAAATTGTGACACCACGGGGAAAACGGCTTTCAGAAAACCACCCAAACTCTCTCTGCGCTGGCTCGTCAGCCTAGAGGAGGTCCACGCTCAGGCTGTTCACTCTGCAAGTGGGAAGGGCCTGAAACGACTCTGCCCTCCAGTCCAGGCCTGGCGGAGAAGCCAGCACAATTCGGGAAGAGCACTGGCCCCGCACCCCCAAAACCACAGAGGCCCTTGCCCTTGGAAAGGGGCTCCCACCCCCTACTGCCACCAGGGCCCTCACCATGCAGCCCAAGGCCTCAGCCAAGGGGCACAGAGCAGGGTGTGGTCCCTCTGGGACCCCTCGGCGCCGGGGCAGGCCCTACCGCCCACTGCCATCCACGGCCCGCTGCCACCCGCCGCTCCACCTCCGGCTCCAGCCAACGACCAGGCCAGGCCAGTGGCCTCCAGAGCCTCCCTGGCCAAGTGGCCAGAGGACAGGCAGGTGCGTGGATAGGGGAGTCCAAGCAGATAAAGGAGCAATCAGAGTCCAGGCCGCTGGCCACCGGCAGAGGGGGGCCTCGCTGGGATGACCTGAGTGTCCGCAGTACCCTGGACACTGCCCGTCCCAGCCACGCCTGGGCAGCCCCCACCCTCAAGCGAGCCAGCCAGTCCCTGGCGGGGCAGGCGGGGCCGGGGGGGTTGGGTACTGTGGCATGAGGCCCACCTGGGCCGCCGCCCGCCACCCCACACCCGAACGTGGCCATATAAGGCCGGGTTGGTCTCAGTGCGCCCGCTGGGCGGCAGCGGCGCGGGGGAGGGGTGCGAAGCCTCAGAGGACTGGTAGACAGGGCAAGGACGATCCTGAGTGGTCAACACACCCAAAGGGCTGGCCTGGCCGCAGGTCCCGCCTAGCTGAGGGAGGCCAGCACTGAGCATGGCGGTGGGAGTCTGCGGGCACGCATCACCCATCAGCCAAGGACGCCCCTTGCTGGGGCTGGTTGCGGGGGCAGGGGTCCCTCCGGAGGCATCTGGGCCTGCCCGCTTGCAAAGCAGGTGTGTGAGCCCACGTCCAGGCCCTGGTGTGGTGCACGCCGAGAGACGTAGTGTGTAGCTGGAAGTAGGTGGTCTCAGGGTCTGCATTAAGACAGGCCCCTACCCTCCACCATGCAGTGACCCTATGCACTGGGCACTCCGTCTCCCAGCCCCCACCCTGTACCTTCCTAGAGATGGGCAGGCTTAGGGCACAGGGCTGGGTCATTAGTCCCAGAGGCCAAGAATGTCCCCACTGTCCCCACACCCAACCCTGGCCACCAGGGGGATCTCTGCAGGTTCCCAGGGGCCTAATGGGGTCCAATGTGGCCAAACAGCCCATCACTCATGAATCCGCCGTGAGCAGCTGCCCGCAACTGCAGGGATGTGTGTGTGGATGTGTGCGTATGTCCTGAGGGGAATTGGGGCCAGAGCCCACCCGGCCAGCAGGTGTGGGTCCCCACGGATGAGCTGGGGGTGCCCTGAGAGTGAGGGGTAACCCTGTGGGAGAGCTGGAGGGGCCTCATGGGTGAGATGGGGATGCCCCATAGGTGAGGGGTGCCCCACAGGTAGCTGGGGAGCCACGTGGGTGAGGGGGGCCCGCGGGTGAGCTGGAGTGTCCCATGGGTGCACCGGGGCTCCCCGCGGGTGAAGGGCGGGCAGAGCCGGACCAGCAGGGGCGGGGCGCAGGCACGCGCGCCAGGCGGGCACTGTGGCAGGGTTCAGGGCCGGAGGGAAAGGGGCGGCGCTGGCGGAGGCCGGGGCGCCGGGCTGGGCGCCAGCACTCACCTCGGGCGGCGGTGGCCGGCGGGAGGGCCCCCACCAGCAGCAGCAGCGGCAGCACCAACGCGGGGCTCGGCGTCATCTCGGCCAGTGCGGACCTGGGGTGTATTCGGAGGCCGGTCACTGCGTGGGGGTGGGGGTCGCCCCGCCCCCCGCCTTGGGCCCCGGAGCCGCCCGCACCCCAGCCCTGGGTCGCGGGGACCGGGGTGCGGGCCGCCCCGCCTTCCCTGCCGCGCTCCGGGCGGAGGAAGCGGCGGCGGGGGAACCGTGGTTATCAAAGGCAGACAAAGGGTTTACACTAATTACCGACCTCCCCCGCCCCCCCTCCAAACACCGTCTGGATTCCTGGCTCTTGTAACTCGGGCCCTGCCCGCGGGACACACAACACCGGCGGCCCCGCAGATAATCGCCTGCGCCATTAGCGGACAAATTTGCGTTGGGGGGGCCCACGTGGGGTACAGGGGCGGGGGCGGGGCACTGGCAGGACCTCGGGCCAGGCGGGAGCGGCGGCGGCGCGTGCCGGTGCCGGCGGCTCCCCACCGCAGAGCGGGAACCCGGACGCTCTCAGCCCGGGCCCGGGCCCCCGCCCCCGGCCCCGGCCCCCGGCCCTCCCAAGTCGGCCCTCCCAGTCTGCCCCGGGGATCGCGGGCGCGCGGAGGGGCTCACCTCGGCGGTGCTCGCGGGCGGCGGGGCTCAGGGCCGGGCCCGCGGGGCGCGCTGCGCGGTCATCGCCGCCCCGGGCGCCGCACCCCGCCGCCCCGCGCCCCCGGGCCCGGCCTCGGGACGGGGCGGCGCTACCTGGGCGCGGGCGGCTCGGGTCGGGGCCGGGGCGGGGGCCGGGGGCTGGGGCCTGGGGGCGGGGCGGGCGTCGGGGTCGGTCCGGGGGCCGGGGCCGGGGTCCCGGGGCGGCGGGGCGAGGGGCCCGGGGCGCCGCGCCGCGAGGCGTCCTTCCCTGCGGGGCTTTGTCAACTCTCCCGGAGCGAGCGCCGAGCCCGCCGCGCGCCCCGCCCCGACACAACTTCCTGCCAATCGGCACGCCGAGGCCGCCGTGTCCCGCCCCCTTGTCCCGCCCATCTCCCCGCCCCTCACCCCGCCCCGCGCCCGAACTTTTCGCCAATCGGCGTGCGCGCCCTCCCCGCCCGCCTGGCTCCCCGCCTTAACCCTCGCGGTGCGGGCGGCCCGCGGGCGGGTCGGCTCCCCGGGGCGCGGCCCCGCCCCCGCCCCGCCCCGCCCCGGCCGGCCCCTGGCCCAGCCACGCCCCCGCAGGCCCGCCCCTAGCCCCGCCCCCAGCCTGTTCCCACCCTCCCCAGCCAGGTCCAACACACCGCGCCCCTTCACGGCCATCCGCCTAGCCCCGCCCAGGCCCAGCCCAGCTTTGCGCACCTCCAGGTCCCGCGGCGTCCACCTCACAGCTGCACCCGTTGGCGCCCGTGTTGGAGCACACAACTTCAGGCCACCAACACCCCGCGCACCTCCAGAGCTGGCCCTGATCGAGCCCCAGCTGGGCCGTCAGGGCTCCGAGGTCTGAGCCCCCGGTTGTCGTGGGAGCGGAGGGGAGATCCAAGACCCCGCTCTGGCCCCAAGAGACTCCAGGGTGGGCCAAGCCGCAGGTGATGTGGGGTACTGAGGTCCTGTGCAGAGGAAGAAACGCAGGCACAGAGAAGTCAGGTAATTTACCCAAGATTTCCCAGGCAGCACTTGGCATGCCCAGGACTGGAACCGCACGCTGCAGAATCCAGCTCTCCTGTGGATCTTTCTCCACACTGCCCCACTGCCCTTCCCTTTCCTGTTCAGCAACGTGCACACACTGGCTCCCGTGCCTCCCTTATTTCCATCCATCAGGGTCTTCCAGAGCAACCCCCATCCTCTCTGGCCTGAATCAGTGGGCCAGGCTCCTCTGGCTTCCCCTCCACTGTCACATCTCTGGAACGGAGAATCATCATTTAAAACACAGCCTTGACAGGTCTCTGGCTCCCCAGTGCCCTCAACACAAACCCCACCACCCTTGAGACCCTGGATGCCTGGGTCCTGTCCAGCTCCCACCCCCACCCCCACCCCCTGCAGCCCTCCCTCCATCCCCTCTGGACCTTTGCCCATGCTACTCCCTCAGGAACCCTGCCTGGAACAGCCTCTCTCCTCTCAGGAGTTCCCTCTCCCAGGAAGCCTTCAGGGAACACTGGAACTGGAGAGGCCTTGCAGGTCCGAATCGCCAGGGCAGAGGAGAGCTGGGTGAGGGTGTGAGCCATCAGGGTTTGGGGCCCGGTGAGACACCGGCTTCGCACCTCTTCCAAGCCAGTGAGAAGGTGGTTCCCAAATCCTGTCTCTGGGCCCGGATGGGCACCTCGTGGGAGGGTGGTGGTGAGCCAGGCCCGCCCCCATCCTGCCTGCACGCGGGGTGAAGGCCCAGACGTTGACAGACCCGAGTAGCCCTCCTGCACTTGGAGTCAGGCCCCGCAGCGAGAAGGAAGCCAGGAGAGCGGGTTCAGTGCCCACCTAAGGACTGTGCCAGCGGCGCTGGGGGTCACAGACAGGTGCTCTGGGACAAAACGGGCATGTGGGGGAAGAGGTCCGGGGCTAGTGGCGGGCTGCGCGGGCAGGGTTATGAGGAGACGCCACCGGGGCGTGAAGAGCTGCGGCAGGTGGGAGGCTGCCAGGGGCAGCTGTGTGAAAGGTGGCTCTGAAGCGGGGTGGGAGGTGGGGTCGGAAACAGGAAGCGGGCCGAGGGCGAGGCGGCCCTGCGCCGGTGTGCGGGATGAGGTGGGCCGTGGGGAGGCGTGTCCGCCAGGTTAGCAGCGCCAGGTGGGGGCGGCAATTCCTGCTGGCGGGCGAGGGGCCGTGGCCTGGTGTGCGCGTGGGAAGTGGCGCGTCCCGGGCGGGGCTCACCTCCCTGAGCGGGGACGCGCTGCCCCCTGGCGGAGGCTCGGAGCGTGGCGGCCCCCGAGGCCGCCCGGCTCCCCTCCCTCCCTCCCTGGGACCCGCGGCCGCCTCTCCGTGCAGGACGCGGTGCTCCCCACGGCGGCGCCAGGCCAGCCTGAGCGCATCTCCAAAGCCTCCTCCTCCACGAAACCCTCCCACCAGCGGGCTCGCACTTCCCCTTCATGACAATGGGCCCGGAATACGCAACCTGTTCAAACACTGTCCTTTTAACCTCCCGGTCTCAATCCTCCCGTCTGCAATCAGACCCCATGGAATTATCCTGGGGATTGCAAGAGTTTCTGTCTCCCACCTGCCGGACACAGCGAGCCCCAAAAAGTATTTATCTGCTCTTCATACAATCGTCAGTCAACCACGAGAAGCTGAGCCCTGGCTCTGTGCGAGACCGGGACGGGTCAGGGTGGGCAAGGAGGGCGTGTCCGCAGCCCTGAAAGAGGAGGCATCTTAGTAGCAGGTGTAGGGACTGAGAGAAATGCCTCTAATGATGGAAAGTGCTTGCCAGGGAAATGAAGCCCCTGACATACAGGCTTCTGCTTCTGCTCCAGATGAAATGACAGAGACCAGATTTACATGCTCTCCGCATGTTAAAAAATAAAAAAATTCAGAGATAAATACATGTGAAAAGCAGCAGCTTTTTTTTTTTTTTCACGCAACAGGAGACAGCGATCCTTGCGAGATGGCAAACAAATGAAGGGAGACAAATAGTCCCTGCTCCCGCCTGCAGTTTCCAGGGCACAGTGCCGGCAGTGGGGACCCAGGCAGAGCCCAGAGGGAGGGGGAGTCCCGGGAGGGCAAGACGGCTGGGGTTCACAGGGCAGAGTCCTGGAGAGAGCTGTGCAGACAGGTAGCCCCAGAGGCCCGCAGAGAGTCACCCTCGAGGCTTCAGCGGAGTACAGATCAGTCCAGAAGTGAACAGGAACCGTCCAAGGCTGGGGAAAAACCACCCAGAAGGATGGGAGCCCACAGGGCAGGAACACAGTGCCTGCATTCAACAGCTAGAGCTGAGAACCTAGTAATTCAAGCGGTGTCAGAGTAGAAAGAAGGGGCTTGCCTCAGTAGAAGGGAAAAATCAACTCTAAACTAAATGCATTTCTGGTCCTGCCCAGCAAAGCTTAAAAACAAGACCTAAAGGATCACACAGTTTCCAAGTCACTTAACTGTGTCCCAGAAACAAATGCAAGAATATTTACAGGAATACAAAACTATCCAGCACCCAATAAGGTAGAACACACAATGTCTGACATCCAACCAAATATTATTAGGCATGAAAAGAAGCAGAAAATGATAACCTGGACTGAGGGGAGAAAAATAATCAAAAAGAACCCAGAAATGACAAAAACAATAGAATTAGTGGACGAGAACAGCATGCACACTTCCTGTGACTATATTCCACGTACGCAAGATGCCAGTGGCAAGGCTAAGTATGTTAAGTAGAGACATGGAAGATTTTTCTAAAGCCTCCAACTGAACTCCAGGGAGGAGAATCAAAACGTCAGATACAGAATACACTGAACGGGATCAAGGGAACACTGTGAAAGAAAAGGTTGTGAACTTGAAGGCAGAGCTATAGAAACTTTGCAAATGAAACACAGAGAGAAAAATGACTGAAAGAAATGAACAAAGCATCCGTGAGTTGGGGGACAGCTTCAGGTAGTGAAATACACCTGGAACCGGAGCCCGAAGGGAGAGGACACAGAGGTGGAAAAGAAAGAATATTTTAAGAAAAAGTGGCCAGAATTTTTCAAAATGCAGTGAAAGACATAAACCCACAGTTCCCCAAAGCTCGACAAAATTCAAGCACAAGAAGCATGAAGTAAACTACACCAAGGACCGTCCTCCTCAACATGCAGAAAACCAGTTCTAAAGAGAATAGCTTAAAAGCATCCAGAGAAAAAAGGCACATTTTTATACAGGAACAAAGAAAATGGTGATTGGTTGATGTCTTGAATGAAAACAATGCACCCAAGAAGACAGTGGAGCAGTATCTTTAAAATGCAAGAAAAGGAAACCTACCCACCTCCACTGTTTACCAGCCGAAGTGTCTTCTGAAAACAAGGGTGAAACAGGGCTTCTTCAGACACAATAAGCTGGAAGAATTAGTCACTGGCAGATCTGTACTGCCAGAAACGTGAAAGGACATCCTCCAAGTAGAAGGAAGATGGGACCAGAGGGAAACCAGGAGCCACACAGAGAAGCGAAGGGCACCAGAAAGGGAGGCTATGTGAGTCGCTGGGAGGAATGTTTTTTTAATGATTTAAATTTCTTTAAAAGATAATCAATCATCTGCTTACAGCGGAAATAACAACAATGTATTGTGTGATCTCTATCATATGAAAAGTTAAACTGTATGATCACAGGAGTACAAAGGCTGGGAGGGGAAAATCAAATGGTGGTTTAAGGTTCTCTTCCTACATATGAGATGGTATGATCTCACTCAACAGTGGATACTGACAAGTTAAAAAATATATAGTATGGGGCTTCCCTGGTGGCGCAGTGGTCGAGAGTCCACCTGCCGATGCAGGGGACACGGGTCCGTGTCCCGGTCCGGGAGGATCCCACATGCCGTGGAGCGGCTGGGCCCGTGAGCCATGGCCGCTGAGCCTGCGCGTCCAGAGCCTGTGCTCCGCAACGGGAGAGGCCACAGCAGTGAGAGGCCCACATACCGCAAAAAAACCCACAAAAAATCGTATAGTATAAATCCCAATGCAACCACTAAAATAACCGAACAAAGAATTACAGCTAAGAAGGCAACAAAAGAGACAAATGGGATAATTTAAAAATATAATAATCAAAAAAAAAGGTCAGGAAAAAAGGAGAAAAGAACAGATGAGATGAGTAAAAGATAAATAGCAAGATGGTAGATTTAAACCCAATCATATCAATAATCACATTAAATGTAAATGATTGAAACAACCAAATAAAAGGCAGAGGTTACCAGATTGGGTTAAAGAAAAAAAAGCAAGATTCAACTATATGCTGCCCACACAGAGCACACTCCAAATATAGACACAAATTGGTTAAAAGTAAAGGGGTGGGAAGAGATAAACTGGCCAACACTTAACTGAGTGGCTGATGTGTTAATATCAAAGCAAAGTTCAGAGCGAGAGTATGACCAGAGAAGAACTGGGCCATTTCATGATGACAAAGTTCTAATCATCAAAGGACGTAACAGTCCTAAATGTGCATGTACCTATGGCACACGGTAAGAATCCATGAAGCAAAAGCCGGTTAGGAGAAATGGGCAAATCCACAATCATACTCAGAGATTTCAACACTCTTCGCCCAAATGTGATTCAACAAGTACACAGAAAATCATCAGGAATATAGAAGACGTGAACACTCTCACCTAACTTGGCCTGATGGATATTTACAGAACAGTCAAACATTTCCTGAGCCACAGGTGGCAATATTTTTTAAATAATTCAAGTCATTCAAAGAATGTTGTCTGACCACATTGGAATTATACTAGAAATCACTAAGAAAAGATATCTGGGAAATCCTCAAATGTGTGCAAACCAATAATCCACTTCTTTTTAAAAATATTTTATTTATTAAAAAGACCCGGCTGTGCCGGGTCCTAGTTGCGGCATGCAGGATCTTTCGTTGCAGCATGCAGACTCTTAGTTGCGGCGTGTGGGATCTAGTTCCCTGACCAGGGATCGAACCCGGGCCCCCTGCATTGGGAGTGCGGAGTCTTAGCCACTGGACCACTAGGGAAGTCCCAGTAATCCACTTCTTAATTTCCCATACACTGAAGAAGAAACCAAAGGAAAATTAAGAATTATTTTGAACTGAATGGAAATGAAAAGAGAACGTATCAAAAACTGTGGAACACAGTTAAAGCAGTACTTAGAAATTTATGGCACTAAGCACCTAATTAGAGAAGACGGGGCTCAGATCAATGACCTCAGTTTCCTTCCAAAGGAACTAGAAAACATGAGAAAAGATGAAACCCCACGTAAGCAGAAGAAGGCAAACAGGAAAGATCACGTGAGAAATCAATGAAATAGAAAACAAAACAAAAAGAAAAAAGTAGAGAAAATTAATGAAACCAAAAGCTGGTTCTTTGAGAAGATCAATAAAATCCATAAATCTTTTACACGTGGATCCGGAAAAAAAAAAAGAAAAGACACAGATTATCAATATTAGGAACAAGAGACGCAACGTTACGACAGATTCTACACACATTAGAAGAACAGGACCAGAACTTGAAAAGATACACGTTCACCGCAGCACCGTTTACAATAGCCAAGACGCAGAAACAACCTAAATGTCCATCAACAGAGGAATGGATAAAGAAGACGTGGTGCATACATACAATGGAATATTACTCAGCCATTAAAAAGGATGAAATCATGCCATTTGCAGCAACATGGGTGAACCTAGAGATTATCATACTGAGTGAAGTAAGTCAGAAAGACAAACACCATATGATATTGCTTATATGTGGAATCTAAAAAAAGGCTACAAATGAACTTATCCACAAAACAGAAATAGAGTTACAGATGTAGAAAGCAAACGCCTTACCGTGGGGGTAAGGAGGAGAAGGATAAATTGGAAGATTGGGATTGACACATATACACTAGCGTATATAAGACAGATAACTAATAGGGACCTGCTGTAGCGCACAGGGAACAGTACTCAGTGCTCTGTAATGGCCTGTATGGGAAAGGAACCTAAACAAGAGTGGATATACGTATAACAGATTCACTTTGCTGTACACCTGAAATTAAGAACATTGTAAATCAACTATACCCCAATAACTTTCTTTTAAAAAAGAAGAAGAATACGGAATATTGTGAGTAAATTTATGCCAATACATTTGACACCTTAGAACTGGACAAATTCATTGAAAAACAAAAACTACCAAAGCTCACTCTAGAAGAAGTAGAAAACCTGAATGTATTTATTAAATCATTTGAATTTTTAATTAAAAATCTTTCCACAGAGAAAACACCAGGCCCAGGGAGGGTGGTGGTGGTGTGATGAATTGGGAGACTGGGATTGACATATATACACTTATATGTATAAAATAGATAACTAATAAGAATTTGCTGTATAAAAAATAAACAAAATTCAAAAAAAAAAAAGGATATGCCACCCTCATAAAATGAGTGGGGGGCATTTCCTCTTTCTCTGCTTTGTAAAACAATTTGAATAAGATTGAAAATATCTGTTCCTTCAGTATTAGGTAGAACTTACCCAAGGAATTATTTGAGGTCGGATTTTTTTTGTGGGTATATTTATGTATGTATGTGCCTGTGCACATGTGTGCTTATGTGTGAATAAATTTTAAGCTATTAATTCATTTTCTTTACTGATAAGAAAAAAAGAAGAAAACACCAGGCCCAGATGGCTTCACTGAGAAACTCTACAAAACAGTTAAGAAGGAAATGACACCCATTCTACGCAAACACTCCCAGCAAAGGGAAGAGAAGGGGCTACCTCTTGACTCATTCCATGATGGCAAATCCAGAATGACAAGAACAGAGGCCTACAGCACAGTATCGGTCATGACCACAGACGCAAAACACCTGAAGTTTTGGTTAATCAAATCCAACAAAAAAGGATAATACATCACGATCAGGTGGGGTTTATCCCAGGGATGCAAAGTTGGTTTAACATTTGAAAATCAATCAACATAACTTACCGTATCAACAGAAAGGAAAAACATGATTATCTCAGTAGATGCAGAAAGATCACTGGACAGAATCCAACACCCATTCCTGATGTTAAAAAAAAAAACTCTCAGCAAACTGGCAAAGAAAAGGACATCCTCCAGCTGAGAAAAGGCATCTACAAACACATGACAGCTAACATCATACTTAACTGTTAAAGAACAACGCTCACCCCTTAAGTTAGAACCAGACCTGGGGTTTGCTGTCTCCCTGCTAGTCGACATCGTGCTGGAGGGTCAAGCCAGTTCAGACTGCAGGGAAGTAAAACGCCCCTGATTTGTGAACGACAAGATCATCTATGTGGACGATTCTACGGACTCTACAAGACAAAACGTCACCGAAATGAGAAGTGTTAGAGCACTCAGCAAGGTGGCGAGACACAGCCAGCCGCAAGCAACAAGTTTCCAGAGCCAATTACACACATGTAATCGAGTCATGTGACATAGCGTCCCACTCGCAGGTATTTACCCAACAGAAAAGGAGGTACGTGTCCACACAAATTTGTACACAAGTGTTCACAGCGGCTTTATTTGTAACAGCCCCGAACTGGGAGCTACCCAAATGTCCGTCAACAAGTGACGGGGCAAACCGTTCTAGGTCCACACGATGGGACGTGATCAGCCATAAAAAGCCGTGAACCATCCGTCGACACTTGGCAACGACGCAGGCGAGTCTGAAGGTAACTGTGCTGGTGGAAGAGACGTGCGAACTGTGTGATGGCCTCTGTACCACATTCTAGAAAGAGCCAGTGGGTCTACAGTGACCGAGGCAGACGTGGGGCTGCCTGGGTTGGGGCTGGGAGGGGGCGTGAGACGACCTCTGGGGGTGATGGGAACAGCCACTGTCTAGATTGTGGTCAGAGATTCATGGACAGAAACAGGTCAAAACGTGTCAAGTCATATGCTCTAAATAGTGTCAATTATGTCTCAATAAAGTTGTTATTTAAAAAAACTATTCAGGTTGATCTGCTAGACAGACAGACGAGAGGCCTGTGTGGAGGGACGGGGGAGGCCACTGAGGTGATAGGCTCGGCCTCGGCTGCTGGGTGAACACACGAAGTGTGAACAGGTGTGACATCACTTTAAAATGCACGAGAGACCCCTTTTTGGTTTCACCTTCTCTCCTGGGGCCTCACTGGAGCCTCCCCACGCATGGGGCTGGCCACTCCTGCACCTGTGCTGGGACCACTGCGGGAGGGACTCCTCCTCCCCGAGGGACACTGGGGGTGCTGCCGGCGACTCTCGGTCACAGACACCGTAAGGATGGGTGGCCTCGAGCTGGGCAAGTGCGGCAGAGGAAGAGGCTGGTTGCTATGGCAACAGCCCTGCTTCTAAAGACTGGGCGTCCCTCCTTCTCCCTTGAAAGGGAAGAGGCAGAACCGAGAGCCAGGGGCACGCGGGGACAGGGGCCTCCTGGCCTGGCTCCTGTGGCCACAGGGCCAGTTCTACGTGCTGCTGCCAGACTGAACCACCCGCATTCACCGCATTCACCACACCCCAAGAACCCGCCGGGGCCCTTGTCCGCTCAGGAGCAGCAAGTTGTGAGGAAGGGAAATGGGGACAGACGGGCAGGACAGCTACACCGCCCCGTGTACAGCCTGTCCACGTGCGCACGCGGGCTGTTCTGCCCGCGCAGCCTGTCGCACACATTCTGGGAAGAGGAAGCCCCAACCTTGAGGATCGGCCAGCAGGAGCCTGGTAAGCGCCTAGCAGTGCACCGCAGTCACTGGGCCGCGGGGCTGGCACTGGCCCCTGAGACCAGCAGCACATGGGTGGTTGGAAATGCAGTCTCAGGCCCCATCCCAGACAGACTAGAGTCAGACCCACGTCTTTTTTTTTTTTTTTTTTTTTTTTTTTTGCGGTATGCGGGCCTCTCACTGTTGTGGCCTCTCCCATTGCAGAGCACAGGCTCCGGACGCGCAGGCTCAGCGGCCATGGCTCACGGGCCCAGCCGCTCCGCGGCATGTGGGATCTTCCCGGACCGGGGCATGAACCCTTGTCCCCTGCATCGGCAGGCGGACTCTCAACCACTGCGCCACCAGGGAAGCCCCAGACCCACATCTTAACAAGACCCCAGGTGACTCACACATGCAAGTGTTCGCAGCCATGGGCCCTCAGGGGACTTGGCAAACATGAGATGGCCGATTACATGCAGGGTCTCGAGAAATGACACAGGTGGGCAGCTTCTGAAGTGCTGCTTGAGGCACACATAGGCAGAAAATTGTAGGTCCGTTGGCAGGTCTCTGAAGCCCCTTGTCATAGCGAGGCTAGGGCCTTGTGTGCAGGACCCAGAGCCCTTGATGGAGGGCAGGCTGGCCCCCCTGACAAAGAGCTGCCTATACAGTCACTAGCCTATGGCCCCAGTTACGTAAGGGGCACCTGCGGCACCCTCAGTGACTGCCCTGTGGAGGGGATTCCTAGATGATGGCTCTGAAGTGAGGCCAATCCTCACGCACCAGAAAGCCACCATCGCTGGTCACACGGGGCGTGGGCCTGAGTCTGTGAGCCCACGGGTTTGCAGACCCTTCCTGTAGGTGTTTCCACCTCCGCAGAACGTAGAGTGCGCCATTCATACTCAGCGAGCAGCCACAGCCGCACGCTGGGCCCCGGCTGCCCCATGGGGGGCTATGGTGGAAGCCCCCAGGCCTGCCCTCCACGCCAAACCAGAAATAGCACCATGTTTCTGGGGTTGGGTCCAACATCAGGAACTGGGGAGACGTGAGGGTGGGGATTCCTTCTCTGTTCTCCATATCACTCGCCAGATGGGTGCCGAGTGACAGATGATCACAGCATAACCCAGGGCAACACCAACCGGCTGAGGTCGGGACGTGTACTTTACTGGACAAAATCACACAGTCCGTGGCGCCAGTAGGCAGCGCAGCTGGCTTTTCTGTCCCCCTCGAGGAAGGAGACCAGCGGGCTCCCGCACGTGGCAGGCACGGCAGCACACTTTCAGAGTCCGCCTGATGGCACCAACGCTCCCACCATCTTAACAAGGTCCAGGGATCTTGGTTCCCTTGATGACATTATGCCGATTAGACAGGGCGGCCAAGAGATGACAAGCGCCCTAGAGGCCTCGGTAAAGCCCATGCCTCCCGCAGCGTGAGAGGTAAACCTGCTGAAAGTCCAGGGAAGTTTGGGGGTACGACGGTCTGGCAACGCAGGCGTGTGGAGGACCACTTCTAGGAGGCACAGCGCTCAGTGCGGCTCTGGGTGGGGGAGCGGCCCACGCCACATCTGCACCTGCTGTTCTCACCCATCTCCTGGGCCCCAGGCCACTCGCCCCTTGGGTGGGTAGCCCGTCAGACCCCACGCAGCCTGGAGCATCTGTGGCAGACACCCGTGGCAAACGCCTCCAGCCCCGAGCCCTGGCATCCTGGAGCAAGTCCATCTCCTCCTGAGTCAAACACAACTCTCCACTTGAAAAGCAGCTCCGGGTCTGCCACTGAGCTCTGGGGCAGGTCCAACTCCATTTACCAAGTGGCCACATGACCCAAGGGCCCAGTGAGAAGACGGTGCACACAGCATTCGGTCCCGAATTTAAACATCAGAGCCTGGGCCCAGGCGCATCCGAAAGCGAGTCACGTGACCGGAGCCTCCAGCTCCTGAGCTGCTTGCTGCCTCTCCCTCAACCCACGCCCAGGGCTGCACGAAGAGCTTCCTGCAGCCGCGTGAGGGATGCGGCTTGCAGGCGCGTGTGCACGCGCACCGGCGTCCCCCGGCACGCAGAACCAAGGTGCACGTCCGGCTCAAGCAAGCAGCATCCGACAGGTCAGCCGGTGGCCAGACCCAGAGCCACGAAGACAGGACACTTGGGGACAAAGGTCTGGGGACAGGGACAGAGAGGGTGCCGTGTCCTGCAGGAAAGATACACCGCTCCAGGCAGCGTCCCCGACAGCAGGGGCTCATCAACGGGGCATGTCGATGTCAGCCTCTTTCTGCCATCCGTGACCACTCCGTGGGCCCAGGTGCAAAGTGGCCGTGACAGCAGGGATGGAGGACGTGCACGGGCCAATTACCTGGACTTCCCGAACTCCCACCACAGCTCCCAGCCCAAGCCCAAACCAGCAAAGACCAGAATGCGGTCAGAGGGTGCGCACGTGCCAGCAACCCGGTGGCCACTGGACAACACACGAGCCACAGTGAAAGTGGAGACGGCTGTGGCTTTGCTGTCCTGGCCAAGACGCAGGGGCCAGTGCTAAACGCCCACTGACTGCCCTGGAGCCACACCTGTCTCCACAGGAGGGGCCCATCTGAGATCTCTGCTCGGTGGGGTGTGCAGTGTCCAAGGAAGGGACCGGGGAACCCAGTACCCCTCCCAGTAAGCTGCGAGCTGAGATGGCCCCTGACCATCAGGGGTCCTCAGGCTACCGAACCAGCAGGTAGAGAAAAGGCTGCTTTAAAAAAAATTTTTTAATTGAAGTATAGGTGATTACAATGTTCCATTAGTTTCCGGTGTACCGCAAAGTGATTCAGTTATATACATGTATATATAGGGTTGGCCAGAAAGTTCGTTCGGGTTTTTCCATAAGATGTGACGGAAAAATCCAAATGAACTTTTTGGCCAACCCAACATATATATTCCTTTTCATATTCTTTTCTATTATGGCTTATTACAAGAATATAGTTCCCTGTGCTATACAGTAGGGCCTATTGTTTATATTTTATATATAGCAGCCTGTATCCCAAAAAGAAGCGGCTGCTTTAACGCCGGGGTCAAGCATTCCTACCACCGCAGAGAAATAGGGTTGGTGCTCGTTACCGACTGAACTGGGTCCCTCCGACTCATACACTGACGTTCTCATCCCCAGCACCTCAGACTGTGACCTTATTTGGAGAGGGAGCTTTAAAGAGGTGATTCAAATGAGGTCCTATGGGTGGGTCTGAATCCCACATGGCTGGTGTCCTTATAAGAAGAGGAGATCAGGACACAGACACACACAAAGGGACGACCCTGTGAGGACACGGGGAGGAGGCGGCTGTCTGCAAGGCAAGGAGAGCGCCCTCAGGAGGAACCCCTGTCCTCAGGCTGTGGCCTCCAGGATGTGAGAGACTGAGCCTCTGCTGTACGGGCCGCCTGCCCACCGTGGGCTTGGTCACGTAGCCGCATCCAGCCAGAGCTTCCTGACGAGGCAGGAAGACAACGCCCAGAGACCGGGGGCCCACCGGGCACCCCAGCACCCCTTGTATGTAACAACGGGGCCCCAGGCACCAAGCCCCGAAGCCTCCCCAGCGGCCAAGGGCGATGGGGACAGGTGCTGGCTTTGGGGTTCAGATGGAGAATGCGCGCACTGACATCCCCAGCCCAGGATGAGGCTGCTGGTGGGCCCTGGTGCCCCGCCCTTTCCATGCGGACAGGAGCCTTGCCTCGCATGTGCCCTGCCAGGCCTGCCTCACCCATCCCTGAGCCCAGGCGGCTCGGAGGGCAGCAGAGAGAGGAGGGTGGGTCGGGGCCCCCACTCCCGCTTGCATCGCTCCAGACTGGCTGCACCCCCGCTCCTCGCCACGTGGCCTCACCAGGTGGCCTGGGGTGGGCGTGGGGGGTTGGGGAGGAGCCCCAGGGCTCCACACCACCCCTCGTGGCTTCCCTGCCCCCATCCACATGTCCATCCACAGTCCCCAAGTCGCCCTCGTCTGGGCGTGCTGCTTTCTCCTGGACCCAGATAAGGAGCCCGGATGACCACAGTAGTGGACACTGTCGGCCTCCCCTGCCACTGGGGACAGTCTGGGCCAGGCAGGGTGCAGGGGGCAGCCTGGCTGGGCCTCAGGAAGTGGGAACCCTCTGGGCCCTCCTGGCGCAGGGGCTGGGAATGGGGCCTGCTGCACCCAGCGGTGACGCCAGAGACCCCAGGCGCGCAGGGCGGGCACCCCAGTGGCAACTCACACCTGTCTGCACTCGACCCGAGTCCCATCCCGGCTCCCACAGGCAGGGGAGGGGCGAGGCGGGGATGGCCTCACTCCAGCCAGGCCTCGTGTCTGCCCAGTGCCCACCACGAAGGCCGTCCCCATTACTGTGCGTGGAAAGGCACTTTAAGGGGGTGAATGAGGGGCAGGAGGGGACAAACAGAGGGGATGACCGGCTGACGGCACTCTGGCCCAGCATGGCTTCTGGCCGCCCAGGCTTACGGTCAGCACAGGTCCAGTCGCGGGGCAGCAGTGGCCCTCACGGGGAAGGGACCCCCAGGTACCACACGGGGCTCGAGAAGGGGCCTGGTCGGGCCCAGTAGTCCACAGCACGAACCCGGTAGGAGCCGGAGACAACAGCCGTGTCTGAGGACACAAAGGTACGTGCCTGCCCTTGAACCTGAACCCCTCTGATCCCCCCAAACTCCAGGTGCCGGAAGGCCCTGGACCCCTCCCCACAGGGACTGTCCTGAGGCAGCAGGCACACCTGGGCTGAACACGAAGAGGTTAAAGGTCGAAGGCTTCCTGTTGATGGGCAGGTACACCACACCCTCCAGGGAGAACTGGATCTCGTAGGTCCACAGGCACCTGGGGAAGGTCAGGCAGAACCAGGGCTGGGGTCCGGCGGGGCTGGCAGGCAGGGGGCGCCCAGAGCCCTACTCCCCTCCAGCCCCCTTCCCGGCCCCTCCCCGGGGCCCAGGACACTCTTTCTGCAATGACAAAGGGCCACACTGGCTGAGAGGAGGGGTCTGGAACACGTGCCAGGGGCAAATGGCTTGTGTAGGTGCCCCCGCCCTACATCACAGAGGTGCAGTCATGAGCCATTTGTGCCAACAGTGGGGGCAGCTGTATGGGCGGCAGAGAGCACAGTCCGCGTGGGGTGACCAAAGGGCCACAGAGAGTGGCCACATGGGCGCTACAGCCCGGAGGATCTGGGGGCCAAGGGCACGTTGGGGGGGGCAGGGGTAGGGGTGGTGACTGCACTCACGTACTTGGAGCCCACACGCTCATCGGACCAGACCAAAAGCAGCTGCCCGCGGGTCAAGGGGAGAGCACGGAGCCGGGTCACCTGGGGGAGTGAGGCACCGAGACTGGTTGGGGGCGGGGGCGACCGGGGGCGGGGGCGACCGGGGGCGGCGGCGACCGGGGGCGGCGGCGGGAAGGGAACTGCCACTTGCCTGCCCCGGCGGCTCCTCCGGGCGTGCGCACACGTGCACCAGCCAGAGCGAGGGCAGAGGAAGCTCTGGGCGCAGCGTCAGGCGGCCGCTGCTGGGAAAAGGGAGCGGCATCACGGCCGCCGGGTCCTGGGGACAGAGTCAGGGGCTCAGGGCCCTCGGACTTCGGGAGCCGCCCCGCCCCTTACCCCACGTTCCCCGCGGACCTCGGCCGCGCGCATGCGCCGGAACTGCTCAGCAGAGGGGTAGACGGGCCTGCCCAGGCGCCGCCACTCGCCGTAGGGGCTGCAGAGCCAGTTGTCCATGTAGAGCTGGACAAAGACGACCTCTGCGGAGCGGGATGCTGGGGCCGGGCTCGCCTCCTCCAGGCCCCGCCCCGCCAGAGCTACCCCCACCCCAGGAGCTGGAGCCCCCTCTCTGGGAGCCCTGCTTACCCGGGCCCGGGGGCACCCCGTACAGGCTCAGAGTCAAGGGTACGCTGCGGTTGGCATGGGCGCGGGTGTCGTCGCTCGCGTAGACCAGCACCGTGGCGCGCCAGGCGTCGGCAGGGCCCATGGGGTGGTGGGTGCTGGCCAGGACGCCCACCGTGTGGTTGCTGTCCAGCACCGTCCCGTTCCGCGACACCTCAGCCCAGAGCTGCTCGCTGTCTACGGGGGTTAGAAGGGTGGCCACGCGGAGTCGTCGCCCCTCGACCCTCCCAGGGCCCGCTTCCCACCATTTGCCCTCCTCCACTGGAGGTCCCCGGCCACACCACAAGCTCTGTGACCCACTGAGCTGGGAAGGGCGGGGAGGGACAAGAAACATGCTCCCGGCTCCCCAGCAAGGCACATCCTTCCGCGGGCCTTTGCACAAGCTACTCCTGGCCTAGAACGACATCCCCGTCCAACTGAGGCTTCGTCCTGGCCCCGCCGTCGCAGGAAGTGACGCGAAACCCGGCACGCGGCTCACCCAGCAGGGCCAGCAGGGCCATCGCCGTGAGCACCGGCTTGCGCAGCAGCTGCACGTGCGGCGGGCGCGTGTCGTTGACCTGGAAGCGCGCGGTGAGCGTGCGCTGAGAGAAGGGGTGCGGGTGGTAACTCAGGAAGGCGTTGTCGTTGCTTAGGAGCGCGTAGTGGACGGAGGAGCTGGTGTTGGCCACCAGCAGGTTCTGGTGCTGTGCGATGACCTGCGGGAATCGGGGTGGCTGGGAACGCGACGGCGGGGGCCGCCTGCCTGCCCCTCCCACCCGGGAGAAAGGCCTCCCCCGGGGGCGGGCCTGGCGGCGGGCCCACCTTCACGACCATGGCAGCGTAGGTCACGTCGGCCCTCCAGGGCTGCGGCAGGGACCAGCCCACCAGCGGGTCGGCCTCGTCGTTGTAAACGGGGGTGTCCGCGAACTTGGGGAAGAGCCGCTGTATCTGCCGCACGACCGCCGCCTCCTGCTCCAGGATGTAGATGGAGCTGCCCGCGCCCTGCGCAGAGGCCCCGCCTGAGCAACCCCCGAGACCGCCGCGGAGGGGCGGCGGGGCTGCAGGCGGCAGGCGGGCGTTCTGGGGTTGCCGCGTGCGGGGGACCCCCGCGTAGGCGCTGGGTTGGGGGCGGGGACGGACGGAAGGGCGGGGATCCCGGGCTTGACCTTCTTGTGGAGGGCGATGTAGTCCAGCCTCACGCCCACCTCCCCGGTGAAGAAGTTGGTGCCGTTGTGGCAGTGCCCCAGGAGGCCCCAGCAGAGCGGGGAGCGCGGCAGCGGGTGGAAGGAGTCTCCGGGGCCGCCCAGGCGCAGAGCTGAGCTGGCGGCTCGCAGACCCTCGGAGCAGGCGTCGTAGTAGTTCAAGAAGCCTGGGCGGGAGGGACACCGAGTTCACACCCCCGCGCCGGACGGGCGGCTGCCACCCGCTCTCAGATCCGCAGGACCCCAGGAGGCCGGCCTGCCCACCTTGCAAGGTCATGGACACGTTGTCAAAGTCGTGGTGGTCCGGCTCGTTCCACGTCTCGAAATTCCACTTGGAAACGTGCTTGAGGCCGTACCTACCTGCAGAGAGTCCCTACTGTAGCGAGAGGGCCCCTCCCCGGGGCAGGGTCATGGGCTCATGGGGATCCCCAGGGAGGGCAACCATGGTGGGGGGTTTGGATGTGACCGGAGTGTCTGATTCCCTACGAGCTCACCCCCACCGACTTGCCCCCCCTCCCCCATCAGGAGGCCCTGGTTCAGTGGGTTCATGATGAGAAGACCAGGAGGTGGCCTGGGTGGGCGTGGGAGGAGAGCCCGCACAGGAATGGCCACCCTGTCCCCGCAGGGCACGCGCCCCACCCACCGATGTATCTCCTGGCCAGGAGGGAAACCAGGTTCTTCCACTCGAACACCTGCCGCTTGTCCTCAAAGTCCGTGAAGCGTCCGGAGGGGCTGCCCATCAGCTCAAAGCCTGCGGCACATGAGGGTGGCTGTGCTCACCTGCCTGCCTCCACCAGGCCGGCACTGAGGTAGGCCCTGAGTGGGCAACCAGGAGGACAGAAGGGCCAGGCCAAGGGGAGGGGGTGGGGCCAGCAGAACAGGGGCGAGACTGGCGGCTTACCTGGGACGAGCTGGTTCTCCCTGAGAAGGTCCAGGTACCGGTCCAGGTGGGTGAAGTTGTAGCTCAGGCCCTGCCTGGCTGACCCCCTGTAGAAGGACACTCAGTGTCAGGATGGGAGAAGGTGGGCCCGGGACTGGAACCGTGGCCACATTCAAGCAGCTAAGAAACCTGCAAGGTGCCGTGCAGGACTAGGCTCCAGACTCAGCTGGCCCCTCTCCTCAAAAAGCATAACTATGTACGCCTATTAGTCACTCACAGCCTAGTATGAACTAGGGTGTCTGTGCTGGAATCCCACCCTCAAGCCTTCAGGGGCAGGCCCACTGAAGCCTGTGGGAGGGGGCAGGCAGGTCTTTTGGTAAAGGTACAACAGGATGGAGGGGGCAGAACAGGCATCCTAAAGACAGCTGACAGTGAAGCGGGAGGCTGTGGGATGAGCCTGGCAGGACCCCGTGGTGCCATATCCTGCTTCCCTGCACCTCCTGGAGGCCAGGGCCCCAGAATCGGCTCACCTTCCACACTCTGAGAGGCAATGTGGACAGGCAGGAGAGGAAGGAGGGCAGCCTCCCCACCCTGCACTCATCCCTGAGGTGGAAATGAATTCGTGGTAAGCAGCAGGAAAGCAGCTAGCGGGCCTGGGGTAGAAGAAGGCTGTGGGTTGTGGGAGACGCAGTCACACGGGGCCTCGTGACAACGGTGAGGATGGGACCCTGACTCGGGATGGGACCCAGGGTGACATGGGGAGTCCTCTCAGGGATCGAAGCAGAGCAGTACCGTGACTTTTTTTATGTGTTTGTAAGACAGTTTTTTTAGAACAGTTCTGGATTCACAGCAAAATTGAGATGGAGGTACCGAGATTTCCCATTTACCCCCAGCCACGCTCTCTCCCCACGTGCACAGCCTCCCCCATGATCAACATCCCAGAGTGGGACTTTTGTTACAACTGATGGACCTACACTAACATCACAGTCACCCCAAATCCACAGTCCACATTAGGGCTCACCTGGTGATGTACATTCTATGGGTTTGTAAAAATGTATACTGGCATGTATCTACCACTGCAGTATCACACAAAGTATTTTTACTGCCCCAAAAATCCTCTGTGCCTCACCTCTTCATCCTCCCCCCACCCCAAACCCCTGACGTGTTTACTGTCTCCATAGTTTTGCCTTTGCCATGTTTTGAAAGGATCCCTTCATCGGCCCATTGGAGCCAGAGTGGGAGCTGGGAGACGGTTCCCCTAAGGAGGTATGGTGCCCAGAATGGGTGGTGTTGGTGGCAGCGGCAAGGGGGAGCTGGAGCGGACGTATTTAGGAGGCAGAGGGGCCAGCGTCCTCTGCCGGACTGGAGGGGAGCTGGGAAGGGGGGATTCTGCACAACCGTGGATTTCGCTTGAGCACCTGCGGGTGCGTGCAGTTGGCAGAGGCAGGCGGGGGAGTAAGATGGATCTCGAATGCGCTGGCGTGGAGGTGGTTCACCTGGGGTTGGGGGCTGGGTGAGGAAACTGGTGCTCAGCCGTCAGGCCAAGGCAAGGAGGGCGAGGCAGGCGGAGTAGAGCACCGAGCCTGGGGCTGATGCGACAGCCTGGGGTGGCCCAGATGGCTGGGCCGGCAGAGGGTCTGAGGGCTTCCCCTTAGGGCACGCCTGGTCCATCCACAGTTCAGAGGGGGAGGGCGGACACGTTCTAGAGGGCGTGCAGCTGCGCCCTCTAGTGGCATCCAGGTGCGTCCCGCCTGCGCGACGGCGAGGGAGGGGCGACGAGGGATCAAGGTGGAATCTGGCCCTGAACCGCTCTGGGTCTAAGTCTCCCAGTCAGTCCCACGCCAGTCTGGCCAGCCCAGCGCTGTCCCCCTGAGGGACAGCGAGGGTCTGGACAAGTCAGCACGTCCCTTCCGGGCCTCCTCTGCCCCACCCGTCACTGCACAAGGTCAAGACCGAGCCACCACACAGACAGGGTGCCTCCGGCTCTCACCTGGCCAGGCCGCGCGTCTTCCCACCTCCGGAGCCCAGACCCACAGCACGTGCGCAGCGGGGGCCCGCCCCTCCCCCCTCCAAAGGTCACAACCGGTAGCAAAGGAAAAAAAAAACTTAAGCGCTCGGGTAAAAATTAAATGCGTGGCAGCGGACGGGTTCCAAAGTCCCACAGGTGGGGGTGGGGGAGCAGGCGTGGGAGATGGGCGACGCATGTACAGTGGAGGCCCGGGCACGGGTGCCAGGCTTTCTCTGCAGATCCTGGCAGCGCTGGGCCGACTTGGGGCGGGGGCGGGAGCACAGCAGGCCTCGGGTAAATGCTGTTCCGGCGCTCAGTGTCCTGGGCCAGCGGGGTGTCACCAGGGGAGCCCCAGCTGCAGAGCCGATCTCAGCCTGTCACTCTGAGTAGACTTGAGTGTCCGCTGACCCAGCGTCGGCACCCAGAAATGCCCTAGGAGTCAGTAACCTGCCCCCCGGGGACCAGAAGACCCAACCTTGGGGTGATCCCAGGCCCAGAAACCCCGGGGAGCAGTCCTCAGGCCCCACTGTCGGTGCCTAGGTCTCCATCCGTCTCAGCCTCCGTTGGGAGGGGAATGTGAGAGATCAAAGCTAGTGAGGGGGCTGAGCCAGAAGGTGTAGCGCGCAGCCCACCCCTGCACTCCCCCTGTAGAGGCCTGGGTCACAGACGCAGTCCAGCCCGAGAGCATCTCCATCCTGCAGCCACGCAGGGGGCCGAACTGGGCGCGAGGCACAGGCGGCGTCGCCTCCCGCTCCTGGCCCCGCACTTGGGCCGGGGCAGCCGAGGCTGCACAACGACTTTATTCACCGCACGCCGGCGGCCGTCAGGAACGCCTGCACCAGGAACGCCCCCCACCCCCATCCCTGGGCCTGAGCGCGTGCGCCGCGAGGACCCAGCAGCACCCAGGACTGGTGAGTGCTCGGGTGCGCGGGGCGGGGCCCCAGGCCTCGCGTGCTCGGGCGTGGGATCTGGGGAACACAGGGTGGGGATCGGGCCGGGTGCAGATGGGGCCGCGCTTGCTCGTCTGGCAAAGGGAGGGACGCACTCGTGGGAGGGGGCGCAGGGTGTATGGAAATGTGCTGGGTGGGGCCCGGGCCGCGCGTGCTTGGCTTGGGGGGTGCACTCGTGGGAGGAGGCGCAGAGCGGGGGTACCTGTGGAAATGCACGGGGTGGGAACCCGGGGCGCGCATGGTCAGCAGGGATGGCGGGGAGCGGGGCCGGGGTGGGGAAATACATGGTGCGGGGCGAGAGTGCTCAGAGGGGGAGACACAGACCCGCCGCTGCGGGAAACCAGCAGCCACAGTCAGGGTCTGGGGCTGCGAAGATGCCGGCCGGGGCGGCAAGAGAGTCGCTCTTCTGGAACTGGGAGTGCTGGGGTCTGGTTCTCGGGGCCCTGGAGCCCAGCCTCTTTTCACTTGCAGGGATACATGGCTCCTTTCCAAATAAGTGTACTCAGTGGCTTAAAATGGTGATTTAAAGACCAATATTAAAATAACCATGTGGCACAGGACTAGGCAGGAGGCAAGATGAGGGTGGCTCCAGCAGGCGGAGGTGCTGGAGACCCCACGCCCCATTCTGGTTAACCCGTGCCAGGGTCCTGCGGCCCCCCTTCCCCAGTGGAGGAGTCTGCAGTGGGCCCAGGGAGGTGAAGGGGGACTGTGGGCTTCGGCCAGCAAGGCCCCAGGACCCAAGACGCTCGCCTGTGTGCCTGGCCAGATGGCAGCATGAAAACCACGGTCCTCAAAGCACAGAGGGACAGACAGGGTGGGGGGGCGCTTAGGGACCGGCGTCCTGCAGTTCTCTCTCAGTTGTATCTCTTCACCTGCTTAGACACCCAGCCCGCGCAGGGGCTGGGGGAGTAGAGGCCCAGTCCCTGCCACCAAGGCAGCCAAGGCCAGGCCCCTTGTGCAGCTGGATGGGGCACATGGGTGCTGCAGCGCTGACAACAGCCCCTCCCTGAAACATAAATAGCTCCACCTGCCTAAAATCCCACCACAGGTGCTCCAAACCTAGGCGGCCCCTGAAAGCCCTGTCCCCACCTCCTGAGAGGGGGAGGGGCCACCACCCCCATTCACCCCTCCCCTCCCCGACAGTGGGCCCAGCCACCTCTGCCCACACGTGTCACGCAGGGAGTTCCCACAATGCCGCTCCGCCGGTAGCTGGGTTGGAAGATAAGCGTGTTATGACCCCCTGGTGGCCCCTCCACTCCAGCCCTGAGAAGAGTCTTATCTGCCCCTGAACTGCTGTGACTTGTCCCGCCAGCCCTCTGGGCGGTGGCTCCTGTAAGCCACATCCTTGGATAAACAGCACCCCCCAGGACTGAGTGGGTACCGCGCAGGACTCGGGGGCGGGGGGGCCGTGCCAGGAGGCCCCAGGCTCTGCCCTGGGTGGCTGGGTTCAGACTCCAGAGGGCAGGGCGAGACCTTGGGGCCCAACACAGACTCTTCAAGAACAAGGAATCGGATGGACGCGGCATCGCAGTGGGGCCTCGGCCCTGACCACTCCTCCCCCTTGATGCAGGTGTGCAGAACCCTCCCACTCTCTGGCTATCCCCCCAGCCCCCCTGGGGTTCCACTCCCACCTCTGCCCCCAAACGGGGCCTCTGGTCTTTCCCATCCAGGCCACGGATGTGGCAGAACTTTCAGGGAGGCTCTGGAGGGAAGTCCCAAAGTGAGACTGAATGTGGGCGGTGCCTGGATGGAGCTCCCCCAGCCCCCCTGCCCCTGGCTTTGGGAGACAGCAGGCCCAGGCCAGCTCAGCCTTGCAGCCCCGTCAGAGGGGCCCCTCGCAGCCTCTCAGGCCTCCCCTCCAGGACGGAGAACACTCAGGGCTGTGGTGTTCTTTCCCCACGTTGCCCCGCAGGCACTCACTTGTTCATTTTAAAGATGTGAGAACTGAGGTTCTGAGTAATTTTAAAAACAGCAGCGCACTCTCAGTTAACTGTACGTGGGACACGAGGGTGGTCATCTGAAGGGACCGTTTACCTTCACACCGGCCCTATGAGGCAGGTCCCGCTGGCCCTGGAGTTGTGGATGGAGGCGTGGCGAGGCCAGGCAGCCACCCACCGCACCGGGCCAGCACCTGGCTGGGATCCAGGTGGTGGGGCTCCAGGGGACAGAACCAGGACCCCTGTCCCTGCAGCAGGAAGGGCACACCTGGCTGCTAATTGTATCCTGATGCCTGGCAGCCCTCCAGTCCTCGGCCACACACACGCCCCGCCCCGCCCCCAGCGGCCTTGCGCCTGCTTTCCACCCAAGGACACAGAGCAGAAGGTAACATGGCTACCCTGTGCCCAGCTGGCTCCTGCGGGGACCAGACCCATCTCCTGGCGGACAGGATGTCCAGGGATGGGACTCGCAGACCAGCCCCTCCCTCGGACCCCCATCCTTGCCCACACTCCAGGGTCCTGGGAGCCATGGCACTGGGCCCCGGAGCCGAGGGGTCGCACGCTGCCTGTTCCCCCGCCCCTCCCCCAACACAACCGGCCAGGCTCCTGAGCTTCTGCCTCCCACAGGGGCCCAGAGTCCAAGCTTCCCGCTCCAGCCACTCAATGCCCCAGCCCACCTGTCCCGCACCCGGAGCCCTGCTCCTGGGAGGCTGGAAGCTTGTAAGAGCCCCATACAATTGTAACTATCTGTGCGCCTCTGATTACAGCACAACCCCCCGTATTAGCCGCTCAGGTAATGCTCATCTGGGGGAACCTATGACTCAGCAACCTTCGGAGTAAATGATTTAACTGCACGCCCAGCACAGCCGAGCAGTCAGATGCTAAGCGCAGAGCGCTGCCCGCCGGTCAGTGCCAGGCCGGCTCTGTGCCTGAGCCCACCGCCTGCACGCCCAACCCGCTAACTGAGCCCAAGGCCCCGGGGACAGACAAGCTAGGTTCGCGCTCTCTGCCGAGCCCGCGAGGGGCCCCCTCAGGTAAGAGTCCCCCTGGGACCCTGCGGCAGGACAGCAACGGCTCTAGACAACTCGGCCACAGCAGAGGCCAGCTCCCTGGATGGAGCGGAGGGGCAGGACGCTGTCGAGTGCAGAGGCCCGATTCCAGGGTTTCTTTTGTGGACTCCCCGTCGTTTAAACAGTCACTCCGTCGACACACCTGGACCTCGGGGGCTGGCTGAGCTCAAGGTGTCCAGGGACCCCTGTGTGGTGAGGTCTTCAAAGGAAAGAAACAGCCCCCCTAGCATCCCCCAAAGGGCAGGCCTGCCACTCGAGCCCTGGGGGCGGCGTCCGCCTGCCCACACCTCACACCAGGCCGGGACGAGAGCCCATCCTCCACACCCGGGGACACCCCAGGCCCCGCATCCCCAGCCAGTGCACACACCGCGCCAGGGTGACCAGGCTCTGAGGAAGCAGAGACCGTCTGCTTCACGTCACCATGAGGGGGACAGCAAGAGCTGAAGTCCTGGCGGACCTCAGCACAGCTGTGAAGGGGACGCCCTGGCGCTCGCTGAGCACAGAGGCAAGGTCAGCCTGGGCCGGGTGGCAGGCTGCCCTCTGGAGAGCAGGGACGGTTGGCACGTGTGTTCCGCGGTGCGCCTGTGCGGCCTGAGCCACCAGCCAAAACCCAGAAGCGTTAACACTCACCGGGAAAGGGGCCTGCTGTCCCAGAACACCCTGCAGGCGACGGACACCAGTCACCCCCGCTCCCCTGCCAGCCGGCCCCTCAAAGCACGTTCCAGGAATTCTGCCGCAAGGACCGGGCAGTGGCAGGCACTGCAGCAGCACAGATTTGGGGTCCTGGCGTCTGCAAGGCTCTTCCCGCCAGCAGGGCCGCAGCGCAGAGGTGACGGAGGGACGGCCAGAGGGGGCTGTGGTGGTCCGGGCGGCGGAGCGGAGGGGCCTCGGGCGCGGACGGAGAGCAGTGGAGCTTGTTCTGGCCACGCGAGTCTGGGTCTCCGTGACGCCGACTCTGACACGTCTCGCCACCCCGGCAATGACACCCACTTCTGCCCACTCTGCAGGTTTTCTCGGGGGGCGGGCTGGTGCCCCACAATGGAAGCGTCCCCTGAGTGCACACAGCAGGGCAGGGGGCTGGCGCTGGTTCGCCGGCGGCCCCCCGCACCCCCAGGCCTGCGGGAGTCTCTGAAGGCCCGGCTGCGGCGGAGCTGTTCGTGCAGTGTGCAGGGGGCCTGGGCGCTGCTACAGAGCCTGCTCCCCGCCACGCGCTGGCTCCGCCAGTACCAGCCTCGGGAGGACCTGGCGGGTGACGTCGTATCTGGGCTGGTCGTCGGCATCATCTTGGTGCCCCAGGCCATCGCCTACTCACTGCTGGCCGGGCTGCAGCCCATCTACAGCCTCTACACGTCCTTCTTTGCGAACCTCATCTACTTCCTCATGGGCACCTCACGCCACGTCTCCGTGGGTATCTTCAGCCTGCTCTGCCTCATGGTGGGCCAGGTGGTAGACCGCGAGCTCCTGCAGGCCGGCTTCGACCCTGCCCAGGACGGCCCGGGGCCCGGGGCCAACCGCAGCGCCCTCAACGCCTCGGCCACCATGCCGGCGCTTGGGCTGCAGGACTGCAGCCGGGACTGCTACGCCATCCGCGTGGCCACCGCCCTCACACTGCTGGCCGGGGTTTACCAGGTGAGGAGCTGGGCCTGGGCCTAGACAGGCTGGCTCAGCCACTAAGAGCAGCCCCTCCAGGTACTGGTCGCCCCCCTGCAAGGCCAAGCCCACGGGAAACAGGAGGTCAGGGCGGTGGCTTACCCTGCGAGGCGAGGAGAGAACAGGGCATAGGCAGAAGTGGGTGCGTGACAGCACCCCAGTTCGGGGCACCAGAGGGTGCCCGGGGTCGGGGGCCTGCCTGGCCAGCTGCAGAGTGTGGCCTCGGGCCCAAATGTGCCCCCACTTGGTCTGCACATCCTCCCCAGCTTCCTGTCCCAAGTGGGATCCTGGGAACTGCCTGCCCGCCTGCCTTCCCACGGCCTCCCCGCACCCAGCCCTCACTGGACCAGGGCTGTCCACCCCAACGTCGCCCCCTCCCAAGAGCCACCTCAGGTCCTTCCTCTCAGCTCCAGGTCCCCCGGGAGGGGGGCGGTGCTGTGGACAGGGCCGAGAAAGGAGCTGCCTTCCGATGCCCAGAGCCCGCGTGTGAGACCACGGTGAGCGTCGTGGCCACAGCGTGCACTCCGGCGTCTGCCGTGCCTGTGCGCACACACGTATGTGCAGGCGGCCGCGGGTGGGGTCCACGTGGGAAATAAGCAATGCGAGGGAGGGAGGTCCGGCTCTGTGCTATGCCGCGCCCTGCGGCCCTGACCGCGCTCTGTCTGCAGGTCCTCATGGGCGTCCTCGGGCTGGGCTTTGTGTCCGCCTACCTCTCGCAGCCGCTGCTGGACGGCTTCGCCGTGGGGGCCTCAGTGACCATCCTGACCTCCCAGCTCCGACACCTGCTGGGCGTGCGTGTCCCGCGGCACCGGGGGCCGGGCCTGGTGGTCAGCACATGGCTGAGCCTGCTACGCAGCGCCGGGCAGGCCAACCTGTGCGACGTGCTCACCAGTGCCGCGTGCCTGGCCGTGCTGCTGGCGGCCAAGGAGCTCTCGGACCGCTACCGGCAGCACTTGAAGGTGCCGCTGCCCGCAGAACTGCTGGTCATCGGGGCGGCCACGCTCGTGTCCCACTTCGGGCAGTTCCACGAGCGCTTCGGCTCCAGCGTGGCTGGCGACATCCCCACTGGCTTCATGGCCCCGCACGTGCCAGACCCGGCACTGGTGTGGCGCGTGGCGCTGGACGCCGCGTCCCTGGCCCTCGTGGGCTCCGCCTTCTCCATCTCGCTGGCGGAGATGTTCGCCCGCAGCCATGGCTACTCTGTGCGCGCCAACCAGGAGCTGCTGGCTGTGGGCTGCTGCAACGTGCTGCCTGCCTTCTTCCACTGTTTTGCCACCAGTGCCGCCCTGGCCAAGAGCCTGGTGAAGACAGCCACCGGGTGCCGCACGCAGCTGTCCAGCGCGGTCAGCGCCGCTGTGGTGCTGCTGGTGGTGCTGGCGCTGGCGCCCCTGTTCCGGGACCTGCAACGGAGCGTGCTGGCCTGCGTCATCATCGTCAGCCTGCGTGGGGCCCTGCGCAAGGTGCGGGACGTCCCGCGGCTGTGGCGGCTCAGCCCTGCCGATGCTCTGGTCTGGGTGGCCACGGCGGCCACCTGCGTGCTGGTCAGCACCGAGGCCGGGCTCCTGGCCGGCATTCTCCTCTCACTGCTCAGCCTGGCCGGCCGCACACGGCACCCACACGCTGCCCTGCTCGCCCGCGCCGGGGATTCCAGCTTCTACGGGGACCCAGCAGAATTTGAGGGCCTGGTCCCCGAGCCTGGTGTGCAGGTGTTCCGCTTCACGGGGCCCCTCTACTACGCCAATAAGGACTTCTTCCTGCAGTCACTCTACAGCCTCACCGGGCTGAACGCGGGGTACGCAGCCGCCAGGAGGAAGGAGCGGGGCCCGGGGGTGGGGGCTGGCGAGGCAGAGCCTGTCGAAGGCAGGGACCTGGGTCCCGGGAGCAGCGCGGCTGCACTGGTGCCCTCGGCGACCCGCTTCCACGCAGTGGTCATCGACTGTGCCCCGCTGCTGTTCCTCGATGCCGCCGGCCTGGCCACGCTGCAGGACCTGCGCCGAGACTACGGGGCCTTGGGCATCACCCTGCTCCTGGCCTGCTGCGGCCCCTCGGTAAGGGACACCCTGAGGAGAGGCGGCTTCCTCGGGGAGGACCCGGGGGACGCGGCCGAGGAGGGGCAGCTGTTCCCCAGCGTGCACTGCGCCGTGCAGGCGGCCCGAGCCCGCTGCCAGGAGCTGGTGGCCGCCAACTACACCCTCTAACAGAGCCGGCACCTGCGCCAGCCTCCACTCCCACCACCCATCACTGCAATCTTGCTGTCGCCTGGTGCCTCCAATCTAGAGGACCCAGGGAACCCCAAATGGGATGGAGGGAGGCAGTGAACACACACAAGGACCCAGACACTTGAGAACCCTCAACTGCACCTTGGAGACAAACGCTGCCTCGGTGCCAGGCTGGTCCGTGCAGCCGGTCTGACAGTTGGTGTCCCGTCTTACTTGAACAAGGACCCTGAGGCAGTCACGTGGCCTCCAAGGTACCAAAAGGACGTTGGTCCCTTGGCCCGCTAGCACCCCCCCACCGAGTGAGAGCTGGCAGCTCTGGCCAGGGGTGTGAGAGTCTCTGTGTTTAGGAAACCCCGCAATGCACACACCCAAGTGTCTCTTACACCCTGTGCCTCAGCCCCCACAGAGGCTGCCAGGGCCAAAGGCAGATGTGACCAACACGACCTCAGTCCGGCCCCTGGCGTGGCATCCCCACACAGTCTGAGCACAGAGCAAGGGTGCCCACTCGCCGTTGCAGGGTCCAGCTGTGCCCGATCCAGGGGCTGCCCCAGCAGCCACAGCGCCTGTGCCGCCAGGAGGGTGCCCTCCATTCTCCCTGCCCCCGGGATGCTTGGCCGAGAAGCACAGGGGCAATGGCTTCTTGGAGCAGGAGTCCCCCACCCCGTCACCCCGCCACGGCCCCGTATTTCACTGTCCTCCACACCCAGACGGCACTTCCTCTTAGTCTCCGTCTGCATCTCCATACACTGGGCTCTGCCCAGCTGCCCCCAGGCTGCCCATCCCCTCCATCACCCACCTGGCCGTGATGAGGTCCAGCAGCCAGTGGGTCCGAACCTGTTCGATGCCACCATGAGGGACGGCACCCACGTAGGCCAGGTTGAGCTGCTGGTCCCAGCTGAGGTCATACCGGTCAGCCTGGCTGTGCGGCAGTGGGGGACTGGGCACAAAACAAGGGGAAGCAGAGGCATTAGTCCCTTTGAGTGGGGCTAGCGGAGGGGCCTCAGCACAGGCCCCACACCTACAAACTCAGGGCAAGGACCAGGACGTGTCTGCTGGTGAATTTTACTGTCCCTGATGTAATAAACTGCCCCCTAGTGCCAGGACTGTGACGAAGTCTCAAGTTTATGGGGGTCGGGGGCTCCCAGAGAGATCACATTCCCACCCTGCTCCCTGCCCCACCGGCCGGGAGATATCAGCTCCAAGTCTGACAGAGGCAATCGGGGACACCAGGGACGGGGACAGGTCCCACTGCAGGGACGTCGAACGTTCTGGGGTTGCCCCCTCGAGGGGGTCCCGGTCTGCGCCAAAGAGTAGTGTCCTGGGCCACAGCCCCTCCTGCAGCCTGGGCTGCCGCGGTTGGCCACCAGGCTCTTCAGCCTCTGGGGGATGACCAGGCACACTCAGGACCTGGCCCCAGGCCCCCACCACACGGGGCAGCCGCTCAGCTAGAAAACCTCGGCAGCACCGGAAACTTCGCATAGAGCCAGCGGACAGAGAGGAGATCCCCACTCTGAGGCTGGACCCGAAAGGAAGGAGCGAGCCGCGGCCCTCCTCACTTCGGAGCGCCTACTGCAGGTCTCTCCAGGTGCGACACGGGGGTCCCGGAGGCCCGGGCCGGGGTGCGCGGCCGCGGTTTGGGAAGAGCGCGCAGCGAGCAGGGGCGTGCTGGGCCGCTCCGACCTCAGTGTCCCCCGCGGAGCGCTCACCAGAAGCCGGTGCTCCTCCAGAAGGGCTGCAGGGGACGCAGCGCGCGGGCCGCGTCCACGCGCACCAGGTGCGGAGCCTCGGCGGCCGCGAGGTACGCGGCCAGGAGGGCAAGCAGCGCGGCGCAGGGGCGAGGTGGGCGCATGGCGGGGGCGCGGGGGACGCAAGACCCGGGCACGGGAGCACCCCAGTCCCAGGAGACCCACCCGGCCCACCTCGCTCCGGGAGCCGAGGGCCGCGCCCCGCCCGCCGGTTCCGCCTCCGGGTCGCGCGCCACGTGACCGCCAGCACGGGGCGGGGCCTCGGCAGGACCGGGCCGGGCGGGGGTCTGGCGGGCCGCGGGCGGTGGGCGGGGCCGGAGCGGTGGGCGTGGAGCGGGGCTGTGGGAGGGGCGCGGCCGGGAGGGGAAAGCAGGAGGCGTGGGCGGGGTCTGGCGGGAGGTGGCCGTGGAGGCGGGCCCGGGGCGGTGGGCGTGGGGCTGGGTGGCGGGGCGAGGGGCTCCGGCAGCCCCGGAATCTGGAGCGCTTCTCCAGGCAGTAGGCTCTGCCCAGCTGCCCTCAGGCTGCCATCCCCCGCCCCAATCTGGAGCCCCTTCTCGGTAGTTTGCTCCCCTCCGTTCCCTCCCGCGCCGAGCAGACTGCGGGGACTGGGCGGCACTCGGAAAGCGCTCGGCCTTCAGCCGCTCGAGTGAAAACCGTCGTCTGTTAATGCTTCGGAAGGTCGGCTCGCGGGCCGGCAAGTATCCTAACGCGCGGGCCAGGCGGCTGCTCGGTGGAAGGTGGTCAGAAGTGGGACACATTTGGAAGGTGGACTGGTGGCTCTTAGGAATTTGGCTGGAGCAGCGTGCGGATGTGACGTTTTTTGAGAGGAGGGCTGTTGTAAAGCAACGGGGGTGGTCAGGGGGCTAAGCTGCCTTTGAGAAGCCAAGTGGACATTTCTATGGGCAGATGGGCAGCGCGGCCTGGGTGTTGGGGGCGGTGGGTCAGCGGTGAATGTTTGAGCTTCAGACTGCACGTGCACTACGTGTGTGTACACGTACATATACTGAAGGTCGCACAGCATCACATCCTCCACCAATCAAACGTCTCAGGACTCGGGGAAGAGCCTCTGGCCTTGCACTGCCCTCCCTCGGACAGCAGAACCCCGCCCCAGAGTCAACCAGTGTCACCAGTCCCTTGGGCTGAAGAGAGAGGAGCTCTAAAAGTGATGGACAACATCCAGTCACAGAATGAAGACGTGCTCCGTAGCCCGAGGAAAAGTACAAAGGCAGCAGAACCCAGGCGGGTCCTAGTGAAATGCTGAAACCAAAGCTGAAAGGAAAGCCTCCAAAGCAGCTGGAGGGGGAAAGGACCCGCCACCCTCAAAGTGCAAAATGGCAAGAAAGAACACTGACTTTCCAACAGAAGCGGCCAGAACCAGTAGCCAAGGGAAGGAAAACTTCAAACTAAACCAGTTAGCCAGGACGTCTCGATTCAGCAAAAAGCGTGCTCTGAAGTGGAGGTCAAATAGAGATGCTTCGGAGAATCCAACTCTGAGAACGCTTGTCACCGCTGACCCTCCTTTACGGAAACGGTAACTGGTGTTCTTCCAGAAGAACGTGATCCTTGCAGCCCAGAGGGGCAGGAAGGAAGGAAAGGCAGCAGAAAGGTCTATTGTCTATAAGTCTAGGGAAGAGTGACACATAACACGGCAATAATAACATCTCGTGGGGTTCGGAGTATATCCAGAGGCTGAAACATGACAGCAGTAGTAGCCCAGGGATTGTGAGGGGCACATGGTGTGTGAGCGGCTGGCCCCCCACGTCCTCTGAGTGGGAGCTTCTACTGTGAAGGGACTTTGCAGGTGGGACTAAGTTAAGGGTCTTGAGATAGGGAGATGACCCTGGATTATCCGAGCGGGTTCTGAGTGTCCTTGTAAGGGGGAGGCAGAGGGAGATTTGACACGAAAGAGGCTGCGTGGTGACTTCAGAAGAAAGAAAGCCATCTGAAGATCGTCCTGAAATTTGCACTCAGGACTTGCTTTAATCATGTGTGCTTAGACAGACGGACACAAATCCCTAGAAATAGGAGGCAGGACCACATGGGGAGGCGGAGGGAGGGTATGGGCATTATTAAAGTATCCTCACATGCAAAGAGTCTTTAGTGCCCAAAGGCAGGACAGGTCCCCTTTAACAGAGGAGAGGGCAGTGGAAATGCTTTGGAACTTGGCGTGAGGTGTGAGTTAACCACGGTCCTTGAATTAAGAGAGATTGAGGGCTGGGACAAGACAGAGGCCCATCTAGGCTTCCACTTGCTGGACTGGAATTTGAAAAGGGGTGTTTGAGGAGACCAGTCTTTGTCTCAGTCACACAGGCCCTCTGGGAGCCGTCAGGGACTATACTTTGAGAAGTGACATGTGTAGCATGTCCTGGCCACACCTCACGTCGTGGCCTTAGTGCACGTGGAAACGTGTGATTTTGATATATATTTGGGAGTCTGTGAGACAAGAGATTCCTAGAGTTCTCACCTCTGAAGCGGGCGATCTTTAGGTGATGGTTGGACAGTGTATGATCAATGTGCAGATGGGCCACTTGCTCAGGGCACCCACGGCTAAGACAGCTGTGTGAAGTCCAGCCGGTGTGCTGCGCTCTGGGTCCGTCCGTCTGCAGGGCTGAGGCACGAGCGGGGCCCCAGCACGTGGGGTAACTGGCAGTGCTGTTCACACAGTCCACGGACTCCCGCCGCCGCCACTCAGGTCATCCCGAGGGGCTCCCCAGGTAGCCAGGGGACCTGGGGGAAGAATATGTGACCACCAGAACTCAGCAAGGACTAGAAGATGCTGGACCTGTGTGTCCAGTGGCTGTCCTTGGAGGAGGACGCCATCACGGTGAGGCCACACCTGTGCACCTGGAGAAAGGCGTCTGCCGTTGGTCAAGGTTGGCCAAGGGCTCGCCTGCCAGGACGGTGCGCGCTGGCAGGCAGCCAGGTGCCAGGGTGGCCTGGAGAGGCGTGGCTGTCCCTTCAGGGTGGAGCCAACGGTGGGGAGAGGCACCCACTGAGCAAAGTGTCTGGTCGCTGGTCGGTGGAGGCCGTGGTGTTAGCAGTGTTGGATTTCTGGTGTGGAGCCCTAACAGTGGGACCACAGCTGCACGGCGTGTTTTTTCCACCGTGAGCGACCCCTAAATTTTACAGGGAAAAGAACGGGCAGAACTAGGCCTTATTTTCTCCCCTCTGTGCCCTTATATTGGTTTTTTCTTTCATCCTTTTCTCCCTCTTCATTTATTTTTCTGTTAGGCTTTTAGTCCCTGTCTCTGATTGGTAAGAGGACCAGGGGCTTTGCCGGCAGCACCATCAATCTTTCTCCCTCTTCCTTCTCTTAAACAAAAGCCTGTTTTTTCTCAAATAAAGCCTGGCCTAGGGCTTCCCTGATGGCGCAGTGGTTGAGAGTCTGCCTGCCGTTGCAGGGGATACGGGTTCGTGCCCCGGTCCGGAAGGATCCCACATGCCGCGGAGCAGCTGGGCCCATGAGCCATGGCCGCTGAGCCTGCGCGTCTGGAGCCTGTGCTCCGCAACGGGAGAGGCCACAGCAGTGAGAGGCCCACGTACCGCAAAAATAAAATAAAATAGAATAAAAAACCTGGCCTGTATCTCTAAGCAGAGCAGAGCGGTTTCCTTCCCTCCGCCCCCACCCCGTATCTGTCTCTGACTGTATTGGTTACATTCGCTTAGTGTCTCTGACTGTATTGGCTACATTCGCTTCTTTTCTGTATTCTTGGTGCTGTGGCATTTGGGGCCTTGGTCCTGGAGAGACAGCCCTCCCAGTGCTGAGCCCCCCCACAGTGAGCCACTCTCAGCCACCGCGCGGACGTGCCCTCTGCCCCAGGCCCCCTCAGGGCTGGGCACTGGGCAAGCAGCACTGCCCCTAGCGCTCAGCCCTGCCAGAATTATTCAAACTGTCCAATCCTAAATCTGCCATGTGTACCTGTGCTGCCTCACCCATTCCTTCCTGTGAAAACCCCAGTTAAGGCTCTGGGCCACGTTCTCTTCACTTCTGCTTCTGCCTCCTGACCCAAACCTATGCTCCTGGTGGAAGGGGGTGGCCCCTTCTCTTGAGAAATGTGAATAATAAATTCTTCCTTCAAGGCAGACATAGAGAATGGACTTGAGGACACGGGGTGGGGGGGAGGGGAGCTGGGAAGAAATGAGTGGCATGGACATATACACACGACCAAATGTAAAATAGCTAGCTAGTGGGAAGAAGCCGCATAGCACAGGGAGATCAGCTCGGTGCTCTGTGACCACCTAGAGGGGTGGGATGGGGAGGGTGGGAGGGAGACGCAAGAGGGAGGAGATGTGGGGATATATGTATACGTATAGCTGATTCACTTTGTTATAAAGCAGAAACTAACACACCATTGTCGAGCAATTATACTCCAATAAAGATGTAAAAATAAATAAAAACTGAAAAAAGAAAGTTCTTCCTTCAAAGGCAGTTGTCTCCATTTCTGTCACCTTACCATAGGTGATTAAAACAAATCCTGGGCACAAATTTTATTTTATTTTATTTTTATTTATTTAGTTTTGGCTGCGTTGGGTCTTCGTTGCTGCACGCGGGCTTTCTATAGTTGCGGCGAGCGGGGGCTACCCTTCGTTGCAGTGCGCAGGCTTCTCATCGAGGTGGCTTCTCTTGTTGCGGAGCACGGGCTCTAGGCGCACGGGCTTCAGTAGTTGTGGCACGCGGGTTCAGTAGTTGTGGCTTGCGGGCTCTACAGCACAGTCAGTAGTTGTGGCGCACGGGCTTAGTTGCTCCACAGCACGTGGGATCTTCCCGGACCAGGGCTCGAACCCGTGTCCCCTGCATTGGCAGGCGGATTCTTAATCCCTGCGCCACCAGGGAAGCCCCCTGGGCACAGATTTTAGAGCAAAGGTGCAGCCCTGCTCAGGAATGCCAGCAACGTGGCTCCAGCAGCTGGAGGCCAGCAGCCCGAGTGGAGGGAATGTGGTCCCGCCCACACCTTGAACAGGCTCAGGGGCTTCTGCTCTGGAGACAGGGGCTATGACGCCAGAGTGGTGGGGACAGCGGGGGCCTGGGCACAGATGGACACAGGCACCACAGGGAGGCCGTGGGTCCAAGCAGTCGCCTGGGTTCACACAGGGCCTTCATATGCCCAGAAGGTTTTGTAACATTTGCTAAATGAGGACAACGTGACCACAGCAGTTCCCACACTCTCTCAGGTCCCCCATCACACTTCCCCTCTGGCTGGAGTGGCTCTGGGGGTGGCACTCTCGGGATCTGGCCCAGGGGAAGTTGAGTTGTGGGAACATGGGTTGGGGGTCAGTGGAGAACACACGCCCTCCCCAGCCACTTGGCTAGGAAGTTACTGCCAGACATCCTGGCGTAGAAAACAGCTTCCAGGAACACCCGTGGCAACTAACCAGGAGGAAGGAGTGAATCACCCTAACTTTTGGAAAAGGATTAAACATGCGCTGATTTAACAGGAAACGCTGACATTGACAAGATAACGTGGACCCTAACAGCCAATGTGACAAGGACATTATGTAAGAAGTTTCGTCAGGTCAGCAGGGACATTTTAGATTAGTCCTGGCCCAGGAAAAGCACACGACCCTGAGGCTTCCCAGCTTATGGAAGAAACTTGACGAAGTTCTCTCCGGCTGTGACAGTGGTCCTAACAATGTATGCGATACAACCAGTAACAAGTTGTCATGCAGAAAGTCTTGTAAATTAGCAGTGACAATTGTTTTCAATCAGTTACGCTGGAGGGACTAAATTATCTTTTTCTTTTCTCCCTGGACAATGATATTGTAAAATTGTTATGAAAAGAGGCAATTAAAAATGTAGATGAGGGAATTCCCTGGCGGTCCAGTGGTTAGGACTCTGGGCTTTCACTGTCGAGGGCCCGGGTTCAGTTCTTGGTTGGGGAGCTAAGATCCCACAAGCCACGCAGCAGGGACAATTTTTTAAGAACGTGGATGAAGAAAGAATCACAGTGGAGCAGCAGGCAGTTAGGAATAAAAGGTGTGGGCTTTTTCTAGATTCTGTGATGTTTGTGCCATTTATCGATATTTTTCATGTTTAATTTGTTGTGATTTTTTCCTCTCATTCTGAATAAGTGCGTTTCTAATTTTATCAAAATCATTCTGCATTTTTTCTTAAAGAGAGTCCCATTGACTTCAGGCTGCCCCACACCTGGGCAGGCCCAGCCCCACATTCACCTGGTGGTACATCGGCCAAGTGGAGACGCGCCCGAGGCTGCAGGACACGCCGCCCTCTTCCTGAGACTCGGGCATCTTCGCCATCTCAGGGCCGGCAGGTGCTCGTGGCGCAGGACTCAAAGGCCCTCCCCAGAAGGGAAAAGGCTGCCCAGCTGGCCGAGAGGAAACAAAGAAGGCCTTCACTGAGAGCCACCACTGAGCGGGTGGCAGGACCAGCCAGGTGTGGGGGGGATGCAGACACGGTCCCTCTCAATATTCGCGGAGCCTGTCTTTGCGAGTCCGCCTGCTGGCGAAGACCCGCTTGTCCCACCGTCGGCAACGCTCGCGGCGCCTTCGAGGCTGTATGCGGATGGACGTGCGCGGATGGACGGGCCCTGCCTTCTCACTTCTGCTCACCTGTGAGCAAGCCCTCTTCCTGCCCCTCCGGGGCCGCGTTTCCGCTCCTGTGATTTCGGTGGTGATTCTGTGGCTTCCGCGGCCCCCCCCCGAGGGCTCTTCACATCCAGAGTCCTGAGCGCGGGTGGCCGGGACGTGCCCCGCGGAGGAACCCGTGTGCCGGGGAAGCTCCGTCCGGGCCGAGGGACAGCGCTGCCGGCCGGGTCAGTGCTTAACGAGCCAACGACGGTGTCTGTTCACTAAGTGGTCTTTTGTGTTGACCCATCGGGGAAAATGCCGTGCCGAGAGGCTGGCAGGAAGCAGCCCAGGTGTTTCCCCAGGAGCCGTGTTTCCCCAGGAGCCGTGGGTGAGAGTTTGCAGAGACCACATAGAGCATGCCTTTGAGAATATTGACAATTGACTGTAACCAATAAAAGAATCACCTCCAGAATATATAAAGAACTCCTACAAATCAATAAGAAAAAGACGCTCAGTAGAAAGGTGACCAAGGCAAGCCTCACAGGAGGAGGTGCAGACGACAGACAGATCCAGGACGAGCTACAGCCTTTCTCACCAGCGCCACCGGACAAGGGCCAAAGCCGCATACACCTCTGCACCCTGACCAGAAAGGCTGAAATGGTGACACTGTTCGTGTCCAGGGTTGGCCAAGGTCTCCCACATTGCTAGTGGAAGTATGAACTTTTATTTTTCTGTGGAGTCTTGGAAAGCTGTTTGGCATTATTTTCTACAAGCGAACATAGCACGTCCTACTTCAGCAGACACAAGGACATGTATGTGTGGTAACCAAACACATGGACGAGGATGTTCCCAGAAGCATTTTCCATAACAGCCAAAGTCTGGCACCGACACCCAAGCCCGCTGGTGCAGAAGGACTGAGAGGCAGGACCCCAACGGCGGGCCAGACTCTCACATGCCCGCGACATGAGCAGGAACAAAAAGACCCTCAGTAGAACTCAAGACAAAACGTTGGGTGACACAGGCCAGTCACCAAACAATGCAGGACTGGCTGTTTCTGGGCCTTCCAGGCAGGCTGGCAGGTCTGTGTGTACATTAGTTTGCCTCGGTTCCCACACAAAACACCACAAGCTGGGTGACTTAAACAACATTGATTCTCCCACTGATTAATATGCTGAAACTCTAGCCCCCATGGAATGGCATTTGGAGGTGAGCCTTTGGGAATAATTAGGGTTGGATGAGGTCATGAGGGTGGGGCCCCAGGATAGGATTAGTGTCCCCACCCCCATGTGCCAGCACAGCCAAAAGATGGTGTCTGCAGGCCAGGAAGCGGGCCCTCACCAGAACCAACCACACTAGCACCCTGATCTCCAACTTCCAGCCTCCAGAACCAAGATAAATAAATGTCTGTTGTTTAAGTTGCCTGTCTGGAATTTTATTATGTGTCCCAAGCACTGTTTTAGATTTAAGCTTCATCTAGAAGCTGCTAGTTACTTTCGAAGGTATTCCAAGGAGGCCAGGGGACAGTTTGGTGGAAGTATGTTTGCCACTTTAGTTACTACGCCGGGTCAGAAAGCAGTTAAAGCCTGTGGAAATGGTCAGACATGGACTTTTCTTTTCAAGATGTTTTTCCTGTACTCCACTTTCTCGCAAACGGAGAAAGATATATCCTGAAATCCTGAGTCCTTAGAAGTCAGCTGGTTTGAATTACGGGGAGTGGGCTTCAGTAGAAACCTCTGCTTCTTACAGGCACCATGGCTGGGTCACAACCCTCCCGGGGCCAAGAAGCAGGTTGGCCTGGGGCTGCTTGGGGGTTGCTGAGGAGAGGAGTGTGGGCAGTCAGGGCCCTGTGGCCTCAGGGCGTGGGGAGGAGGGAGGGGGCTGGCAGTGAGCTAAATGCTCCAGGGCACAGGGGCCTGTCTGGGGAGCCCCAGGCGAAGGGATGTCCTTGCCTTTTCAACATCACGGCCTCGGGACTTTGCAACCCATTTCCCCTGTTTGTATGTTTGTCCTCCTGGTAGCTCAGTCCTGGCTCCTTCCGTCCGTCCACGGCCAGGCACTGAGATACCAAGGGGCGTTTCCCGCCTTATTTCTCAGTTTGCTCTTGTCTGTCTGCCCCCTGCCCCAGAACTCAGCCCCAGGGTGGGCAGGGGTGCCAGCCCAGCGCCCCGGTGCACAGCCGGTGCTCCTACAGGATTGGGAGCCCAGTCCCCCCCCACCCTCAGGGGTTGGCTCCGGTCTTTGGGCCCGTCCCTGGCCCCGCCCTCCCTCTCTCCCGCCTCCGCAGCCCCTCCCAGCAGGCCTAACACACTTCCAGGCATTTCCTCCCTACTACGCCCTCCCCCGGACATTATCCTCCCCTGGTTGTGTCCCCTGCCCCGTTCTCCTCCTCCTCTGGGGCCCTGCAGCCCCTGCTCACCCTGCCGTGCCGGGGCCTGTCCCGAGGGAGGGCAGCCCACAACGACGCAGCAGGGATCAGGCAGGTCCCCCGGAAGCGCCGTGGCCCACGACGCCCGGCTCGGCGACGCGCATTACAATCCGCGGTCAGGCCCACAGGGGCGGGGACCCCGGAGCGCTGTCAGGCGATGGGGCAGGGTGCCCCGCGTGGACGCGACCCGCACACGTCCTCGAGACAACGCTGGGGGGCAGGGCAAGGGCTGGATTCACTGTCTTCCCTGGGAGTGCGGTGGGGGCGGGCCTTTCACAGCGGGGAAGGGTCCGGGAGGCCCGGGGTGGGGTCGCTTTAGGTCGCCCACGAGGTCGGGGTCCAGAGGGAAGGATGCCAGTCCCTCGGGCTTCCCAAGTGAGAGATGATGGGAGGGAGCACCTCCTGAAAGGAACCACCCCGTCTGTGATGAGGACAGGGGCCGGGCGCCGGGGGTTGCTCGCGGCGGGGCAGGGTCTACGCGTCCGAAGACCCCGCAGACTGAGCCGCCCATGCACGGCTGGTGGGAGCACACAGGGCAGACAGGCCGTCCCAGCTCCAGAGCCATCTCCATCGCCTTCCTCCTCCACCATGGACGCCCAGACTGGGGCCCAGAGGGCCTAGCTCCTCCCCGGACCTCACCCTGGGACCCCCCACCCCGAGACCCCAAACCCTTCCCCGGCCCTCTGACTCCAGACGGGGGCCCCCTAGGGCAGGGCCTGGCCTCCAGACCCCACTCTGGGGACCTGGGGCAGTGCCGCACGTTTGCCGGGTCGCCCTGAGCAGCCGCGAGCGGGATCCCGGTGCCGCGTGGGAGGCGTCCGTCTGCGCAGGCGCGTGCCCGGGCGCCGCAGGTGCAAACACCTCGCGTCGGTGTCTGCAGGTCGTGTGCCTGTCTCGTCTGGCCACCGGACCTCGTCGGGCCACCAGACCCACCCACCTGCCCGGAAGGCCGCGGAGCTCGGACCTCGGCCCACCCACTGCTCCGCAGGCCCGCCCCGCTCGTGCCCCGCCCCCATCCCGCAGGCCCCACCCCGCCCCCGCCCAAGGGCCGGGACCCCGCCCCAGGCCCCGCCCCGCGGGTGCGCGCCTGCGCAGTGACGGCAGGCGCAGTCGGAAGCACGGCGAGGACCGCGGGGCACAGCTGGGGACGGCTGCCCCTCTTACCCGCAGTGCTGACCCCGCAGTCGTCCTCCACTGGGGCTCGGGCCGCCCTGGCCGGGGATGGCGGCGGCGGCCGAGCCCGGGGCCCGCGCCTGGCTTGGCGGCGGCTCCCCGCGCCAGGGCAACCCGACCTCCAGCCCGGAGCTGGGCGCCGGAAGCCGCTCGCCGTCGGGGCCGGGGTCGGGGCCGGGGTCCGGGCCGGGGTCGGGGCCGGAGCGGGCGGGCGCTAGGCCCCTGAGCCCCGCCGCGCCGGGTCACAGCTTCAGGAAGGTGACGCTCACCAAGCCCACCTTCTGCCACCTCTGCTCCGATTTCATCTGGGGGCTGGCCGGCATCCTGTGTGACGGTGAGCGCCCGCGACCCCATCGCAGATCCCAGTACCTGGGCCAGAACGGGCACCTCACCTCTGACCTCTGCACTTCCAGCAATGGCCTCCCCAGGATAGAGCCCCTTGCCCCTCGGGGCAGGAGTGTGCCAGGCCCAGACCTCCCCGTGGAGGTGATGAGGGCCAGCTCCTGCGGGCGTCTGGGGGCGTCCAGTGGCCGCGGCCCCTCCCCCAGGCCGGTGGAAAGATCTGCTCCCTAGGCGCCCTCACCTGGCTTGGGATCCAGTGGGGAAAGAACGTCGCGGCAGCGCAGGGCAGGTGCAGTGAGTGCGGATGAAGCCAGCCAACCCTGAGCAGGTGCAAGGGGCAGCAGTGCGGCCAGGCAGGGCTGGCCTGGGCCACTGGCTCCCCTGGGCTGGTGCTGGCCCATTCTCTCCTGGGTGCACACTGCTGCCCACAGGGCCTGAGTGCTGGCGCTGCGCAGGCTCAGACTCCCAGAGAGCCAGCTGGGCCAGGCCTGCCACCCCGAGTGTGACATGCCCCAACAGGGCTCACACGCCGCCAAGCCGGCCTGGCGGGGTGAGGAGGCCCTCCCTCCTCCGGCTCCTGGGCAGCTGACACGTGTGCTGCCAGGGTCGGCTCTTCTAATCCTGCTCGCTTCCGCAGGGGACGGGGCGGGGAGCCTCTGCCCTGCTCAGGGAGATGGGCCTTTGGCTCTGGGGACAGAGGGAGCATTCAGGCTGGAGCCTGCAGAGGAGACTGGGCGCCTCACACAGGATGCCTAACGCCAGGGCAAGTGGCAGGTCCCCCTCGCGGGTATGGCCTCCTGAAGGTGGGCACTAGGTCTGAGGGGCGAAGAAGCCCATGGAAGGGAAATGGGGGTGATGTGCAGGCCTTCACTGGGCAGCTGTGCGGACCTTCTCCCCAACTCTGGAGAAGGAGCCGGTGACCTCAGCAAGCAGAGGGGCCTGACAAGGGCATGGGAGGAAGAGCCCCTTCTCCTGCCAGGGAGCACCCAGCATGTGGGGGGAGCAGGGACTATGTGCATGGGCCAGAGGAGGAAGCTGGGTGCCGCCTGCCCGCAGCCGATCCAGGCTGGGTGCCTCACCCGGCCCCACGCGTCCCCAGGATGGGTAGGGTGCCCCCTTGCTGCCCCTGTGGGCCTTGCGAGCATAGCTCACCACTGTTGGAGCCTCTGGGCTGTACTCCCTGGGCCGGGGAAGGTGCAGCCCTCATTGGGCCAGCCGCCCTGCCTGCCTCGGGGGGCTGGGGGGATCCTGGTCTATCACAGACTGGCTGTGGCCTGGGCAGGCACATCGTGCGTGGGAGGGGTAATTAGGGGTGTATGCAGTTGTGGGGAGTGAGGGAAGGGTGTCCCTGGTGAAGCTGGTGTAGGGGGTAGGTAGAGGTGCAGGAGCTGGCCAAGTGCCCACCTGCCCACCCACCCTCAGCAGAGACTTGAAAGAACTGGGCCTGTGTGTGCGTGTGTGTATAGGGCGCTGGACGGGGGACTCTCGGGACACCAGAACACACCGTCATCCAGGACGGTCAGAGCCACCAGGGCCCCGCTCCCCGCTCTGGGCTCTCTGGGGTGGGACAGAGGATCAGGTTGTCTCCATGCCCTCTCCCTACCCCTATGACTAGGGCTGGGGTCAGGAAGTTTTGGGAGGGTGGGCCCACTGTGATGGGCCATCTGCCCCGTCACAGAATGCTGGCACCCTACCACACGGCCCTTGGCGGTCCCCCTGGTTGCGGCCTCCCTCCCGCGTGCCAAGACCTGGGGTCTTTTGATTCCCGGGCAGGACGGGGGCCAACTCACGGGGCTCTCATTCCCATAGTCTGCAACTTCATGTCCCACGAGAAGTGCCTGAAGCACGTGAAGACCCCGTGTGCGAGCGTGGCACCCAGCCTGGTCCACGTGCGTATGGAGCATGGGCTACTGCACCTTCGGGGGGAGTGTGCAGAGGGTCAGGGAGGCCAGCTTTTGTGGTGGGCAGTCAGGCCAGCATGTCGGATGGGGTGGGCAGTGGCCCAAGCACTGGGGGGCTGGGGTGGGAGTGTTCCCTTGTGCTGGTCTGGGTCCCTGAGCTGCAGACTGCATCCCTGCCTGTGAGCCCCTCCCAGGGCAGCAGCTGGGCGTCACTTCCCGATGGTTCTGACCCTGTCTTCTCCAGGGTCCCTGATACCCAGCACTGCCCCTCCTGCCTGTTGGTGGGCCTCCCCCACCTGTACTTTATCCGGGTGGCCTGAAGTGTATCACGGAGGGGAATAGGCCTGGGGGAGTGGCCAGCACCTGTGCAGCTGGATCAGGCCTGGGCAGGACCAGCCGGGGCCTGAGCTGCAGTGGGGGTTGTCTGAGATCACGGCCCAGGCAGCCCTGAGTTGGTCGTGCACAGGGAACGGGGAGGTCAGCATGCAGGGCAGTCCCCGGCAGGACCCCTGGGAGCACCGGGGGGCTGAGAGGCACACACAGCATCCTGTTAATTGTGCTCGGGAGGACTGAGGGGTGTATGGCGGTCAGGCAGGTGGCCAGGGCTGGTGATGGGAGCTCCCTGGGACAGAGAGGAAGTGGGGCTTGGGGACCCAGTTGCCAGGCCTTAGGGCCCAGGCTGAGGCCGAGCTCTGCTCCTTCCAGGTCCCCGTGGCCCACTGCTTCGGCCCCCGGGGGCTCTACAAGCGCAGGTTCTGCGCCGTGTGCCGAAAGGGCCTGGAGGCGCCCGGGGTTCGCTGCGAAGGTACCGCCAGGAGCCTGCCTGGCTCCTCTGGGGTCTAACTCCCTCCTCACCAGGGACCTGGCCTCTGCTGCCCAGGGGCGCCCAGCCCTCCCTGCGGTCAGGCGGTAGCTCTAGGGTGGGGTTCGGGGATTCTGGAGCTGCCCGCGCCGGGAGGCGGGGAGGCGGGTGCAGGGGACCGCAGGGGCGCAGGCTGCGTGTTGAGGTGGGCCCGGAGGGGAGAGGAGCGGAGAAGCTGGTCCCCATCCCGCCGAGGGAGGGGGGACTGCTCCTGTCTCGCACGTCGGACCCCAAAAGGTTAAAGAATGTGCGGTCAGGGGACGGGCGGCCCCAGACGGGAGCAGAGAGGCCGGCGAGAAGGGGTCTGGCAGGGTCGGTGGGCAGCGGCGAGAGGCCCCTAACCCTGCCCGCCCCCCAGTGTGTGAGCTGCACGTTCACCCCGACTGTGTGCCCTTCGCCTGCAGCGACTGCCGCCAGTGCCACCAGGACGGGCACCGGGACCACGTGAGTGCGCTGGGCCGGGGACCGGAGGGCCGGAGGGCCGGGGAGGTGGGGGAGGCTCCGCCGAGCCTGCTGACAGCCCTCCCGCAGGACACGCACCTCCACCACTGGCGCGAGGGAAACCTGCCCTCGGGCGCGCGCTGCGAGGTCTGCCGGAAGACTTGCTGCTCGTCCGACGTGCTGGCCGGCGTGCGCTGCGAGTGGTGCGGCGTCCAGGTGGGGCGGGGCGGAGGCCCTGGGGGCGGGGCGGGAGAGGCGCGGGTGCGCGTGGGGCGGGGGCGGGGGTCCTGGGGGCGGGGCGGGAGAGGCGCGGGTGCGCGTGAGGCGGGGGCGGGGTCCTGGGGGCGGGGCGGGAGAGGCGCGGGTGCGCGTGAGGCGGGGGCGGGGTCCTGGGGGCGGGGCGGGATGGGTGTCGCGGCCAAGACCAGGGGGGCGGGCTGCATCGTCCAGTGGCAAAGCAGGCTGGGGGGCGGGGGTCCTGGGGACAGCTCGTTTGGATCGGGGTGTTTTCCGGCTTTTGGGGTGGGGGTTCGGTTGTACAGGGGAGACTGAGGTGGGGGGTTGCGTGGGAGCTCAATGTGGCCCCCCGGGAAATCACTGAGGGCCGGCCTGGACCCAGGCCCTCTCCTGTACCAGGACCCCAGGCTGAGCCCGCGCCCTCTCCCCCAGGCCCACTCGGTCTGCTCCGCGGCTCTCGCCCCCGAGTGTACTTTCGGGCGCCTGCGCACCATGGTCCTGCCGCCGGCGTGCGTGCGCCTGCTGTCCCGCAACTTCAGCAAGATGCACTGCTTTCGGATTTCCGAGAGCACGGCCCCTGAGCCCGGTGAGCAGGGCGGCGGGGAGCGGGCGTCTGGGGTGGGGGCCGGGCCTCGACTGAGGCCAACTGTGACCGTCCCACAGGGGAGGGAGAAGACAGCGTGGACGGAAGCGCCCCCGCCGGCCCAGGGAGAGAGGTGATGGCACTAGAGTCCAGTAAGTGCCCCTTAGCTGTGCCCAGCCCCGCATCCCATGCCCCGTTCCCCCATCCCGTGCCTCGTTCCACGGATTTGCACCCACTTCCCTGTGGCCCAGGCAAGCAGACTCTGAAGATCTTTGACGGCAACGACGCAGTGCAGCGAAACCACTTCCGTGCCATCACCGTCCCCCGCCTGGCCAAGAGTCAGGAGGTGCTGGTAAGAGGGACCCCGCAGCCACCTTGCAGGCCCGTCCCTGGGGGGCTGCGGGGACCCAGCGTGGCCTGGCTCCGCTCACGCCCACCCCCACCCCCCTCCAAGGAGGTGGCGCTGCGGGCCTACTACATCACGGAGGACCCTCAGGGCTTCCAGCTGCAGGCGCTCCCTGCACCCGCTCTGGCTGGCAACACCGGGGCCTCGGGAAAGGCCTGGAGCGGTGGGACCACCGAGGAGGAGAGCAGTAGAGGCCCAGGGGCCCGAGACGCTCCCAGCATCACTCGCGTTCCCGAGGCCTGGATCATTCGCGCTCTGCCCCGCACCCAGGAGGTCCTGAAGATCTACCCTGCCTGGCTCAAGTGAGACCCAGGTCCCCGGTAGGGTCCGCGGAGGGAGGGAGGGGTGGGGGCTGTGCGACCCCAGCTCCTGAGCTTGTCCCCTGCAGGGTGGGTGTGGCCTACGTGTCCCTGCGTGTGACCCCGCAGAGCACTGCCCGGACTGTGGTGCTGGAGGTCCTCCCGCTGCTCGGACGCCAGGTATGTGTGCTGGGCCCGCCCTGCCTGGCGTGGTGGCCCCGTGTGGGACTTCGGGAGGCGGGGGGGGGGGGGGGGGCGTTAGGGCTGGTCCAGGCCTGATGCCCTGAACTCCACCCCAACAGGCCGAGGGGCTGAAGAGCTTCCAGCTGGTGGAGGTACTCATGGGCAGCAGGCAAGGTGAGCGGGCAGCCTGTCGTCAAAGCCCTGACCAGTCCTGCCCCCAGGTGCCGGGGGCCCAGGGCGGGTGCTTTTGGAGGTGGCCGCGGGGCCTGGGGCTAAGAGTGCTGTCTCTCGACTCTGCAGTCCAGCGCACGGTGCTGGCGGACGAGGAGCCCTTGCTTGACCGGCTTCGTGAGATCCGGCAGGTCAGTGGGTGTGGACACTGGCCCCTGGGGAACGGCTGGCCTTTGGCCATGGCTTCTACCTTGTCGAGAGGGAGTCTGTCTGCCCTTAGGACACAAGGCCATGCTGGCGGGCAGCTAAGCGTCCCGGCCAGCAGTGCCTCCCCTTCGCAAGTTCCCCGTGTGTCCTTTCTCTCCTCCCCTTTCCCATCTTGGCGGCCTTCAGCCTGGGGCGTCTTCCCTTCGGCCCCCTTGGTGGACGGGGGGTGGGGAGGCCCGTCCCCTAGTTCTCTGCTTGGCGTTCCCCCCTCCCTGCAGACGTCCCTGCGGCAGATGAGCCAGACGCGGTTCTATGTGGCTGAGAGCAGAGTGGTGGCCCCACGCGTCTCTCTGTTTGTGGGTGGCCTGCCCCCTGGCCGGTCCCCCCAGGAGTATAGCAGTCTGCTGGACGAGGCTGTGGCCAGCAAAGGTGAGACTGCCTGGGCTGGTCCGGGGCGCTTGGCCAGGTGGGGGGCAGGGCGGGAGTCCTGAGAGCAGGTGTGCGGGCTGCCGGGCCGAGGCTGCATCCCCGTGCTGCCCCGCTTCCCCCAAGCACTGGCTGAGCCTTTCCCGAGCTGGTTCCTGGCCCAGAGGGTCTCCGTCCTCACCTCTGGGGCCCAGACCCCATCACCTCCTCTGAGGAGGTTTCCTGCTCTGGGCCCTGGGGGGAGTGCCCTGTGCCTGGAGTCGGGGGGCACTTCCTGGGAGAGCTGCGCTGTTGGGTGGTGTGAACTTACTCCTGGCCTGGGGGGCCGGGTGGGACTGCCTGGGGTGGCGGCCCTGGGTCGGGGGCCTGGGGGGCAGGTCCCTGGTGTCTGACTGCAGCGTGCCACCCTGCCCGCCCCCCCGTCTTTGCAGCTGGCCTGGTGTCCGTGAGCCACGTCTACTCCGCACAAGGTGAGCCCCCACGGGTTGTGGTCAGGTTGGGTCCGAGGTCACTCCCTGGAGTAGCTGGAGCAGCCTTGCTCTCTTGCTTCACCTTGTTTGGGACCCGTGGGCCGGGGAAACGGTGGTGTTTCATTTCCTGGTTCATAGCTGTGATGCTTTTGCTAAAACATGACTGAGGTGCAGAGAATGTTTTCTCCACAACCTCTTGTGCTCATGGATTCCATCTTTTATGGCGGGAAACTTCAGATCTTCCCAGTGGGAAAACAGTACCGTGAGGCCCGTCTCCCCTCTGTGGTGCCATAGCAGTTACCAACGTTCTCCATGCCTCTCGCGGGTCCTGGCGGGGGCGGGGGGGGGGTGCGGGTCTGCTCCACCCTGCCTCCAGGTGGCCTTGCTCTGGGCACCCAGCATCTCCTGTCTCTGGGCCCAGCTGTCCTTGGAGGCTTCCCCTGGGGGAGGGAGTCCCGCACTGCGGGGACGCCTTGGGACGGGCTGGCCTGAGGTGGGCCGTGGCCAGAACTGGGGCCATTCGGCCGCGGGAGGAGGCGAGGCCCCAGCCCAGACACCGTGTGGGTGGCGGCAGGACAAGTAACCGAGCTCACGGCCCACCTGCCACAGGTGCCGTGGTGCTGGACGTGGCCTGCTTTGCGGAGGCCGAGCGGCTGTACATGCTGGTCAGGGACACGGCTGTGCACGGCCGGCCGCTGACTGCCCTGGTGCTCCCGGATGTGCTGGTGAGTGGCGCTGGGGCGGGGCCTGGGGCCATAGCTTCCATGGCCAGTTTGTCTACTACCTGGTCAGTTGGAGCAAAGTCCGAGTCTGTGTGCACGGCTGACTGACTCCGAGGGAGGGGCCCGAGGTCCGATGGAGAGAGGGCGGCACGCCACGTGACTGGCCCTGCAGCGGCCGCCTCTTCAGGGCTGGCCTGTGTTTGTGACTGTGTGTGCGGCCCTCGCAGGGTCGTGGGCCCTGGCCCCGCTTTTCCTGCCCTGGAGGCCTCTGCAGCCCTGCTCGCACCCTGGGCCTCCTCTGGCCAGTAGGTGACGCTCCCTGACCCTGGAGGCTGTCCCAAAGCCCCAGCAATGCCCCAGACCCCGCCCTGCACTGTGTGCCCTAGTAGTAGCTTCTGGTCCTTGGCCCTGCTGGCCCCCAAGGACCCCCCCGAGGCGACCGGACCCCAGTTCAGGCCGAGCAGGATTAGAGCAGAACGAGTTCAGGGTCTGTGACTGGGTGAGCCACGTCTGCAGGTTTCTGCTGCCCTGTCCTACCATCCAGACAAGGAGGCGGCCACTGCAGGTCAGGCTCCCCCCCCGCCGGCTCCACGGGCAGAGACGGGTGGGTGATGCCGACACGCGCTTTCTCTCTCCCGGCAGCTGCCTGCCCTGGGCTGAGCAGGTAAGTGGTGACCGCAGGCAGCTCGGCCCGGTGGCTCACACGTCACCCCAGTGTGTCCTCGGCCTTGAGCCACGGCCGAGCCCGTGTGCGGCCGCTGCCCGCTGTGTCTGCGCCTGTTTGTCTCCTGTCACCCGGCAGCCCCCGTCCTCACCACGTGGGGACCCCTGCTCCCTGCCCACTCTCGCGGGCACTGTTTCTGCTGTTGTGTTTGGGGGCGGGCTTTGTCCCGTGGCCCAGGGGAGGCCTGGGGCCGCCCTGCGAGCCGGGCTGCCCCTCCTGACTGCCGTGTGGGTGGGTGGGGGCCTGGCAGTGGGCTGGCTCTGAGAGGGGCAGGCGGGGTCCTGCGTGGGCTTCCAGCCTAGGCTCCTGGGCCACGTGGGTCTGGTGGCGGACATGGCCTGAGGACACGTGGCGTGGCAGCTGTGGCGTGGTCGATGTGCTCAGAGCTCCAGGCTGGCCAGTGTCGTCCCGCCCCACCGCCCAGGGGCCTATGGGCACCCCTCCTGTTGTGGGATGCAGCCTGAGCAGGCAGTGGTGAGGTGGGGTGGCCGCGTGGCCTTCCTCTGGAGGGGCTGGCCCCAGACTGGCTCAGGCAGGTGGGCTGAGGGGCAGGGGCCACCACCGCCAGGCCGCGTGCTAGGGGAGGCCCGGCTCTGTCTCTGGGGGTCCGGCCAGCCCGTCCTAACGCAGTCCCATCCGTCAGCACCTGAAGCTGCCCCCACACTGCCGCCCCCTGCTGGTGTTTGTGAACCCCAGAAGCGGAGGCCTCAAGGGCCGCGACCTGCTCTGCAGTTTCCGGAAGCTGCTCAATCCCCACCAGGTCTTTGAGCTGACCAACGGGGGGCCGCTGCCCGGGTGAGCCTGCCAGAAGGGGTACCTGCCCATGCCTGCCCCCCGGCCAGCAGGAACAGGTTGGGGTTCGGTGGGTCGGAACCCTCGAGGGCACCCTGGGTGGGGATGAGCTGCGGCCGCTTCTGCCCCGGGGGTGACCTCCTGCCCTGCTTGTTCGCGGCCGTGGCCAGTGCCGGGACACGTCCTGTCTCCCTGCCGCCAGGTTCCACGTGTTCTCCCAGGTGCCCTGCTTCCGGGTGCTGGTGTGTGGCGGGGACGGCACCGTGGGCTGGGTGCTTGCCGCCCTGGAGGAGATGCGGCACCGCCTGGCTTGCCCAGAGCCTGCCGTGGCCATCCTGCCCCTGGGCACAGGTGGGGTCAGCTGGCACGTTGGGGGATGGGGCCCCGGGCTTGGCGGGGCGAGGGGTGGGTGTGGAGAGTCAGCGTGTGTCTTGCCGCTGTCCAGGGAATGACCTTGGCCGGGTCCTCCGCTGGGGGCCGGGCTACAGCGGAGAGGACCCGTTCTCTGTGCTGGTGTCGGTGGACGAGGCAGACGCCGTGCTCGTGGACCGCTGGACCATCCTGCTGGACGCTCATGAGGCTGGCAGTGGGGAGAACAGCGTGGCAGACGCAGAGCCCCCCAAGGTACCGGTGTGCCCAGGCGGGGGTGTGGCACCCGGCTGGCGCCTCTCTACCACGTCTGTCCAGGTGTTCGTCCTTGCCCCAGCCACGCCTTGGCGTTGGCGCCAGCGCTGTCCCCTCGTGGACACGGGTGCCGGGCCTGGGGATGGCCGGCTCAGAACCTGAGTGTGGGGCAGTCACCGGACGGAGCAGCTGTGACAGGAGGCCGGACCCACCGCAGGGGCAGCGGGGAGCACACGGCGGGGCCGACCGGGGCCAAGGGACAGGGCAGCGGGGAGCGCACGGCGGGGCCGACCGGGGCCAAGGGACAGGGCAGCGGGGAGCGCACGGCGGGGCCGACCGGGGCCAAGGGACAGGGCAGCGGGGAGCGCACGGCGGGGCCGACCGGGGCCAAGGGACAGGGCAGCGGGGAGCGCACGGCGGGGCCGACCGGGGCCAAGGGACAGGGCAGCGGGGAGCGCACGGCGGGGCCGACCGGGGCCAAGGGACAGGGCAGCGGGGAGCGCACGGCGGGGCCGACCGGGGACGACGCGTCTTGTCCGCAGATTGTGCACATGAGTAACTACTGTGGGATTGGCATCGACGCAGAGCTAAGCCTGGACTTCCACCAGGCACGAGAGGAAGAGCCCGGCAAGTTCACGAGCAGGTGCCGCAGGGCAGGGGTGGGTGTGGGGCTGCCCTGGCGACCGTGTACTTCCTGGGGGCTTGTCCGTGACTCTAGGTCCCCCGCCAGGTTCCACAACAAGGGCGTGTACGTGCGGGCTGGGCTGCAGAAGATGAACCGCTCCCGCGGCCTGCACAGGGCCCTGCGGCTGCAGGCGGGGCGGCAGGAGGTGCAGCTGCCCAGCATCGAGGGGCTCATCTTCATCAACATCCCCAGGTGCCCGCACGCGGGGCGCCCGGGCTCCGGCCCCCCCACCCCGGCCTCCCTCCGGCCTCCCTCTGACCTGTGTGTCCCTCCTTCTTGGTGCAGCTGGGGCTCGGGGGCCGACCTGTGGGGCTCCGAAAGTGACTCGAGATTCGAGAAGCCACGCATGGACGACGGGCTGCTGGAGGTGGTGGGGGTGACGGGCGTCGTGCACATGGTGAGCGCGGGGGCGGGGGACCGGGGGGGCCGGGCTGTGGCGCTGCGGCCCTCTGAGCATGGCTCCCCCTCTCCCCCACCAGGGTCAGGTCCAGGGTGGGCTGCGCTCTGGCATCCGCATCGCCCAGGGGTCCTACTTCCGTGTCACCCTCCTCAAGGCCGCACCTGTGCAGGTGGACGGCGAGCCCTGGGTCCAGGCTCCCGGGCACATGATCATCTCGGCCGCAGGCCCGAAGGTACGCAGGCGCGGGCTGGGCAGGGGGATCGCTGCCTGCAGGCCTCGGCTGTGCAGAGCGGCCGGCATGGCCTGGGCACCCGGCGGTCCTGCTGCAGCTGGTTCTTCCCTGACGCGGGGACGTCGTGAGGCTGGATGAGGCCGGCCAGCCCCTAGGGAGCCCCTCCCCACAAGCCGCGGTCACACCACGCTCCGCTCTTTCCCCTTCTGTAAGATGGGCTGAGATGGCAGCGGCCGTCCTAGGACCCGGCACCAGGTGGCCTGCAGAATTGCACAGCCCTCAGACCTTGCCTGTCTCGGGACAGGTCCACATGCTCAGGAAGGCCAAGCAGAAGCCCAGGAAGGCGGGGACCCCCAAGGATGTGCGAGCAGATGGGGCGCCTGCCCCTGAGGGGGACTCCAAGTAGAGGCGGGTCCTGGAGCAGCGTTCGCTGGTGGATGTACTCGCCCACAGCCCTGCCCTTGGGTGTTTCCCTCTTGTCCCGTGCCCGTGCCACACACAACTGCTGGGTGGGTAGTGGGCACTTCTCTGGCCTTCGTCCCAGTGATGGGTGGGCACGGGGCTCTCTGGGGCCCGGGCCACCGTCCTGGAGGGCACGCACTCCTCCCCAGGTCCCTCTGCCACCTCTGACCCCTTCAGCCAGGCAGTGCTGTACCTCACCTCATGCCCCATGGGCTGTCCCCCTGGATGCTCCTACAGGGCAACTGGCTCTCTGGACCCTGGGGTTGCCCAGCACAGACACGGGACACCCTGGCCACTAGCTCTTTGGCCTCACCTCTCCACTGAGGGCTGTCCTGGGGGACATGCCTCTCCAGGCCTGGGTGGTGTCTGGCCGGCCCAGTCGGAACCTGGCTGGTGGCCCCGGAGTGACAGGGCTGGGATGGGAGGGCCCCGAGGAGGCCAGGTGGTGCCCAGGAGGTAGCAGGAGCCTGGCTGGGGGCCCAAAGGAAGTGCGGAGGGCGTGCAGCGGGAGTGGCTTTTATCAACAAGGCTGACGCGGCACATGACCATTGCGGCGCTCGGCCTCCCATTTGCCGACAGCACACGGGTGCCGTGCCCGCTGCTGGGCAGACGGGACTCGTATGATCTCCGTGCTTCTCCACGCGGAGACTTGGCGAAACAGGATGCAAACGTGGCTGTCTGGCCGGGCCACTCGCAGAGCCCCTACCACAGAACCCCAGAGTTTAGCCGGCCCAGAGTCCCGACCCCAGCTGCCTGGGAGCCCCCAAAGCCCCAGAGAAGGGTCCACAAGCCCCTCTCCTGATCGCCTGGTCTCTTTGCCTTTGGCGCTGTCTTGCCACTGGGCCCTCGCACCCTGGGTGGTGGCCTTACCCTGACATCCGGCCCCCAACCTCGGACGTGGCCTGCCCAGCCCTGTACCCGCCAAGCTCGTGCCAAAACTGTCGACACGTGCGTCGGAGCAGCCGTGGGTGGCGGCCCGTCCTCGCCACGTGCCTCTGGTAGCCGCTGTGTGTCCCCCAGGTCGGCGTCCCCGGGGGCAGCATCAGCTTTTGCTTTGCGGGCCCCGTTGGTCAATGTGGACCGTCTTGTAAATTTTGGTTCAGGTGAACGTGTCCTCTGTGCGTGCGTGAGTGAGTCTGTGTGCCCGGAGGGGCTGTGTGGGCTCTGCACCGCCCCCCCCCCCCTCATTTGTAACTTATCACCTAAAGGTGACCGTAATTTATATCTGGGACAAATACAGTCTGGGCGTCCTGTCCTGCTGCCGTCTCCTGCGTCTGTGCCTGAGGCCAGTGTGTTGGGGGAGGGGGTCTGGGATGTGGGGGCCGGTTGGAGAGCCCAGCAGCTGCCAGGGCCCTCTGCCCGTGGGACGTGGGCTGAGTCACAGGACGTGCTGCCTGTTGAGGACCCAGGCCACATCGCACACCCACACCCACCATGGGGCTGCGGCCGCAGCTGCCCCGGAACCACCCGCTGCCTGCGGCCCCCCCCCGCCCCCCGCGGCTCATCTCCACTCGGTCGAGGCAGACAACAGGCACGTGGGACACAGTGACACTCCTGGGAGACTCTTGTCTGCAACAGTGGAAGACAGTCTGAGGGGCTGAGGTAGAGCATGAAACTTCACAAGGAAAACAAAACCCGAGGCCGGGCCACCGGCCGGACACTTGGACCTCAGGCAGGGGACCGGGGCCGCACTAGCAGGGAGCGGGGAGGAGCGGGGACTGCGCGTCGTCCGTGGCTCCAGGCACCGGCCGGGTGTGTGTGGGCCGGGCTGGGCCCCGCAGGCCCCGCAGGCCCCGCAGGCCGGCCAGCGCCAGGCGCACCAGAAGCCGCAACAGGAGGAAGGTGAAGGGCACGGCGATCTGCATGGCGTGGAAGATGGCCGTGCTGAAGCTGCTGAGCACGCAGGTGCAGGCGAAGGCCAGCAGGCTGGCACCGGGGTAGAGCACGAGCTTGGCGAACATGAACGCGTGCTCCCGGCCCCCGAACCGCACCGAGGGCTGCAGCGTCTCCCCCTCCTGCAGCAGCGCCGTGGTCCAGATGGCGAACTGGAAGATGCTGGCGAAGAAGATGATGGCGCAGCTGACTCGCACGCTCTCCAGCTCGTCGTGGGGCCGCCTCGCGAAGGCCGACGTCTGCTGGTAGGCCAGGGGCAGCCCGCCCACGAAGGCCAGCGAGAGCGTGTTGAGCAGGCCCATGGGCTGCGTGGCCTTGCGGATGTGCAGGAAGAGCGAGTGGTGGGCGAACCAGAGCAGGCCCACCGTGGCGAAGGAGCCGAAGTAGGCCAGGAAGTGCGGCCCGGACGCGCCCAGCGCCGCCACTAGGCTGCCGTGGAACTTCACCTTCACGTCCTCGGAGTCTGGGACGTTGTCCTCACTGAGGGGTGAGATACACGGCATCTGCGGCGGCCCCACCTCGGGTGTCCGTCCCGGGCTGCCCGCCCCCACCCCATCCCAGCCCCTGTGCGGGCTGCCGGCCCCCCGCACACTTGAACTTCAGATGAACGGACGGCGTACACTAAGACTGCGCGCGCCTGTGTTCACACACGCAGCGCCGTTCACCTGAAGTTCAAGCTCAACTGCAGCCTGTGTTTCCTTGGCTGACCGCAGCCCTGCCCGCCGGACCCTGGGCTGGTGAGCGGCACGGGGCCCTGAGCCCGCAGCCCCTCTGGCGCCCACGGGTGGGTGCTCCTGAGGCCTGCCCACCGTCCTGCAGCGGCCCGTCCACTTCGGGAGCGGTCCCACAGACCTGAAGGGCTTTGCCTCCAAGGTCCTCAGGTTCCTGGGCAGAACTTTATTTTAAGGAGCGATTCTAAGGCACATCCGGCACAGGCTTCTCCCCACTGAGGTCATGGGGCTGCTGCCCTGCAGCCACGCAGCCCAGACACACCTCTGTGCCCATGATGGCGGCAGCTGCACGTGTGCTGGTGGGGCTGGGGGCAGGAGACAGAGTCTGGGGGCTTCTTGGGGATCCCCACCTGGGTCCTCGGGGCTGTGGCTCTGGGTGGAGGAAAGAACCCTGACCGCCCACCCCCCCCACCCCGGGGTTCCCAGCCACAGCTGGCTCCTTGCTACCACCCAGCAGGGGACCCAAGCCAGCATGGCCTGGCTGCAGGGCAGAAGCAAAGCCAGATCACCCCAGAACCTTAGGTCTAGGTCTCAGAGATTGGTACCAATGGACATTTGCTCCCAATTTTTAAAAATTCACAAATTACAGTAGGAAAAAGCTACGAAGAGAAATTTAGGAGCATCAAGACCTTAGGTGAGGGGCTTCCCTGGTGGTGCAGTGGTTAGGAATCCGCCTGCCAATGCAGGGGACACGGGTTTGAGCCCTGGTCTGGGAAGATCCCACATGCCACGGAGCAACTAAGCCCGTGCGCCACACTACTGAACCTGTGCTCTAGAGCCCGCGAGCCACAACTACTGAGCCCACGTGCCGCAACTACTGAAGCCTGCGCGCCTGGAGCCCGTGCTCTGCAACAAGAGAAGCCACTGCAATGAGAAGCCCGTGCAGCACAACGAAGAGTGGCCCCCGCTCGCCGCAACCAGAGAAAGCCCGCATGCAGCAACGAAGACCCAACGCAGCCAAAAATAAATAAATAAATAAATAAATTTATATTAAGGAAGAAAAGACCTTAGGCGATCAGTTACAGAACATAAATCAGAGCATTTTAACGTTAACAAAATAAGAACGTGCTGAAGTACGACCAAGGAATAAAAGGCTTCAAAGAAAAGACGGAAGACTTGAAAAAGCAGCAGATAAAACAGATAAAATGGCAACAGCTAAGGTTGGAACTGTGACAGACCGCAGAGGCTGCCTGGCCGAGCAGAAGCGCAGGAGTGAAGGGAAGAGGCGGGCTCGGAGCAGGAGAGGAGCGCGGGGAGCCGGGGCCGCCCACCCTGCGTGTGCAGCTCTGGGAAGGACGAGGACCGGGCCCTTCTCAGGCGGGAGCCCCTCGGGGAGGGTGGGCCTGGAGACCTCGGCGCCTCTGTGGGGCTGGTGGAGGAGTCTTGGCCCAGCGGGTCCTCACCAGATGTCCAGGATGAGCAGCGTGGCCACAATGGCGTAGACCCCGTCGCTGAAGGCCTCCACCCGTTCCTTGCTGAGCGGCTCGTGCAGATCAAAGGTGAAGATCTCTAGGCTGTGAGCCGGGGGCTCCCTGGGGCCTGTGGGAGGGGCAGCCAAGCCCTCAGGGCCTCGGGCCAGCTAGGAGGCCCCGCAGGGACGCCGCCTACCCAGCCCGTGTCCTGCGCGCCCCGGCGGCAGCCCCAGCACCCCACACTCCAGCCCCGCCTGGCACCTACCCACAAGCCTGGCTCTGCACCAGCCGGCGACCTTGCTGACGTAGGGCAGGAAGATGACTGTCGCCATCAGCAGGTACGCCTGCACGAGACAGGGCACGGGGCACGTCAGGGCGCGTGGTGCCTCCACCGAGGGGCCCAGCCAGGAATCCCACCCCAAAGCTGCCCGCCCGGAAGGGATTGCAGCTCGAGCAACAGGAGACGAAACGGGTGAATCATCCGTCATCAAGACAGAAACCTTCTGTGCATAGAAGAACATTACCGGCGGCTGAAGAGACACTGCACAGAACAGAGGTGTTTGCAGACCACACGCCTGGTAAGGGTTACTATCCAGGCTTCATAAGGAACCCCGACAGCTCCACGACGGAGAGACAAATAACCCAACTGAGAAATGGGCCATGGACTTGAACTGACATTTCTCCGAAGAAGAGACGCCGCCCCGACACGTGTGGGGAGGCGCTCAGCACCACTAACACTCGGGGAAACGCCAGTCACAACCACGAGGAGAGCAGCGCACACCTCAGGACGCTCCCAGCGGGAACAGGAAGCAGCCGTGCTGGGGTGGGGTGGGGCTGGAGCCCTGTGCGCCGTCGGCCTGAACGTAAATGGTGCAGCTGCTGGAGAACTGTAGGGAGGTTCCTCAGAAACTAAACGGGGAATCGCCACAGGACCCGGCAAGTCCACTTCTGGGCACACCCATGCTCACCGCAGCCACCGAGTGTCCGTGGGCGGGTGATGGGGCCCATCCACACAGTGGGGTACTACCGGCTAATGAAAAGGAAGGGAATCCTGACACCGGCGACGCGGATGCACCTTGAAAACATGCCGCGTGAAAGAAGCCAGACGTAGAAGCCCCCTATTTCATAATTCCACTTATATGAAGGAACCAGAATAAGCAAACCCCTACAGACAGAAAGTAGACTCGCAGTTTCTCGGGACTGAGGGTGGGGAGACAGGGAGTGGCTGCTCACGGGCTCAGGGTTTCTGTCTCGGGGGAATGAAAAGTCCCAGAACCAGAGGGAGGTGATGCACGGTGACGTCGGCAGTCAATGCCGCCGAGCTGCACGCCGCAGATAAAATGGTCACAGTGGTCAATTTTTTTGCTACGCGGACACCCAGTTATTTTAAACAGGGAGGCTGGCGGGCCAGGCGTAATCCCGGGCCCGAGGTGGCCGCAGAAGGCTCTTCGCCCAGCCCTGTCGCCTCGGCGGTGGCCCCTCTCAGCGAAGGGCTTCCACCCCGTCCTTCACAGCCATGCTTCAAGGTCACCTGGCACCTGGCCTGGTGAGGGGACTCAGGAGACGACGGGCACCTCGGGGACAGACGGGGGGCGGCCGGCATCACAGCTCTGCTTACGACCTCCAGTCTCCACACGTCAGAAGGCCACACCATACACGTCACTCAACACACACACACCAAGGGGGCGGAGTGTCCCAGGTGCCTGGCAGGTAAGTGCAGAGGCCCCGGGGGGCGACGGTGGCCACGCAGGATCGGCGTGTGTTCTGTGTGTGCACGTGTGCTGTGGGGTAGGAGGGAACAGAACAGCCCGAGGGGGAGCCTGAGTCCCGGGGCGGGGGGCGATCCAAATGGCCGCGGGGACCTGCCCAGGCCTGGGGGAGCGCGAGTCCCGGGGCGGGGGGAGATCCAAATGGCCGCGGGGACCTGCCCAGGCCTGGAGGAGCGCGAGTCCCGGGGCGGGGGGAGATCCAAATGGCCGCGGGGACCTGCCCAGGTCTGGAGGAGCGCGAGTCCCGGGGCGGGGGGAGATCTAAATGGCCGTGGGGACCTGCCCAGGTCTGGGGGAGCCTGAGTCCCGGGGCGGGGGGAGATCCAAATGGCCGTGGCGACCTGCCCAGGTCTGGAGGAGCGCGAGTCCCGGGGCGGGGGGCGACCTAAATGGCCGTGGGGACCTGCCCAGGTCTGGAGGAGCGCGAGTCCCGGGGCGGGGGGAGATCCAAATGGCCGTGGCGACCTGCCCAGGTCTGGAGGAGCGCGAGTCCCGGGGCGGGGGGCGACCCAAATGGCCGTGGGGACCTGCCCAGGTCTGGAGGAGCGCGAGTCCCGGGGCGGGGGGAGATCTAAATGGCCGTGGGGACCTGCCCAGGTCTGGAGGAGCGCGAGTCCCGGGGCGGGGGGAGATCCAAATGGCCGTGGCGACCTGCCCAGGTCTGGAGGAGCGCGAGTCCCGGGGCGGGGGGCGACCCAAATGGCCGTGGGGACCTGCCCAGGTCTGGAGGAGCGCGAGTCCCGGGGCGGGGGGCGACCTAAATGGCCGTGGGGACCTGCCCAGGTCTGGAGGAGCGTGAGTCCCGGGAGCAGCCGGCACAGGAAGCTGGCATGGGAGGCCCTGGGCCCCGAGTGCCACCAGTGGAGGAAGGTGGTCCAGAGGGAGGTCAGCACGGCCTGGGCCAGGGCAGTGAGCAGTGGCTGGCCCTGGAAGGTGGGCCCCGCACAGCGTCCCACGTGAGGGGAGGGGCTGGTGAGGACGCCTGGAAGGATGGCCGTGGGCTCGTGGGGAGGCTGCCGGGGGTGGGCCTGGGGGCCAGGAGGCTCTGACATGCCTCGTCTCACAGGGGACGAGGGGTCAGACCCCCACTGTGGGGAAGGAGCGGGAGGGATGGAGAGGAAGGGGCAAAAAACGCAGCACAGAGAAACGACCGACCGCTCCCTCCGAGGCCGCAGACCCCCCAGCGCCACCGAGGACCCTCCTCTCCCCAGCGTGGCGGCCCAGCGCCCGCCTCCCGCCACTGTCATCCCGTGAGGGTGTGGCCACTGAGCAGGCTCATCGCGGTCCCCGGCAGCGCGCGGGGCCCTGTCTGCCTGCCCCAGGGCTTCCCGGGGCCAGTGTCCAGGCCCGGCCAGTGGGCACGGCCCCCGTGGGCCTCAGCTCTGCCTGCTTCTCCTGACCCAGGCCGCACGTACCACGTCCCAGCCGTGCCCTCCGTCCTCCAGGCGACGACCCTCACCGCCCCTCAGCCCCTGACCTTGTCCCCAGAGCCAGGAGGGGCTGTCCCACCGGAAGCCCGGACACAGTGGGCCCCTCAGTCCCGCCCTGCTGTCTCTCCGTGCCTCCCCATCGCCAGCCCCACCCTGCGACACCCCGCCTGACCCCGAGGGCCCCCGCAGCATCCCTCCCGCCCGAGAGGAGCGGGGCCCACCCGAGGCGCAGCCACTGTACGGCGAGGGGACCGAGTAGAAGCCCGAGGCCCGGCCCCACCTCACACGCCAGCGTCCACCCTCCCCTTTACCCACCCGTGGCCTGACCTGGGGCACCCTGGACACTGGACCCCAGCCTCCAGCCCCAACCTCCAGGGTGCGGCTCTGCAGGCCTTGCCATCCTGTTTGTTTTAAACTTGGAATTCTCTTAAAACACTTACTAGATGTTTAGAGTAACGTTAACTGTTCGTGTTTTCACACGTCTCATGATGCTCTGGGTGTAGAGATTCACTTTACTTCACTAGAGCTCAGTTAAGGGCAGCAGCTGTGCGTCCAGCTTCTACAACCAGCTCTGGGACGGCGGCTCGCTAGGGTTTCCCTTCCCCTTCCCGGATGACGGAAGCTGCACCAAACCAATGTGCTCGCCAAGTCAGCCGTGGGCTCAGCGCCGGCAGCTCGGCCAGGACGGACCCTCCGTATACACTGTTGCTACCGCGTATAAAACGGAACTAATGAGAACCTACAGGGAACCCTACTCAGTGCTCTGCAGTGACCTAGATGGGAAGGAAATCCAAAACAGAGGGGATGTATGTGTACGTAGAGCTGATTCACTGCTGCACAGCAGAAACTAACACGACGGTGTAAAGCAACTACACTCCACTAAAAAGAAGTAAATAAATAAATAAGTAAATTAAAAAAAGAAAAGCACGACCTGCAGGCTCGAGGGCGCCGTGGACGGAGTCCCGCACGGCTCTGCCCGCGCGGCCGCCGTCTCTCCCTGGACGCTGGGGGTGCGTCCCCCCGGCCCTCGCCCAGCTCCATCCACGCCTGCACCTCTCCCTTCTCCACTCCAGTCTCTCCTGCTCTGGAGTTTCTTTCTCCACTTTCTCTCTCTTCTGGCGGCTCATGTTCCTATGCACGCACGTCTTTAGAAGGCACGCGGCCTCCCGGGCCTACAGGGTGTGCGCCGTGTTTGCCCACGCGGGCTCCTCCCCGCAGAGCAGCCCCCCGGTGGGCCCCCCGCACAACCCCCCGGCGCCCCCACCCCGACTCACCACTGGGTAGAAGAAGAGGGAGAAGCCGGCCGCAGCCAAGCACAGCGCCGGGCCCCGGAGAACGATGCCCAGGATGTGCTGCCGGTAGAGGGCCCGGTGGGCCGAGCGCTCGATCTGGGGACTCAGCAGGTGTGGGCGGTGGAAGGCGTAGACCACGATCAGCGCCTGCGGGAGAGGCAGGCTGCAGGGTGCGAGCGGGGCCTCGGGTGGGGCTCGCTGCAGGATGTTCTGGGGGCGCAGAGTGGACGGGAGCCCTCGCTCTGCGCTGGGGGTCGGGTGTGGGTCTCACAGAGCCCTGCCTGAGGGTGCCGGCGGCCCCGTTTCACTCTCTCTCCCCGTCAGCACAGGAAGCCCAGGCCCCAAGCGTCTCTGGCTTTGCCCTGCCGCGGCCCACGCGGGTGCCCTGTGGCAGGTGCTGCGTGGCAGGTGGCGTCTGCACGGCTCCTGCCACGGGCGGCCCCGCACGCGCTACATCTCCTGCTCCACGAGGACGGGGTGTGGGGGCGGGGCGCCGGTGTCCTACCTGCACAGCCCCGACGGCCATCACACACACACAAAACAGGAGGATGCCCAAAGGCACCTCGGGGAAGGCCACCATCAGGGAAAACTGCAGCCAGAAAAAAACCCAGAATCAGGACCGCAGGCCCCAGGGCCCGTGAGCCCCGTGCATCAGCTGGGCTCCACCGCTCAGCGGCAGAGCCATCCTGGGTGGGAGCGGCCCGAGCCCTGGAGGCGTCTCTCTCACCAGAGCCGTCCCACCCAGAGCTGGAAGCCTTTAAAGCTGCGCGCATATCAGACTCATAGACTCCCCAGACCCCAGTTCTCCGCGATGTGCTACATACCCAGAGCCCCGCTCTCTGTCAGAACCAGAGGGAGCTGCGGGTGAGGAGACGGAGGGGTCACGTGCTGGGGACGAGCCCAGGTCGGCCAGGAGGCCGTGGGCTCCGGGGTTCAGGCAGGAGCCGAGAGCCTCAGGGAGCACGGAGAGGGCGCCCCTCACTGCGCCCCTGGAGGCCAGGCTGGTCTCCGCCCCTGACAGCCCCGCCTGGGGCCCTGGAAGCCTCCCCGCTCCGTCCAGCCTGGAAACCCAGGGTCGGCCCTTCCCCAGGAAACTTCTCTCCTCTCTGCAACCCCGTGGTCCAGGCCCCGGGCCTCCCAGTGGTCTGAGAGCTTCTGAGAAGGGAGCGCCTTAGGGTCAGAGCCCTCCTGTGCAGGAGGGCAGGCTGGACCCGCAGGTGGAAGAGGGGGTGGAAATCCCTGGGACTCACTGTGAACGGCAGGAAGGTGATGCTCATCATGCAGGCCTGGGAGGGCGGGAGGGAGGGAGGGAGGGGTGCTGAGGGCGGCGTGCGGGGCCCTGGGAGTGGGCACATCCCAGCCCGCACACCCAGGGGGCACCCACCGGGGAGCTGAGCACAGGCAGAAGCCAAAGGAGAAACTCACCAGGTTAAGCAGGGCAAGCGTATCGTCTATCTTCCCAACAACCTGGAACAATCTCAACAATTTAAGGAAAACAGGAAAAGTCATGCTGTCAGTAAATGTGGTTCTAACGGCATCAAATACAGACACTCATACGACAGAGACGGTCTCACACCGAGACGGAAAGACGTGGGCAGAAGCCTGAAAACGGAGGCCGGAAGCAGGCAGAGCTCCCAAGGCCCCAGCCCCTCCCCGGCCCCCACACGGTCCCCCCCAGGGTTCTGGCCCACGAGAACGTGGCCTTCTCCCCCCACTGGGGAGGTCTGCACTGCTGGGGGGCGTTCTGGAACCGAGACGCCAGCACCCCAGCCCATCCCCACCCACCTCCGGGGGTCCTCCTGGTCCTTGCGCCCCGTCGGGGGCTAAGGTGATGCCCACAGCTCTGGGCCCCTGTCCCCCTTGGGTCCTAAGGAACCTTTTCCTCCTTAACCGAGAGCTCGGGCCCTGGAGCGTGTGTCCCGAGGCCCCAGCCTCCTCACCAGAGTCCAGGGACCAGGACGGAGGGGCCGTGCACAGCACGTGTGTCACAGTGCAGTAGAGGTGGGCAGCCCACAGCCCTGCCCTTGCCCTGCCCGGGCTCACGGCGGCCCGAGCAGCGCTGCACCCGGCACCCCGTTCATCGTCCCGGGCCTGGGGTGTAAGCCCTGTTGCTGCCGTGTGCAGAGGAGAAAGCAGAGGCCTGACCCGGCAGGGGGCGCCGGGGCAGGGGAAGGGAGGGGCAGCCCACTAACATGACCCCTCGTGACTCAGCCCCAGAGGGCGGGGCCGCCATCCACCCCGAGGACAGCTCATCAGTGCTGAGTGCACCCCCACTGCCACCCTGACCCTCGGCCAGGGCGAGGCCACACCTGCTGGGCACACACCCAGCCAGCCACAGAGATGTGGCTGCCAGCCCAGAAACAGGCCCCAGCCTGCCCGTACCTCGTGTGTGCCGCCCAGGCCACGGTCACGATGAGGAAGGTCATCAGGTACACAGCGATCCTCGTCGCTAGAAGTTTCTGGACACTCTTGTCAAACTCCTGGAACAGAAGAGCGTCACCATCAGACGCAGATTCACCCGTGGCAGCCGGCGGCCCCGCCCCCGGGCGCCAGGCCCTGGGGGGCCGGAGAAGTACCTGGGAGCCCTCGCCTCCCCCCATCAAGGCTCAGCCTCAGTCCCGGGCTGTCCCTGAGGCCCCTGCGGAGGCCCCCCATCTTCCCAACGTGGCAGGCCCCCAGAAATGCCAGCTCTGGAGGCAGAGAGGTCTCCGTCGAGCCTCTCCCGGGATCCTGGCAGGGTGGCCACAGGCCGTGCGGCCGCACGAAGTCACGGCGTCGCCGGGTAAGGGATCCCGAAGCAACTGCGAGGCCTGGCGAGAGGGCCGCGGTGTCTGGACGCCAGGTGACGGGCTGCGCAGGAAGCTGGGCCCCAGGCCGGGAGAGGGTTTTACACTTTGTCAGCAAAAACTCCAAATGCAACCTTGCCCGTGTCTGCTGCTCCTCTGAGACCACATGGGCAGCACCGTTTCCAGATCCCTGGGTCCCTCTGGCCTTGATGAACCTTCTCCTTCATGTCAGGACCATCCTCAGCGCCTTCCCTGAGGGGGTCTCCCCGCCTCCGCGGAAGCTTCTGGCTCAGAGCCCTCTCGTGGGTCAACAGAGGTCACGACCCCGACCGCAGAGAGGCAAGGAGCTCCAGGCCCGCGCATCCCATCCCCTCCCGCATCTCACGTGCACACCCACCACCCTGTTCTGAGATTGGTGGCACCGAGGTCCCCAGAAGGCTCTGGAGCGGGCACAGCCAGGAGAGCGTCGAGGCCCCCGGTGGGCACACGGCTTTCCTGAGCTTGGCCGGAGCGCAGCCCCCAGGCCCCCTTTGGGGAGGGGGTGCCCCGGAGCAGAGGAAGCCGCACGGGGCCCTTTGCTCACCGTGCCAGGTGCCAGTCGCCAAGGTCAGGCTCGACCATCATTTCTGTTTAATTCTCATCCAAACGCTATGAGCAGTAGCGCTGTCACCTCCCGCAGGTGACTCCCGGCAGCGTCCAGGCTAAGTGTGCTGGTTGGCCTGCAGCCAGACCACGGCCACACGTCCTGGGCCAGCACTGCGCATCCTGGAGCCCAGAGGTGACACCCGCTCGACGTGAGGGGCCCAAAGAGCCGTGCTTGCACACACACACGCCCGCGAACTCCGAATGTCTCCCGGAATCACGTCCGGTTTCTGAGGTGCTGAGACGTGTGGCCATTTTACTTATAAAATGGAAATATTCCAAATTGACTAGCAATGGAAACTCTGCTTTACAAAAACCTCGTTTCCCACTCACCTCCCTGCTCGTGGCGCAGGCCCACGCCCAGCAGGCCGGCCGCCCTCTGCCCCCAAGCACCTGCTCTGAGAGGCACGCCAGCGCGACAGACAGAGAGCCCAGGGAGCTTCCCCGCGACGCCTGCCGGCACAGTCCGCGCCAGCCTCCAGGCGCTCCTGCATTGCTCAGGGCTCAGCGCGAGGGCACCGGGGCTGGATGGCATCGCTGGGGGACGTGGCGGATGGCCTGGCCCTCCCAGCCGGGTACGCCCGAGTGGAGACTGGCCTCGAGCTCAGGGCCTGAGCCTCCTGGACCCTCGCCCGCACACCAGACACTGCAGACTGTTCCCAAGTACCTGTTCCGGGGAGATCTCCGTGTGGGTCACAGGCAGGATCTAGGAGAACAGACACAACACGAACCTGGGAACACTTCTTGGGCTGGGCACCGACCGCTCCCTGGACGCCACGTGCCGGGGGCGCAGGCCAGTGCTGGGCGGCTCCTCCCCACACCCCCAGTGGCCGCGGGGCCCGCACGGACCATTACGGTGGCAATGATGGACAGAAGCGCGTCGCTGAAGCTGAGCATGCGATGCGAACTCTGGATCCCGTCAGCCGTGTCCTCGTCCTGTGAGCCCGTGGAGGAGGCTCCCTGCCCACCTAGGGCCGGCTCTGGGGTCCGGGGCCCAGACATGGTGGTGCCTGGGAAGAAGCACAGGTCTGAGCCCGTGGGGTGCTCCTGGGGGGCGTGACACAGGCTGGGTGGGGCTGGGCAGAGGGGCCCTGCCGCTGCTTCCTCTGCCCTGTTCTCCTCTCCCAGTCAGCCTTCTAGAAGAGGGGCCTGTGACCTGGGAGACACACCCTGCGACCGTGTCCCCTCTAGGGACAGGAGAGGCAAGCGGAGGCACACGGCACGTATGGTGGGTGCTCCGGGGCTGGGCGTGACACCCTCGACCCCAACCAGACACCACCGTGTCCCTGCTCCCACTGCACCCTGCATCACAGCCATGATGCGACCTTTGGGGGAGTCAAGGTCCTGCGTGGAAAGCCAGCTGCCCCGGCTGCTGCCCCACTGGAGGGCGCTCTCGCTCCTCCTGTTGGCAGGCGGCCTGGGGGACTGGTCGGGCACCCGCCAGCGAAGCCCCCACGGCAGAGCTCCCTGGACAACTCAGTATCAGAGGTGGGCTGGGAAGACAAGCGAGGTGCCAGCTGACGGGGCTCCGGGCGGAAGAGATGCCAGTGCCTCCTGGGAACGGAGTCGGGGCCCCGCAGCGGGAACTCCGGGGGGCAGGCCGTGGCCGCTAGGAGGCACCAGGCTCCTTGCTTAAGGGCAGCATGCGTCCTCTGCCACGGAGCTTGCCTGGGCAGAGGGCCAGCATCGAGAGGTCGGGGCTGGAGTCATCCGCAAATGCTATCAGAGAGGACGGGATGCCCCGCGGTGGCGTGCGGGAAGCACTGCGCCGAGGCGCCCGGGACGGAGCTGGAGGGGGTCCGGAGCGCAGGACGCCAGGGCTCCCTCGGACGGGTGGCCCGAGTGGTAAACCCCCGAGAGGGAAGACTGGAAGCGAAACGGCGCCCTGGTCTTCACCCTGAAGAGGACACTGCCGACCCTGGCAAAGCGCCAGGAGCCTGAGGGAGAGGGAGAGTGAGGCGGAGATGCTCCGAGGGGCGGCCGGATGTCAAAACTAACAGCCGAGCCTCCCAGGACAAGACAAAACCAGAACCCCGCCCCCAGAGTGCAGAAGGGAGGCTCACGGGGACTTCCGGACAGGAAGGACAAAGTGCGGATACACGTGCGAGATACGCAGCAGCCCGGGAGGTGCAGAGGGAGCCGATGAGAGGTCAGCTTTGCACAGGCGGCAAGGGCGTGGGGGATGCAGAAGCTGGCAGGGGGTGCAGGGCACCTCAGCCACCGGGAGACCACTCAGCAGCTGGTCAGGGCTGCGGCGCCCACCCCTAGGCGGCCAGCCCCAGGGTGCACACAAGGTGGGGACTGCGGGCCTCGCGGAGCAGTTCACCTCGACACTGAAAGCCACACACGCTCTGACTGACAGGTGGCACATCATTAACCACTAAGGGAGCTGCTACCAAGGGCTGTAGACTGTCTGTGTCCCGAATATGCACGTGTCGCATGTCGAGCCCCACCCCGGGGGATGGGATAGAAGGTGGGGCCTCTGGAGGTGACTAGGTTAGAGGAGGCAGGGAGGGTGGGTCCCAGGATGGGATCGGTGCCCTGACAGGATGGGACCGGCGTGCTCCCTCCCTCTGCTGTGTGTCTACAGGCCGGGACGTGGCCTCACGGGAAACTGAACTGGCTGCCACCCTGATCTGGGACTTCCAGCCTCCAGGACTGTGAGAAATGAAGTCCTGTTGTCTAAGGTCCCAGCCCGTGGCATTTTGTCGTGGCAGCCAGAGCAGACTGAGACAGTAAATGACAACAGACGAAACAACCTACATGCATAAACTCAGAGGCACAACGCTGAGAGGGATGGATCACGTGCAGAAAGACGCACATCGTGTCGCACCACTGATGTACACACACACACCAGTGAGAGCACAGTAACACAAACAGGACAGCACTGCGGTGACCCAGGCAGGGAGGGGTGGAGGACGGGTGCAGATGTATCTCTAATTTCTCTCTCACTGGACCCACTTTTTAAAGTTTACACACAGGAAGAATCACTCCTTCTGGTGCCAGCGCCGAGATGTAGACAAATGCACAAGGCGTGTAACCGTGGCCCCAGTCACAAAGCAGTTCTGTCCCCGAGCAGTGCCTTTGGGGGCAGGCCTTCCTCGACCCAAACCCTGGCCACCGCTTGTGTCTTCTGTTGCTGTCGTTTTGCCCTTTCCAGATTGTCCCGTAAATGGCCTTGTACCCAGAGACCCTCTTGAGCCTGGCTTCCTTTACTCAGCACGGCGCGTCTGAGACGTGCCCGTGTCTCGGGAGTATCAGGAACATGGCTTTTACTGCTGTGTAGTTAATTGTACTCATGAACGTACCTGTTTATCCACCCACAAGTTGAGAAACAGGTCATTCACGGTTTTAGCAGTTCAGAATAAAGACACTATAAAGATGCACACACAGGTATTTGTGTAAACCTGTTTTATTTCTCTTGGGCGAATACCTCAGAAGGGGTCTGCTGGGTCATTTAGTAAGTACGGGTCAACTTTATCTGCCAAACTGTTGACCACAGCAGCCGCAGCACTCTGCATTCCCACCCTCAGCGTGTGAGAGCTGCATCTGCTCCTATCCTCGACAGCACTTGGTTTGGAGGGCCTTTTCAAAATTTAATGATTTTTTTTTTTTTTTTTTTTTTTTTTTTGCGGTACGCGGGCCTCTCACTGTTGTGGCCTCTCCCGGTACACGGGCCTCTCACTGTCGTGGCCTCTCCCGCTGCGGAGCACAGGCTCCGGACGCGCAGGCTCAGCGGCCACGGCTCACGGGCCCAGCTGCTCCGCGGCACGTGGGATCCTCCCGGACCGGGGCACGAACCCGCGTCCCCTGCATCGGCAGGCGGACTCTCGACCACTGCGCCACCAGGGAAGCCCCTATTTAATGAACTTCTAATTATAGCTGTGCCGAGAGATGTGCGGCCTCACCGTGGTTTAATTTGCACTTTCGTATCGACCAGCTGGGCATTCTCACATGCCTGCTTTTAAACTGCACATCTTCTGTGGCAAAGCGTCTGCTAGAATCTTTTGTTCACTTTTTTGAGGAGTGATTTGTATTCTTACTGAATTTTGAGAGTTCCTTCCACATCGTGGTTAGAAGTTCGGTGTTAGATATGTAATTCGCAGGCATTTCCTCGCAGTTTTGTGGCTTGTCCTTCCGTCTCTTACCTCTTCAGAAGAATGGCAGTTTTAAACTCTGGCGGGACTTCCCAGGTAGTCCAGTGGTTGAGACTTCACCTTCCAATGCACGGGGTGCGGGTTCAGTCCCTGGTTGGGGAGCTGGGATCCCATGTGACTCAAGGCCAAGAAACCAAACGTAAAGCAGGGGCAGCATTGTGACAAATTCAGCTGAGACCTTGGAGATGGTCCACATTAAAAAAAAAAAAAAACAATCTTTATATCTGGATGAATTCCAACTCGCCACCTTTTCATTTATGGATCATTCTCTTGGTGTCATATCTGACAACGCTTTGCTTAACCCAAGAGCACAAAAATTTTCTGTTTTCTTTTAGAAGTTTTAAAGTTTGAGGTTTTACTTTTGATCTACGATCAATTTTGAGTTAATTTTTATATAACATACAAAGTATAGTCAAGTTTCCCTTTCTTGCAGTTGGACGTCTGGTTTTTCCAACACTTCTTGTTGAAAAAACTGTCCCTTCTCCACTGAAGTGCCTTTGCACACACCCTGGTCAAAAACTAACAGACCACATTTGTGTGGGCCCATCTGGGGAGTGTCCATTCTGTCCCACTGACTATGCATTTATCCTTTGCCAGTTTCACACTGCCTTGATTATAGCTTCATAGTAAGTCTTGATATCTGCTAGAGTCCTCCAACTCTGTTTTTTTTTCCAAAACTGTTTGGATTATTCTAGTTCCTTTGCCTCTCTCTCACATGCCCCTGCTTGTTGGGCCCCTTTCATAGTTGCTACAGGAAGAAAGATGGGGTACAGCAGCCCTCACTGCCCAGGCCCACAACTGGGAACTGGCCTAGGGTCAAAGCCACGAGGAGGAAGAGTGAAAAAATGGAAAACTCACACGTGTGGTCACTGATTCAAGTTCCAACTGCCTTTCCAACCTATTGCCTTTTGCATACTTTTTCTTTTAATATTTTGTCCAGAGTTTTTACCTGTAATCAGCGGGAGAGGCAGCCTGAAGGGGACTTCCTCATCTTCGCCAGCACTAAACTTAATACTTTTTTCTTTTAATTTTTTAAAAAATATTTATTTATTTGGCTGCGTCAGGTCTTAGCTGCAGCATGAGGGATCTCTCGTTGCAGCGCGCAGGCTCTCTAGTTGTGGCACGCGGGCTCAGTAGTTGTGGCACACAGGCTCTAGAGCGCACCAGCTTCATTGCCCCGTGGCACGTGGGATCTTAGTTCCCTGACTGGGGATCGGACCCGCGTCCCCTGCACTGGAAGGCAGATTCTTAACCACTGGAGCACCAGGGAAGTCCTTAAACTTAATACTTTACTTTACAGAAGGGAGGGAGAGAGAGGAGCTGAGAAGAGCAGGCAGAGGGGTGAAGGGAAAAGAAGACCATCCGGACAAAAATAAGACAAAAGCTAATGTGTTTCTTGAGGCACGGGTTAATTTGGGGAAATAGATGTCCATTACATTGCTTTCTATACTTTTTGTATGTTTAAGTTTCTTTCAATTAAATTTTAGTTTTAAAAAGTCAGTAAATATCAAATATAGACACAAAAATCCTCAACAAAATGTTGACAAATGGATTCTGCAACATATAAAAAGAATTATATACCATGCTAAGTTTTATTCCAGGAACATAAGGTTGGTTTAAAATTAAAAAATCAATTACTGGAACACACCATATCAATAGAAAAAAGACAAAAACGATCATCTTAATCAATGCAGAAAAAGCATTTGACAAAATATAACACCTCTTCATGATAAAAACTAGTCAACAAAATAGGAATGGAAGGAAATTTCCTCAACCTGATACAGGGCTAATATCACACTCAACGGTGAGACTGAAAACCACCCGCCTCAGATCAGTGACAAGACGAGGATGTCTGCTCTCAGCACATCTATGCAACACTGCTCGCGGTTCTAACCATGGCAACTATGCAAGACAACGAAACGGAAGGCATAGAGCCTGGAAAGAAAGAAGTAAAACTGTCTCTATTTGCAGATGATGTGATTCTGTATATAGAAAATCCTAAGGAATCCACACAAGAAAACTATTAGAACTAATAAATGAGTTCAGCAAGTTTGCAGGAAATGAGATCAATATATAAAATAACTGCATTGCTATTCACTAGCAATAACCAATCTGAGAATAAATTTAAGAAAACAATTACATTTATAATAGTATCAAAAATACTTAGGAACAAATTTAACAAAGGAGTACAGGGACTCCCCTGGTGGTCCAGTGAAAAAGAATCCACCTTACAATGCAGGGGACACGGGTTCGATCCCTGGTCAGGGAACTAAGATCCCACATGCCACAGGGCAACTAAGCTTGCACGCCACAATTACTGAGCTCACGTGCCTCAACTAGAGCCCGTGCGCCACAACTACAGAGCCCACACGCTCTGGAGCCCGTGCGCCACAACTACAGAGCCCACACGCTCTGGAGCCCGTGTGCCACAACTACAGAGCCCACACGCTCTGGAGCCCACGTGCCCTGGAGCCTGCGTGCCACAACTAGAGAGGAGAAAACCTGCACGCCACAACTAGAGAGAAGCCCGTGCACCACAACAAAGAGCCCGCGCACTGCAAGGAAAGATCCTGCATGCCTCAGTGAAGATCCCGCGTGCCGCAACTAAGACCTGATGCAGCCAAAAATAAATAAATTAAATAAATAAATAGTAAATAATCTTTAAAAAAAAGGAGTACAAAACATTGTTGAAAGAGATTAAAGAAGACCTCAATGAGTGAAAAGACATCCTCTATTCATGGATTAGAAAATTTAATATTGTTAGCATGGCAATACTTCCCAAATTGGTCTACAGATTCAATGCAATCCCTATCAAAATTCCAGCTGCCTTCCATGTAGAAATTTACAAGCTGACCCTAAAATTCATATGGAAATTTAAGGGACCCCTGGCTATTTAAGGAGTAGCCAAAACAATCTTGAAAAAGAACAAACCTGAGGACTCACACTTCTCAATTTCAAAACTTAGTGCAAAAGCTATGGTAATCAAGTCGGTGCAGTATCGGCATACAGACAGACATATAGATCAATGGAAGAGAATTGACAGTTCAGAAGTAAATCACTACATTTATGGTTAACTGATTTGCAATAGGGTGTCAAAGCCATTCAATGGGGAAAGAATAGTCTTTTCAACAAATATTGCTGGGACAACTGGATATCCACACACAAAAGAATGAATTTAGATACTACCTCATGCCACGTACAAAAATTAACTAAAAATGGATCGAAGACCTAAATGTAAGCGCTAAAACACTGGAGAAAATCGTCATGGCCTCGTATTTGGCAAAGAGTTCTTAAGTACAACACCAAAAGCACAAGCAACGACAAAAAATAAATTGGAGTTCATCGAAATGTTACCTTTTGTGCCTCAAGGGACACTACTAAGAAAGTGAAAGACAATCCATAGAATGGGAGGAAATATTTGCAAGTCATGTATCTAGTAAGACTCTAGCATCCAAAATATATACAGGACTCTTACAACGCAACAGTAAAAAGACAACCCAATTCAAAGAATGGGCAAAGGATGTGAAAAGACATTTCTCCACAGGAGATATCCTAGTAGTCAATAAGCACATGAAAAGATGTTCAGCATTACTGGGTTGCGTTAGGGAAAAGCAAATCAAAACCACGAGACAGTCACCCTCCAGGATGTGGCCATAATACAAGTAAATGATGGACAACAGCAACTCTTGGTGAGGCTGTGGAGAAAACGGAGCCCCTGTGCACTGCTGGGCGGGAATGTAAACGGTGCGGCTGCTGTGCAGTATGGAGGGTCCTCAAAGAATTAAGCAGAGAATTAACAGAGGATCCAGCAATTCCACTTCTCGGTATATACTCAAAGGAATGGAAAGCAGAAACTCGAAGAGATATTTGTACACCAATGATCATAGCAGCATTGTTTGCAATAGCCAAGAGGTGGAAGCGGCGCCAGTGTTCATCTACAGATGAACGTCTGAAGAAAATGTGGCATCTCCATCTACAATGAAATATTATCCAACCTTAAAAAGGAAGACATTCTCACATGTTATGACATGGTTGAATCTTGAGGACACTATGCTAAGTGAAATAAGCCAGGCACAAAAGGATAAATACTGTCTGATCCCACTTATATGAGGTCCCTAGAGGAGTCAAGTTCATAAGGAAAGAAAGTAGAAGGGTGGTTGGCAGGAGCTGGGGGGAGAGGTGGGAGTTACTGCTTAATAGGACCAGAGTTTCAGCTTTGCAAGATGAAGAGTTCTGTGGACGGATGGTGGGGACGGCTGCACAGCAATGTGAATGCACTTAATGCCACTGAACTGTGCTCTCAAAAAGGGTTAAGATGGTAAATTTTGTTACGTGCATTTTACATGGCTAAAAAAAAAGCACCTGGCACATAAGTGTTCAAAAACATGTCAGCTACACCTAACCTTCATCACACACGAGTTTTTAAGACTCATGGTGATGAATGAAAGAACACCAGACTGAAGGTCGAGGAGTGGAGTTGAGAAATAATTTTTCTTAAGATGGAAGAGACTGAAGAATTGTTAAATTCCGATGGCAGGAAGAGGGAGTTGAAAATTCCTATAACAGAGAGGAGGTAACTGAAGGCTCGTGACCCTGCAGAGCCACGCAGGGTGCTGGCTACGCCTCAGGGTGTGGTGGGGCAGAGGTGTCCTGGGCGGGCTCAGTCTGGGAAAGCTCAGAATGGGAAATGCCCGAGTGCTGTCTGGAGATATTTATGACAAAATGACAATGAGAACAATATGTGACATCTGTCCAACATTTACTAAGTACCAAGCATTGTTCCAAGTACTTTATATGTCCTGTTTCTTCTAATTCTCAAACAATGCTGTGAGGATTATTGAAAGACAAATAATGACTCTGTGTGTATGTGTGTGCGTCTAATAGTGAGAGCTCGGTGTGCATCAAAGTGCAAGGAGTTTGATAAGGCTGGAGCACAGGCTCAAACTGGGAGGTGTACCTGAAGTATAAGGCAGGACTAAATCACAAAGAGCCTTGTAAGCTCCTTCAGGAGTGTGGAAATTATTGGGAAGACTATGCAGCGACTGTGTACTTTTCTTTACATACATACATATAAACATATGTATGTATTATATTCCGTATACAAGTCCATTATCAAATATTTTCTCCCAGTATGGGCTGTCTTTTCATTCTCTCAACATGTAAAAAAATATATATATATATTTATATATTTATGTGTGTGTATATATATATTTATGTGTGTATATATATATTTATATATTTGTGTGTATATATATTTATATATTTATGTGTGTATATATGTATTTATATATTTACGTGTATATATATTTATGTGTATATATATATATTTATATATTTGTGTGTATATATATACACACACATATATATTTAAATCAACAGACTTTTTTTTTTTTAAGCAGTTTTAGGTCTGCAGAATAATCGAAGGGAAAGTACAGAGAACTCCCATATACCTGTTCATTCCCCCCACCCTTTTCCCCACCATTAACATCTTACATTAGTGTGGCACAGTTAATGAGCCAACACCGACACACTGACACATCGTGTTGTAGTTTTATGGGTGCTGACAAATGCATGACTTGTATTCACCACTGTAGTACCATACGGAACGATTTCACAGCCCTAAAAATCCCCTGTGCTCCCCCTATTCATCCCTCCCTCCCCCCGAAACCCCTAGCAACCATGGACCTTTCCACTGTCTCCAGTTTTGCCTTTTCCAGAATGTCATGCAGTTGGAATCTAACAGTATGTGTCATTTTCAGACTGGCTTCTCTCACTTGGTGACATGCTTCTAAGGTCCTCCGTGTCTTTTTGTGGCTTGTAGCTCATTTCTATTTATTATTGAATAATACTCCATTTTATAGATTCACCACAGTTTATCCATTCACCTACTGAAGCACACCTGCAACAATGCATTTTGAAGTTCTTAAGTTTGATGAAGTCCTGTTTATCTATTTTTTAAAATTTATTTATTTATTTTTGGCTGTGTTGGGTCTTTGTTGCTGTGCGCAGGCTTTCTCTAGTTGCGGCGAGCGGGGGCTACTCTTCGTTGCAGTGCGCAGGCTTCTCGTTGCAGTGGCTTCTCTTGCTGCAGACCACAGGCACGCAGGCTTCCGTAGTTGCAGCACGCAGGCTCAGTAGTTGTGGCTCACGGTCTTAGCTGCTCCGCGGCATGTGGGATCTTCCTGGACCAGGGCTGGAACCCGGGTCCCCTGCATTGGCAGATGGATTCTCAACCACTGCGCAACCAGGGAAGCCTGTTTATCTATTTTTTATGGATTGTACTTTGGTGTCATATCAGACACTCTCACAGATTGTTTTCTGGAAGTTTTATGGGTTTTTTCATATATGATGCAGTGTATGGATTAACATTCTTTCTTTAAACATATGGATATCCAATCCTCCCAGCACCGCTTGTTGAAAAGACTACCCTTTCTCCAATTACCTCTATTCCTTATTCACAATCAACTGAACATATTTATACTCATGGGCCCATTTCTGGACTTTTTATTCTGTTCCACTGATCTACTTATACCTTTATACCAACACCACACTATTTGGAGTACTGAAATTAGATCGCATAAGTCATAAAAATCTGTCCTTGTTCAAACTTGCTTTGGCTATTCAGGCTCTTTCGCAGTTCCAAATGAATTTTAAGATCAGTGTGTCAATTAAAAACAAGTCTGCTGGGATTTTAATTGGAATGGCATTGAATCTATAGATTAATTTGATGTCCTAACGATCCTGAATTTTCTAAATTAATGAATACTGTGTACCTTTCCACTTATTAAGGTCTTTAGTGTCTCTGAGCAAACCTTTTTAGTTTTCAGTTATAAGTCTTGCACATCTATTTCAGATTTATCCCAAAGATTTGGTATCTTTTGATGCTCCTGTAAATAGTGGGTTTTTTTCTAATTTCAACTTCCAATATTTGTTGCTAGTTATTTAGAAATATGCAATAACTTTTTATTTATTTTGCATATTAACCTTGTATCCTGCAATCCTGCTAAAGTCACTAGTTCTAGTAGCTCTTTCTGTAGTTTCCATGCATTTTTTAACCTAGAACAATGATTCTCAACTGAGGGCAATTTTGCCCCTCAAGGGACATTTGCAATGCCTGGAGACATTTTTTTTTCCTAAGATTTTTTTTTGATGTGGATCATTTTTAAAGTCTTTATTAAATTTGTTCCACTATTGCTTCTGTTTTATGTTTTGGTGTTTTGGCTGCGAGTCATGTGGGATCTTAGCTCCCCGAAGATCATGTGATCTTCAAATAAACAATCTTCCTTATTCCTTTTCAATATGGAAGCTTTTCATTTCTTTTTCTTTTCTTTTTTTTTTTTAAAGGCAGAGGACTCAGTGAGTGAAGGTAGTGGGATGGAAATTAACTAGTTCATCTTTTTTTAAAAATAAATTTATTTATTTATTTTTGGCTGTGTTGGGTCTTCATTTGTGTGCAAGGGCTTTCTCTAGTTGCGGCGAGCGGGGGCCACTCTTCATGGCGGTGCGCAGACCTCTCACTGTCGCAGCCTCTCGTTGCGGAGCACAGGCTCCAGACATGCAGGCTCAGTAGCTGTGGCTCATGGGCCTAGCTGCTCCACGGCATGTGGGATCCTCCCAGACCAGGGCTCGAACCCGTATCCCCTGCATTAGCTGGCAGATTCTCAACCACTGCGCCACCAGGGAAGCCCCTAATTTCTTTTTCTTGCCTCATTACATTGGCTAGAATTTCTAGTACAATGTTGAATAGAAATGGTGAGACCAGAGACTTGTTCCCAATCTTGGAGGGAAAAAAAACATCCAGTCTTTCATCATTCCATAGGTCAGCTATAGGTTTTTCATAGATGTCCTTATTATGTTGAGGAAGTTTTCATTTTATTCCTAGTTTGCTGAAAGTTTTTTTTAAATCAGGAAATCGATGCTGGATTTTGTCAAATGCTTTTTCTTTTTTTTAATTTTTTTTTCGTCTGTGCAGGTCAGCATGTGGGATCTTAGTTCCCCCATCAGGGATCAAACCCGTGCTCCCTGGAGTGGTAGTGTGGAGTCAACCACTGGACCACCAGGGACATCCCCGTCAGATGCTTTTTCTATGTCTATTGAGATGACTGATTTGGTTTCCTTTTTCACCGTAATACTGTAAATTACATTGATCCATTTTTTAATACAAAGCCAACTTTGCAATCCTAAGATGAACCTCACTTGGTTATGTTGTATTATCCTTTTTATATAGTATTGGATTCAGTTTGCTAAAAAATGTTTTAAAAGAATTTTTATATCTTTGTCATGAGGAACATTAGTCTGCAGTTTTCTTTTCTTGTAATGCCTGTGTCAAACTTCGGCATTAGAAAAATGCTATCCTTATAGAATGAGCTGGCGTTCATATTTCCTTCTTTCAATTTTAAGAATCTATATAGAATTGGTATTATTTCTTCTTTAGTTTGGTAGAATTCCCAGTAAAGCCATCTAGGTATGGAATTTTCTTTTAGGAAAAGTTTTTAACTACAAATTCAATGCTTTAATAGTTATAGAGCTATCTAGGTTACCTATTTCTTCTGGAGTGAGTTTTGGCATTGTCTTCCAAGGAATTTGTTCCTTTAGTGCAAGTCGTTGAATTTATTGGCATAAAGTTGTTCATGTTCTCCGATTACCCTTTTGGCAATGATGTCATCACCTTCATTCATGATATTGTTAACCCTTTTTTTTCCTTGTTCAACCTGGCCAGAAATTTCTCTTTTTTATTTATCTTCTCAAAGACTCAGCTTTTGGTTTCATTGATTTTCTCTATTGTTTTTGTCTTCTATTTCATTGATTTCTGCTGGTATTTATTATTTCCCTTTTTGTACTTACTTTGAGTTTCATTTGCTCTTATTTTTCTAGTTTATTAAGACGAATGATTTGAGACCTATCTTCTAGTAGTGTTTTAGCCACAAATTTTGAAATGCTGCATTTTCATTTAGTTCAAAATTTTAATTTCCCTTTTGATTTCTCCTTTGACCTATGGGTAATTTAAAAGTGAGTCAGTCAGTTCTCAAACATTTGCATGATTTTCCAGAGATATGCTATTGATATCTAGCTTAATTCCACTGTGGTCAGAAAACATATTTGCCCAGAATATGATCCATCTTGGTAAATGTTGTTTATATATTTGATAACGTGTATTCTACAAATGTCCATTAAATCAAGTTGCTGGTGTCATTCAACTCTACCATACGCTTGGTCACTTTCTGGGTATTTGTTCTATCATTATCTGAGAAAGAAGTATTGAAATCTCCAACTACAGTTGTGGGTTTGTCTGTCTCTCCTTGCACTACTACTAGTTTTTGCTTCATGTATTTAAAAGCTTTGTTATCAGGGGCAGAACTGTTTTAGATTGTTATGTCTTTTCATGAATTCACCCTTTCATCATTATGAAATAATCTTCTTAACTTCTGATTATAGTCTTTTGTTATGAAATTTACTACAAAGGGACAGGTTTGGCGATGAAGACTATAAATTCAGTTTTAGACATATATATATATATATATATATATATATATATATATATATATGACATGTATACATGAGCTATCTCATGTATATGAGAGATACCTAAGAACAAATGTCTAAGAGTTCAGAAGGGAAGTGTGATCTGGAGACACAGATCTGGATTAAGATGGTGTTACTATAGCACCTAGTGCAGTGTCAGTATAAAAAGTGCTCCATCAGTATGAAACACAAAGTCTGAATAGACTCTTGTCTCCAAAGTAATTACACTATTAAAAACCTCCACGCAAATGTAGGTCATACCAGAATAAACCCACAGCCTCCAAACTCAGACGAGCCCTGGACTACATCATGCTTTCTAGTGAGTTATTCACTAGGTTTTCCACAAAAGCTATTTTAGATCTTTCCCACACTGCTCAAATCTTAGTTTTCTTACCTCCCTTCCCATTTTCGGGAGACGTTTTCTTCTCCTTATTCACAGTGAAAACAGAAGAAAACAGAGAATTCCTTTGCTTTCAATCCAATAAACACATAAAGTTACCTGCAACTACAACCCACCTTCCTCCCTTCCTTTTACGATGAAAAGTGATTTTCTTACATCCAAAGTGAACACTTCCCTATGCTCTGGATGGCATTCCCTCCTACCGTCTAGGGGACCACTTTGCACCTGTCCCTTCTTTCCCAGCAGACACTGACTGGCCCCCTTCCATCAGCTGGAGGCTGCTCAGCAATCTCCTATCCTACAACCTCTCAACATCCATCATAACTCTAGTTCCCACACTTTCTTCTCCATAGCCAAACTTACTGAGTTACCTCCACTTACCATCTCTCTCTCCATTTCTTTACTCTTCCACTCAGGGTAATGGAGAGTTTCCAATGAAACAATTTATTCTTGGCAAGGTCACCAAAGATCTCATTGTTGCTAAATCCAACACACATCTTTTCCTACTTTTAAATGACATTTGACACTTCTAATTACCACCACCCTCCCCAACATCTTTCTTTGGCCCAGTAACATAAAGCTTAGTTTTTTTTTTTTTTTTTTTTGGCAGTACACGGGCCTCTCACTGCTGTGGCCTCTCCCGTTGCGGAGCACAGGCTCCGGGCACGCAGGCTCAGCGGCCATGGCTCATGGGGCTAGCCACTCCGCGGCATGTGGTATCCTCCCGGATCGGGGCATGAACCCGCGTCCCCTGCATCGGCAGGCGGACTCTCCACCACTGCGCCACCAGGGAAGCCCTCTCTTACGTTTTATTCCTGCTTCCCTGGCTGCTCCTCCCCTCTGAAGACTGTACCTGCTTTCTAACTGCGGTGTCCCCTTGGTGCGCTCTTCCAAGTCAACTACCACCTACATGCTAGGGTCAACCAAATACAGCCTGGGCTCTTTCCTGAGCCCCCAATCCTTGTATTCCATTTACCAGACGAACACACCGGCTGAAAAAGCCACGTAACTTGTGTGGACTTCTAGCTGTACCACTAGCTGTAGCAACAAGACCCTGGCCACCTGGCCAGGTAATGACACTGCTGAGCACATTTTGCACCCAAAGGCGGGGTGTGGGGTGCGGGATTAACTATACTGTACGTTCTCCAAAATAATCTAGGATCATTAAGGCGAATACATAAAAAGATACTGCAAGCAGTAAAGCACTGCATGAACGAAGCTGCTTTATTATAAGGATAACGCACGTTAGCCCGCCTGGAAAGATACTTTTAGTAGCTTGAAATTCTAGGCGGGTTAAGATGCTGTCTGGGGCTTTCGGCTCCAGTTCTCAGTTTGGGGATGAACACTCCACACCAGGACCTACAGGAAGCAGCCGGGCACACAAACGAGCCAAGGGATCAGGCGAGTGGTGGTGTCTTACCTGAGGGGGCAGCTCTAGGTGACGGGTGACACGCGGTATTCTGGGTCCAATGCTGACAGATCTGACTTTTCTACAGAAGCTACAAAACTCGGTTTCTACAATTAACCTCTTCAGTCTTTCAGTAACAACCAACTCGTTAAAAAGACGGACACTGCGGGCCCCCCGGCGCTCCGAGCACAAGACTCGATCCTCCCGCCGTGCGGCCCAGCCCCGGGAGCCCCCGAGCACCAGCCTCCGCGGAAACGGCCACGTGGGGACGGTTGAGCGCCGCGCCGGGGTGCAGACCACCCAGGGACAGCCACTGCCGCCGCCGCCAGCCCTCTGTTAGCGCGACAACCGAAATCCGTTCCGAGGCCTGCGGCACCGCGCACGCGCACCGCCCCTCCCCCAGCCGGCACCCCGCCCTGCGCATGCGTGGCCGCTGGCGCGGCGGAAGTGAGGCGCCGGCGCTCTTCCGGGAGGCGACGCGCTCCCGCCCCTGCGTCGCGGCGTCGGGCGGAAGCTGGTGCGGTTCGCGGCCGGCGGTTGCCGAGTGGACCCGGACGCGGCTGGACGCCGAGCCTTCTGTCCGGCGCCCGCCGCGGGCCGCCACCATGTCGCTGCTGCAGTCTGCGCTCGACTTCCTGGCCGGCCCGGGCTCCCTGGGTGGTGCTGCCGGCCGCGACCAGACTGATTTCGTGGGGCAGACGGTGGAGATGGGCGAGCTGCGGCTGCGGGTGCGGCGGGTCCTGGCCGAAGGTGAAGCCGGGGCCGGTGGCATGGGCCCGGCCGGGGGAGGGTCAGGGCCGGGGGAGAATGGCCGCGGCGGGGAGGGTCACGGCCGGCCGGGAGGCCACTGCTGAGGGTGAGGCCGGCCTAAGGTTGGGCACTTCCTTGTTGGAGGCTTGGGGTCAGGCCGGGGCAAGGTAGTCTTGGCGGCAGGTGTGGGCTGACCCGCGGCCGGAGCGGAGGCTGTGGCGGCGGGAAGGAATGGTGGGCAGGCGGGGCCTGGAGCGAGTGGCCACAGTAGAGGCGGAGCGAGGGGGCCCCCGCACGGCTGAAGGCTGGAGTCCGGAGGCGGGCGGTGCGGCGGCGTGGGTCTAAGTCGTGGTCCTTCCCTCGCATGGAGGGCGGTAGTGGGGCAGTGGACGTAGGGCTGGCCCTCCTCGGGTGACAGGAACTCCGGCGTGGGTGACCGTAGTCCTACCCTGCTTGGGTGTTGGGACAGACAGCAGCGCAGTGTCCGGTAGCCGGGCTTCCTCTCTTACCACCTGAGCGTCCCGCTCCCCGACCTCTGTGTGAAATCCCACGGAAGTTACTGCAAGCTGAGCCAACAGGTGTGATCGGAACAGAACCTTGCAGGGTGGGCTGGTCCATCTTTAGTCGGCTGTGTTTCCGCGTGCTCTCTCTAGCTTCCTGAACGTCCTCTCCCTTCTTCACCCAGAATTTATCACCAGTGTTGGCGCAGTCCTAGTTCCTCATCTGGGTTTTTCTGTTTTGTCTGGCATGGCAGATTTCCCTAGCCCTGGTGCTTACCAGCTAAACACAGCTGGCTTTGGGGCTGGTGCTGAAGCAGAAATGTATCCCCTGCGTTAGCACTCTTGCCTCTGTTTGTGCTGCATTTGAGGTGGGAAACTGGCTGACTGTTCTGGTGCCCTCATTCCTAAAGGCCTGAGGTGATGTTCTGGCCTTAGCATCAGAACACACTTTTCCTCCACTGTCAGAAACGAAGAGATTTTGGGTGTGATTTAGTGAGAAAACATCAGGCTCTTCTTTCAGAGGTAGGGGCCAGTATCTCTAGTAATGAGAGTTCTCCCAGATCAATTCACTTATTCTGAAAATACCAGGCAAGTATTTTGATTCTTTTAAGAAATTCACAGGGGACGGTACATGGTTTCTGCCTTGTGGAAGTTCAAGTAAGACACAGGCTTTGATGACCAAAGGACAGCGCAGTGCAGGGGATCCTCTGGGTGGATAGACAGAGGGCGCAGCTGAGGTGGGAGGGTGAGGATGCATCCCTGCTGGGTGCAGTGGCAGGGCCAGGGGGAGGAGGGGTGGGATGGGAGGTGGGTCACGGAGAGAAGGAAGCTCTTGCCTGTGGCTTAACACCCAGGATGAAGAACAAGGTTAGGGGAGCAGCCACTGTGGCTGTGCAGAGCACCTGTTCCCTTTGCTCTCTGGGCATGTCAGGAGCTGAAAGTCACCACTGCGATTAGCAACTGTAGATTTCCTCTCCTTAAACTGAACTGGCAGCTCACAGCTTCTAAAGCTTGTGAAGCCTTTTTCTGAACTGGAATGGTAAGAAACCTGTATGAAGTCGTTCACATAAAATAGCAACCTTAGAATATAAGCTGTGGGAAACCAGGCTGTCTTGCATAAATATGGGGAAGGTCCCAAACCCCAAACCCTTGGGTACCTATGTTGACAATTCCAGAATTCTTCAGGTTTTAGAAAGATAGTGTGTATCCTGTATGTCCTGGGATACTGCCGCGGGAGTTGGGAAAGTGTCACATAATCAAGTGTGTTACTATATCTGTAATTAAATAAGTAAGCATCCTCACTGTGGGATAATTAAGTCTTCAAATAGCCTCACATCAGTTCATGTCAGGTGTTGCCCCAGGTGAGTTTATAATAGATCAGGTTTTGCTATCAAATGATTTAGGAAAAAAACATTGGTTTTCATAGCTTTTTGGAATTTGCACTTGTCTGAAATGGGTTATTGGGCAGAACTGTGGGTCGGGTGATCCAGATAGCTTTCTAACCTTTTCAAAATTTGTTCTAAATTTTCACTTTCTTAAAGCAAATTACTGGGAGTCCCCACAACGTCAGAGATGCCCAGTCCAAGTGGGCTTCAGGATGCGTTCTGCGTGTCGTCTTGTTTCGGATTCTGTATGCGCATGCTTTCTTCTGCCGGAAAGGATAACGGGGCTGGATCGCTACTGCTTAGGAGCATTTGGTCCCTCGGGCAGCCCAGCTCTGTAGGGCTGCTTTGCTCTGTGGACTCACTCCCGTGAGATGGGCTCTTCTCTGCCAGGGAGGGTTCCGAGGGGACGTTTCCTCTTCGGACACTGCAGAGCACAGATAGCCAGGATCTTTGCAGCAGGGGCTTAGGCTCGGTGGCTGGTTGTGGCCATCGGGACGAGGTGGCCCACGTCTTGTGCCTGAGTGATCGCCCTCTCGGCCAGCCCACCTGACCCTTCACTGGCACGTTGGCAGCTTTAAGGTCAGCCTTTAACCATGGTGATAGCACCCAGCATAAAGCAGTAATAATCACCATAGCAGTACTTATGGGGTCCTGGCTACTTGGGGGGCACAGTCCCTGGTGCTTCATGTGGATTGTGATCATGGTGGTGCTGAGGTCGGGGCCGTCGGGAGCTTGCCAGTGCCCCCGGGGGGTGATGGTGGAATCGTGGTGGTGCTGAGGTCGGGGCCGTCGGGAGCTTGCCAGTGCCCCCGGGGGGTGATGGTGGAGTCGTGGTGGTGCTGAGGTCGGGGCCGTCGGGAGCTTGCCAGTGCCCCCGGGGGGTGATGGTGGAATCGTGGTGGTGCTGAGGTCGGGGCCGTCGGGAGCTTGCCAGTGCCCCCGGGGGGTGATGGTGGAGTCGTGGTGGTGCTGAGGTCGGGGCCGTCGGGAGCTTGCCAGTGCCCCCGGGGGGTGATGGTGGAGTCGTGGTGGTGCTGAGGTCGGGGCCGTCGGGAGCTTGCCAGTGCCCCCGGGGGGTGATGGTGGAGTCGTGGTGGTGCTGAGGTCGGGGCCGTCGGGAGCTTGCCAGTGCCCCCGGGGGGTGATGGTGGAGTCGTGGTGGTGCTGAGGTCGGGGCCGTCGGGAGCTTGCCAGTGCCCCCGGGGGGTGATGGTGGAGTTGGGCGGCAGCTCAGGGAGGCTCTGGTCCCGGGAAAAGCCTGGGTCGTCTTAGGTGTGTCCCGGAGGGATAAGTGTCCAGAGGAGATCAAGGTAAGAGAAGCTGCCGGAGTGGTGCCGCTGGGGGGCCAGGTGGGAGCCGAGCACGGAGGCCGCCACTGGCTTTGCCCTGCCCGCTGGGCGCCTGTGGTGCCAGGCCTGCGGTACTTCTCCAGTGCGTGTCTGTCTGCCGGCACATGGAGCGGGACACTGGGGAGGTGGCCCTGGGGCCGGACACTTCGGGAGTGTCTTCCGGGGAGGGTCCTGGGATGGGGACGTCTCTCTGTAGGGTAGGTAGTGATCACGTGTGTGCAGTGGAGCTCCTGGAATTCTGCTCTGTAGGGGTGTCTGCTTCTTACCAGCAATGCTGAGGGAAAACGTGTTAAGATCACCCGGCCTGCTTCCCATGCTGCTGCCCCACCTGGCCTGGTGCTTGCTGTCCTGCCAGCAGTGCCCCACCTCGCCTGCCCCTGTCTGACCCTGCGCTGTGGGAGGGACAGTCACCGGCCTCCTCGGAGGCCCTGCCGGACTCCAGCCTCCCCACATCCTCCTCATTGTAGTGGATAAAAGTGGTATCTAGTTCTGTTGGTTTGCGCTTCTCTGATGGGTGAGTTTGAGCTTATTTCAGTGCCTGTTAGCTGTTCTGGCTCCCCTTCAGGAATTGCACGGCCACGTGCTGTGCCTATTTTCTTTTATTGAAAATAATTTGAATTGCGTCATTCACCTGGGGTGATGGACTTCAGGTGCTTTGACAGATGCATGCACCTGTGTAGCAGATGGCTGCGCAGAAAGTTGTCACCCCAGAAAGCCTCTGGGCCCCAGTCACCCTCCCGGCTAGGCGCTTGCTGGCTCTGAGTCCCCTCTTCTGGGACAGCGTGTCTCTGGCGTCGCGCCTGGGTGCTCTCACCGGCGGCCTCATGGTTTTGAAGTTTGGTTCCCCTTTCTGCTGCAGTTTGCTGTCCCTCCCCTGCCATGGACCTTTGGGTGTTCCCATTTGGGGCTATTGTGAATAAAGTTGCCAACGACATTTTTTATGAGGTTTTTGTGTGTTTTCCTTTCTCTTGGGTAAAATGCCCAGGAGTGGAGTGCGGGCTTTTAGGTGGGATGTAGGGTTAGCTTCAGATGAAATGGCCAAACCCTCTCCACCGTGGCTGCACCAGCTTCCGCCCCACCAGCTCGTGAGTGCCTGTCGTTGTGGTTATACCCGTTCTCGAGAGGGTGCAGTGGTCAAATCTGCATTTTCCCCGTGATACTGTCCAACACCTTTTCACCCGCTTATTAGCCAGTCGTGTATCTTTTCTGTGTGTGAAATGTTTGTTAAAATCTTCTTTCCAATTTTTATTGGGCAGGAGTTGTGGGAGTTTCTTATTATTCTGGATCTGAGTCCTGTTTTTATATAATACACGCACGGGCACGCATGCACGCGCACCCCCCCCCCCCGGCATATGTGGGGAAGAGGAGGTCAGCCATTTCCCGATTCCAGAACATACACGGTAATGACTGTGTAGGGCACTGTCTTAGCAGTGCCCAACATGGCATTCCTTCATGCGTTTTATACGCTAGTGTTACTATTTTTACGTAGACTTAATTTTGAGGTCATCATAGACTTACGTGCAGTTGTAAGAAAAGGTACGGAGAGGTCTGCGTACACTGCCCGTTCCCACTGTGGCAGCATCTGGAAAAACTGGAGTTGCCATCACAACCAGGATTGCATGTGTCCATCCCCACAAGGGTCCCTCGTGCCTTTCCCAGCCAGATGCCCCTCCTGGACCCCTGGAAAGCACTAATCTGTCCTCCTCTGTAATTTGTCCTTTGAAGAATGCTGTATAAGCGAAATCACACATCATGCAGCCTCTTGGAACTGGCTTTTTTCACTCCGCATGATTGTCTGGGGAGCCATCCAGGTTGTTGTGTCTGTAACTAGTTCCTTTTTATTTCTGCAGAGCACTCCGTGGTGTGGATGTACCGTAGTTTGCTCAGCCATTCACCCACTGAAGCACATCTGGGTTGTTCCCGGTTTTTTGGTTATTTGAAATAAAGCTGCTGTAAACATTCGTGTACAGGTTTTTGTGTGGCTGTGTTTTCATTTTTCTGGAATAAATGCCCAGGTGCTGGGTCACATGGCAGTTGCATGTTTTGTTTTTTAGAAAACTACCAACCCGTTTTCCAGAGCGGCTGTGCTATTTTCACATTCCCATCAGCAGTGGCCGAGTGTCTTAGTCTGCTCGGGCTGCTGTACAAACTGCAGGCAAGGTGGTGTAAACAACAAGTTCATTTTCATTATTGTGGGGGCTTGGAGTCTGAGACCAAGGTGCTGGCAGGGCCTCTGGTGAGGTCTTTTCCCTCGGCTGTTCTGGTGTCTCCTCTTCTTCTAAGGACTCTAGTCCTGTTGGGTCAGGGCTTTAACTTTATCTCCCTAAATGCCCTCTGTCCAGATACAGTCACATTGGGGGCGCGTAGAGCTTCAACACGTGACTTCTGGGGGGACACAGCTGAGTCCATTACAAAGCGTGATGAGTTTCTCTGAGTCTTTGCCAGTATTTTGTGTTGTGTTTTCATTTGATCATTCAGCAGGTGTGTAGTGGTAGCTCACTGGGGCTTTAATTTGTGTTTCCCTAAAGGCTAAGGCCGTGCTTATTTCCACCTCCCACCCTCATAGGAGAAACGTCTCTGTGCCTTCTGCCTGTTTTCAAATCGTCTTTCGTTGCTGAGTTTTGAGAGCTCGTTGTATGTTGTAGATACGAGTCCACTGTCAGATGTGGTTTGCAGGTGTTTTCTCTCAGGCTGCAGCTTGTCTTCCAGCCTCTGAACAGGGTCTGTTGTGGATCTAAAGCTTTAACTTTCAGGAAGTCTATTCTATCACTTTTCCTTCCTGAATCCTGCTTTTGCTGTCAAGTCTGAGAACTCTTTCCCAAGCTCTGCGTCTCCAGGATTTCTCTCCTGTGCTGTCCCATGGTTTTGCATTTGTATGCTCTGAGTTGATTGTCGTGTAAGGTGTAAAGTTTAGATTGAAGTTCTTTGTTTTGCCTGGAGCTGTCCAATTGCTCCAGCACCGTTTATTGAAAAAACAGTGCTTCTAACATGGAATTGCTTTTGCATCTTTGTCAGAAATCATTTGGGCATATTTGTGGGGCTCTATTTCTGGGGTTTTTCTCTTTTGTTCTGTTGCTCTGTCCCTCCACCAGTGCCACACGGTCTTGATTACTGTAGCTATACCACAAAATTTGAAATTGGGTTTTTTTTTAAATAGGAAAAATTTCAAAAATGCAGAAAAGTAGAAAGAATAACAACAGAACAGACACCTTTGTCCCTGCTCTCCAGAATGAATAAACGGTAGCTTTTTAAAAAGTCGTATTTGGTTCCAGACTTTTTCTAAACAGTGAAGCATCACAGATGTTGTTAAGGGTTCTGTTGACCCCCTACCCTCTGGTTGCATTTCTCTGTTTCTCTTCAGAGGCAGCCACCACCGTGAATTTATGGCATGTACTTCCTGCTCATCTCTTGTTTCCTTTGCATGTGCTGTGTTCACAGGCAATGCATAGTCCTGCTTTTCGGGGTGTTAAATACAATACAACTGACTGTGTTGTTGTTTATTTTAAAAATTTATTTATTTTATTTATTTATTTTTGGCTGCATTGGGTCTTCGTTGCTGTGCGTGGGCTTTCTCTAGTTGCGGTGAGTGGGGGCTACTCTGTTGCCGTGTGCGGGCTTCTCATTGTGTGGCTTCTCTTGTTGCGGAGCACGGGCTGTAGGTGCGCAGGCTTCAGTAGTTGTGGCACGCGGGCTCAGTAGTTGTGTCCCGTGGACTCTAGAGCACAGGCTCAGTAGTTGTGGCGCACGGGCTTAGTTGCTCCACAACATGTGGGATTTTCCCCGGACCAGGGCTCGAACCCGTGTCCCCTGCATTGACAGGTGGATTCTTAACCACTGCGCCACCAGGGAAGCCCGTGACTGCGTTTTAATAGCTGAAGAGTTTGTTGTCGTGATCTCATTTGCTCGGCACACATTTCCGATTGCCCACTATATGTCAGACTCTGTCCTGAGTGCTGGTGACACGAACAAGCTGGATGACATTTCTGCCTACTGAGCTTGCAGCCTAGTGGGAGAGACAGTAAACAGGTATCCAAATGAATGTGTAGTAGAGCGTCAGGTATTGGAAAGTGCTGGGAAGAAGGAAGGGCGTCAGGGATAGGCCGTGGCTGGGACAGGACTGAGCCAGGCAGGTGATGCGGAGCAGAGCTGGAGTGGCGAGAGGGGGAGCTGGGCCAGCGTCCGGGCGAGGGTGCCCGTGCAGGGCTGCGGCGAGTGGAATGGCCCTGGGTAGCAGTGGGCTTGGTGTGCTGGAGGAAGCATGGTAGTGTGGGTGCGGCCGCAGCCGAGAGGACCAGTGCTGGGGCTGGGCAGAGGCCAGGAGATGTTCCAGAGGACCTGTGGCCTTGCTGCGGTGGCCCTCCGGTCCTGGAGGTTTTGGCAGTGTCCTTAGGATTGTTTGCTTTACGGGCTTAGCATCTGCAAGCAAGACCGGCTTTAGTTCTTCCTTTCTGACCTTCCTGCTCTTTATTCTTCTAGCTTTCTTTCTCTGATTAGGCTCTCCAGCAAAATGTCATATTGCGCTCTGAGAGCAGCAGACATCCTTGTGTTGTTCTTGATCTTAGAAAGACAACACTTTTTTTTTTTTTGTGGTACGCGAGCCTCTCACTGTTGTGGCCTCTCCCGTTGCGGAGCACAGGCTCTGGACGCGCAGGCTCAGCGGCCATGGCCCACGGGCCCAGCCGCTCCGCGGCATGTGGGATCTTCCCGGACCGGGGCGCGAACCCGTGTCCCCTGCATCGGCAGGCGGACTCTCAACCACTGCGCCACCAGGGAAGCCCTCATCTATTTTTTTATATTGACTTACTATTTAATTTTATAACTGCTACGTTGAGATAAAAGTGACGTACAGTAACTCTGCATATATGTCAAAACACTTTAAATATGTCCCGTGTGTGTATATGTATATGTGTGTGTATGTATATGTCTGCATAGCTGTCATTGTCATCAAGGTGGTGAACAAACCTATCACCTCCACAATTTTCCTCCTTCCCTTACAGACCTCTCCTCCCATCCTCGACCTCCAGGCCGCCGCTGATCTGCTTTTTGTTACTGTAGAGTAGTCTGTATTTTCTAGGCTCTCCTGTAAATGAAATTGTGTCTACATATACATATACTCTTTTTCCTGGTTTTTGTTCTTCAGCGTAATCGTTCTGAGAGTCATCCTGTTGTTGCATGTTAGCAATAGTTCCATCCTATTTGTTGGTGAGTCGTGTTCTGTGCAGGGATGATTGGTTTATCCATTCACTATTGATGGACGTGTGGGTTGTTTCCAGTTTGGGCAGTTACAAATGGGGCTGCTATGAACATTCGTGCACAAGTCCTCGTGTGGATGTGTGCTTTTATTTTTCCCGGGTAAATACTAGCAGTGTAATGACAGGGCTGTAGGGTTGGCATATGTTTAACTTTTAAAGACATCTCCAAACTGTCTTCCAAAATGATGATACCATTCTGCACTCCCATGAGTGGTGCATAAGCGTGCAGTTGCTTCACACCTTAATCACTAGTTGGCAGGTCGGTTTAAGAACTTTTAGATGTTCTAATAGGTGTATAGTAGTATCCTTGTTTACGTATGCATTTCCCTGGTGGATAATGACACAACATTTTTTCATATGCTTACTTGCTAGCTATTTATCTTGGTTGAGTGTCTTTTCATATACTTTGCTCATTAAAATGTTGTTAAACTGAACTTTGGATTTTCTTTAGATTTTCTGGATAGAGGTCCTTTGCCAGGTGTGTGATTTGCAAAGTCCAGTTAGGGGCTTGTCTTTCACCCTCTCAACGGTGTATTCCAGAAATCAGTAAAACCATCTTTAATGAAGTGCATTTATCATATTTTTCACTTATGGATCATACTTTTTTTATATATCTCAGAAATCTTTGCCTAACTTAGGGTTTGTAGAAATAAAGTTGATTTTTTTGTATGTTGCCCTTGCATCCCACAACCTCTCTGTACTCATTTATTACTGATCGTAGCTTTTGGGGTGTAGGTATAAGCTTGTCTCCATAGACGATCATGTTGTCTGCAAAGAAAAACATTTTTACTTCTTTTCAATCTGGATGCCTTTTATTTCTTTTCTTGCCTGATTGCACTGGCCAGCACGTCCAGTGTGATACTGAATGGCAGTATCCCTGATCTTAGAGGGAAGCGTCTAGTCTTCCACTGCTAAGTGATGTTTGCTATGGGTCTTTCAGAGATGCCCTTCATCAGGTTGAGCAAGTTTCCTTCTGTTCCTAGTTTGCTGAGAGTTTTAAATTTCATGATGAAATTTTCCACTGTAGGAAACTAGAAAAAAGTAAGCAAATCAAACTAAAAATAATTGAATTACATTGATTAAACCGACTCTGCTTAGTTGTGATGTATTATCCTTTTTTATATGTTGTTGAGTTTGATTTGTTAATATTTTATTTTATCTAGAATTAATGATTTGTTAAGAATTCTTTCATCCACATTCATGTGAGATACTAGTCTTTTATTTGTTTTCATAGGACTGGCCTCAGTTGTGTTGATTTTCCAGCATTGATCTCGCTCCTATGTTCATTCCCTTCCTTCCTGTGAAGCAGGGTATTTAGAAGGCAGTATTATATAAATCGGGGCCATCATTGTTGCAGAAAACAAACTGCTAGCCACAAGTCCAGTTTGTATTTTGCTTAGTAAAGGTATTTTTTTCCCATGCTTATTCCAACTTTATTTGAGACAGGCAAAGTTATTTTTAAAGCTTAATGTTAAATAAAGTCACAGCACTGAACTGATGTCTATTTTTCTAATTTTCAGGAGGGTTTGCATTTGTGTATGAAGCTCAAGATCTGGAGAGTGGCAGAGAGTATGCATTGAAGGTAATAAAGGGGGACAAATGCTTTTGTGGGTGTTGGTGTGTTTTAAAAGAAACAGGTCTCTAAGTGACAGTGTTTTCAGAGATTTATCCCTGTTCTTTAGTTTGTTTCTTTTTTGCAGTCTGTATCTATTTGTTTTACTTGTTTCTTCTGATGGTGAAGCCTCACCAGTTTTAGAGGACTGTAAAGCTGTGGTTTCCAACTTTGGGGCAGGGACTCAGCGGGCGGCCAGGGGGAGGAGAGTCAGAACTGCCAAAGTAAGGGTTCCACGAATACCGGGAGTTTGAAGGCCACTCGTGTAAAACAGCGTTCACAGTGTATCTATAAATAAGGGTCACGGGGGTGCGGTGGGAGGGGACGTCCGGGCCACTTGGGGTGCCGGGCACGCGTGCTAGCTTGTCCTGAGGCTCGCAGAGGGCCTGTCTCGGGGGCGGCTGAGCTGGCGGTGTGCACTTGCACTCTGGCATCCAGAACTAGACCCACATCTCTCATTTTCCTCTAGCCTGTTTGGAGAAAAGCCTCCTATTTTTGGTTTTTCTTACGTCCTTGGATCATAAAGGCCCATTTCCAAGGGTCTGTAACCTCTGTCAAGTTTCTCTGCGGGTCAGATGTTAAAGCATAGGCGGGGGAGCCCTTAGACGTGTTGTGTGTGTTCTCTTGGGTACAGAGCACAAAGATAAAGCCTCTACTCTTCCTCGTATGTTATTTCCTGATACAGAGATTACTGTCCAACGAAGAGGAGAAGAACAGAGCCATCATTCAGGAAGTGTGTTTCATGGTATCCTTTTCCTGGTCACGTGGAGAGGCCTGCGTCCAGCTGTGGTTGAGCACGGCCGAGAGGCTGCTCGGTGACGCCCTCTCCGTGTTGGCTTCCCTGGACTTACCTGCAGCGCGTGTCTAGTAGGAAGGAGTTCTCTTCCTTGTTCTTCACTCTCAGGGTGATGATAAGAGATCTGTACCCTTGGGAGCGTCGTGATTCCTGCTGAGAGGTCTCCAGGCCGGGGGTGGGCAGCCCCCTGCCTCTGCCCTTCTGCCTGTCCTTCGTGACCTGGTGTGGCCCACGGTGCCCGGCCAGCAGCTGTGCCCCCGGCCCCTCGCCAGGCCTGGTTCCCATGGGCCTCTGTGTCGCTTCTGATCAGCCCCCCGAGTCCCTCTCGCCCTGCCCAGAGCATGCGGGCCCCCCCTGGGCGTCCGTGCACGGCGCGTTGGTCTGTGGGGCTGGCGCTGCTCTGCTCTCCACTCGCGCACGTGCTCTCCTGGAACTGGGGTCTTCCCTTTGCTGTCAGAATCCGTTCTCTTCCGTCTCAAAGCTCTGTCCACTGTGAGCCTGCCGGCCGCCTGGGCCCAGGGGTCCTCACCTCGCTGGGTTCCCGGTAGCCTCGTTCACCTTCGCAGCCTTGCGCGTGCCACGCCCTCCGCCTGCTTTCCTGGCCGGCCTGCGGTCAGGTGCGTGGCCAGCGTGGTGGGGGTCTTTGTCCCTACCTTCCCTCCCACTCCCCCTCCTGCCTGCGTTTTCCTGCAGTCCTGGCTGCCCCCCACCTGCTTGCTGTCCTCTTCTGGCTCTGACGTGGCGAGATTGCAGGCTAATTGCATTCAGTGTTCTGACCTTAGTGTCTTAATATTATGTATATATTGTTTTAAACGTGCAGACTTACGCATTCTCCTTTAACAAGACACCTGCAGAAAAAACTTTCAGGCCACGCAAATATTGTCCAGTTTTGTTCTGCAGCGTCAATAGGAAAAGAGGAGTCAGACACCGGGCAGGCCGAGTTCCTGCTACTCATGGAACTCTGCCGAGGTGAGATTCCAGTGGCTCGGGACCGCCCAGCAGTCGAGAGATGCTCCCCGGTCTTCTCTCCCGGAGACACGGTGGCTGTCACGGAGAGAGCATGGCTCGCTGTCCGGTGGGAGCTCTTTGAGAGGCTGCATCCCCCCTCGTCCCCGCGCTGGGCGTGGGGGCAGAGATGGGTCTGAGAAAGGGGTGGAGGCGTGCTGTCAGGGCTCTCGGGCAGCAGGAAGCCGCCTCAGTCGGGAAGCGGTCAGGTGAGGCCGGGGAGGTGGGCTTGAGCGGCTGCGCCGTCCTGAGGCTGCGACCTCACCTGCGTCGAGGTGGTCACACTTGCACTTGCTGTGTTCTGAAAGGAGGACTCCTGTGTCCACTTAAGGCAGCGGAGAGCCCATGCCTTCCAGAGAGTTCTAGGGGCTCAGCCTCTGTCTGTGGTGGAAGCAGGCCCCCCGCCTGGAGGGTCGGGCTCGGCTCGTCCCCGCACTGAGCACCTGCCCCGTGCTGGACCCGTGTGGGCAAAAGAGCGGGAGCGAGGTGGCCAGAGCCCGTCCTGGGGCTCGTGGATGGAAGGGGCAGGGCAGGACTCCTGAGGCCCGGCAGGCATAGAGGACTGGCTGTGGGGCCCGGAGTTGGGGCAGGGGCCGCCAGACGTCCTGCTTGTCCATCGGTCGCAGGCAGTGCATGTGGGGCCGCCACGAGGCCAGGGGAGAGTGAGGGAGACTGCGGCAGGCGGCTACCCAGGAGGGAAGCAACCCCAGGGGTCACTGCCCCCAAGGAGTGTCCCAGGAGGAGGGGTGGGGGGCCGTGAGTGCAGGAGTCATGCTGCGAAGAAGAGCAGAGATGGGGTGTCGGGGCTGCTAGGGGAGGGGGTGCTGTGGACTGCAGCCGGGAGCCAAGGTGCACAGGATCCCTGCCCCGAGCGAGTGGAGGAGGACGGGGGTCCCCATCCTGAGCAGATAAGGCAGAACCTGGAGCGCACAGCGCTTTCCGACGGGGTGGCGTGGGAGTGCCGGGCTCCGGCCAGGAGCGGCGTTGGGATGCAGCCACGTGCTGGCTCCTCGGTTCTCACAGCGGGTGAGTGCCGACCCGCCCAGCCCTGGTCTGGCGCCCGGTTCTCCCACTTAGCGGATGGTTGGCGTCGCTGGGTTCTACCTGCAAGAGGCCTCGTGCTCACTGAAGACAGCGTCACGTGGGAGCTTGTGAAACAGGGTCCTCTCCTGCGAGCCTGCTGCACCCGCGCTGGTGCCCCCATGTTCACACACGCCCTCTGGAAGGCTCCCAATGCGCGGGGGCGGCGGGGGCCATGCGACAGGGCCGTCTCTGGGCCCTTGGTGTCCCCGGAGAGCCGAGGTTCGTGTACGGCGCTCCCCGCTTGTTGTTCAGCCGCTCGCTGCACCTTGGCGTTGCTTTGATCTTGGGTTTGGAGGCCGTGGCCGCCTTTCACGAGTGCGGGCCTGCGGGTGGCGCCTGAGGCAGGGGCGGCCCCGAAGCGGCGACCTCGGTGAGTGCACCAGTCCTGGCGGTGCTGCCGTGACTACCCATCTGGGCCAGCGCGCGAGGCCCAGGTTGAACACTAGGCATGGCGGTGCCAGCGCCCGGCGACGCGGGGTCTTTAGGAGTGGTGGGGGAGGGGCATGTGGGCACCAGTTCCACTGAAGGTTGGTCTGGTGGTGGCCACCCTGGATACATGCCCCAGGAGCCCCCATCCCTTCCTGGGACCCCAGCTTTGTCCTCCGCGGTGTCCTCTCAGCCGCTGTGCCACCTACAAAATTATCTTTAGAAAGACCGCTCTTCATTTTCATTGAACGTCAGAGGCCAGTGAACCCTGACCTCGTGCGTGCGCCGGCTCGTCCCCTTTGCCCCAGACAGCCTGGCGGTCACTGTGCCATCCCTGCTCTAGACCCCTCGCAACACCTCATGGGGCCTGTGCCCTGTCTGCGTTTTGGGGGGCTGGCGGTCTGTTCCTGAGGGCCCCATCGCCCCTTGGGGCTCCATCTCTACTGTGGGCCCCCTGCCCCCGCTGAGGGTTAGGGTTAGGGCACAGCACAGACAGAGCCCAGCCCCAGTCCAGAGTCAGGGTGGGGAAGGGCTGCGCAGCTGTGCCGGGAGCTGCAGCAGGGTGTGGCAGGGGCTTGGGAGCTGGCGGGTTGGCAGGAGGCAGGGTCGCAGGGCGAGGGGCTGAGTGCCGGTTGACTGTGGGGCCTGTAGATGTGGTGGTGCCCTTGCAGCTGCATCAAGTGGACCACAGGCCCTAGCGTGCGGAGCTGAGCTGTGGAGCGTGGCAGCCGAGGCAGCCTGAGGCCTGGACCAGGGAGGGGGCGGCCGTGGAGGCCTGGACCAGGGAGGGGGCGGCCGTGGAGGCCTGGACCAGGGAGGGGGCGGCCGTGGAGGCCAGCCCGGCAGAGACGGCACGCGGCACATGGTCGTGGAGGGAGCTGCCGCAGAGGGGACCGGCCAGCTTCACTGGTCTGGGCTGCGGCCAGTTACAGCAGGACTGGGGCCTGGGCCTCAGAGACAGGAAGGCACAGCCTTGAGGTGGGCGTCCTGGGGCCTGGGATGGGGGCCCAGAGCGTCGCTCTCCAAGTCTGTGCTCTTCCCACGCCGCACTCCTTGTTGTCTGCGTGTTCAGTGTGGAGATTTCTCCTTAACAGCGGAGGACCGTTGTTACCTAAGGAAACATGGTGATTATGTCCTTAGAGACATTCGGAAAGACATACGCACTCGTGGTGGTTTTTCTTGTAGCTTGCTGCGCCATGATGGGCTCCCAGGGTAAGGACTCTGCTGGTGGCTGGGCAGGCGCTCCCATGCAGGGCTCTGTGACTCACTGTGGCCCTGGTGGAGGTCACACAGTCCTCTGCGGGGCTTGGTGACCAACGGAGGGCGGGGTAGCCCCTCCCCCCCGCCCCCGGCCCGCCGTGGGCTTAGGAGGGCAGTGGGCCTGGGGCGGGCGTAGCCGTTACAGCTCTGTGGTGATGTGAACTTAATTGTCTTTTTTAGGGCAGCTGGTGGAATTTTTAAAGAAAATTGAATCTAAAGGTCCGCTCTCGTGCGATACCGTCCTGAAGATATTCTATCAGACGTGCAGGGCGGTGCAGCACATGCACAGACAAAAGCCGCCCATCATCCATAGAGACCTCAAGGTACCGCCTTCACGCTCGCGCTGCGGGACAAGAGCCCTCCGTCCAGACGAAGCCCCTCTTGCTCTGCTGGGTGTTGTCGCCTGCGTGGGTGTGCTCGTGGGCACGGGGGCCCAGTGTGGAGCCAGGAGGAGGTGACCGCTCCCCTGGGCTGCGCTCGCCGCCACCCTTCCCTCACCCGCCTTGGGGCAGGAGCCCTGCTGCCTGGTGCGGGGGCGGGGGTGCTTCCCTGCCGGGGTGCTGGCATGCCCATCCCAATGCACACACGGGATCCGTGTGTGCGTGGAGCTGCCCTTTGTCATTTCGCCGCCTGGTCGGGGGCTTCTTAGTGATTTTGCCTTTTCCTGATTAATGATGTTGAATGCTTTTGCCATGTTTATAGTCATCAGTGCTCTTATTCCCCCACTCTTCGGTTAAGTGGCTGTGTTTTCGCTGTTTTTCTGTTGTCTGTTGGTTTTATTTATTTATTTATTTACGTTTGGCTGCGTTGGGTCTTCGTTGTTGCTGCGCGGGCTTTCTCTAGTTACGGCGAGCAGGGGCTACTCTTCGTTGCGGTGCGCGGGCTTCTCACTGCGGTGGCTTCTCTTGTTGCAGAGCACGGGCTCTAGGTGCATGGGCTTCAGTAGTTGTGGCACGTGGGCTGGTAGTTGTGGCTCGCGGGCTCTAGAGCGCAGGCTCAGTAGTTGTGGCACACGGGCTTAGTTGCTCCGCGGCATGTGGGATCTTCCCGGACCAGGGCTCGAACCTGTGTCCCCTGCATTGGCAGCTGGATTCTTAACCACTGTGCCACCAGGAAAGTCCTGTTGGTGGGTTTTTGTACATTCTTACAACAGTCTTTTTTAAGTTACATGTGCTGCAAGTATTTTCTCCTGGTCCGTGGCCTGATTTTAGCAATAATCCAACATCCACAAAGCTAGTGCCCCGACTCTTACCATGGCTCAGGGTAGCAGCACACCAACCCCCTTCCCCACCTTCCCCGCCCCTCCTCAGTCCTACTTGCTAAAAAAACTGTAAAGCAAACCCCAGACGTGCCATTTCCCTCCCAGAAACTTCTGTACTACTTCCCTCATGTCCAGTCTGTAGCCAGCCTTCCTGGTTTCCTTGCTGGTCTGGAAGAGTGCCGTCCTCAAGTGGGGGCGGGGCAGCTGTGTTTCTTCTCTGTCTCAGGAAAGTGAAAAACTAGAAGGCTGACACTAAAGAATCCGTGTCCGAGAGCTCAGCCTGGGTTGGACTTCTCAGTGCCTGGGTCCGCAGCAGCCGGCCCCACTGGGGGACTCCCTGCAAGTGCTCCCCGTAGATGGGAGTCCTCACGTGGTGCTCTGTGGAGGGGCAGGAAGGACACAGGGATGTACCAGACACGAGTGTCACACCCAGGGCTGCGCGTCACTCGCTGGGAGCAGTTGTGCACTTGCGTCCTCTTCAGTATGATTTACCTTTCGCTCTTTGGGGCATTTGGGAGTGGAGTCCCACAGTCCATTTGCTTGGCGTCCAGACTTGGAGGCTGTCCATCTCGGGAGCCCACACCGAGTGGGGCTGGCAGACTGCAGACGTCCTGGCCACTGGGTCGAGCAGGTGTGGCTGGGTCAGTAAAGCTGCCCCTCACCTGGGTCACGGAATCCCGATCTTCTGACTTGTTTTGACCATTCGAAAAGTACAGCCCCGCTTAGCATGTGGGCTGGTGGTGGGACCTGGCTTATGGAGCCATGGCTGGGTCTGTGCCTTCCCGTTAGGAGTGCAGTCTGGGTCCCTGTTGGTTTTGGATTTTAAAATTCATCTCACGTATTCACAGTTTCTGAATAAGCGGTCTTTTGTGTATCTTTTGTTAGATTTCTTCTTTAGTTATTGATGTGTTTGATTATTTTTAAATGGTATGTTCATTTTTTTTTCATCTTCTAAGGTTTTTGAGGGCTTTCATTGTACATCCTACGTTACTAGGTCAAGTTATCTTTGATTTGTGGTGGATTTGAACTTCCGTTTGTGTCTCCGAGCATCCCATTTTGAGGTATATGCACCGACTTTGGTCAGAAAGAAGTGTCCCCAGGCCCAGAAGGCCTCCTGGCCGCTCTGCCTTCAGAGCGTCTCCCCACCGGGCGCCACACCCCATGCGTGTCCACGGTCCAGCCTGCACCCCGAGTTCATGAAGACCGTCTTTGGAACTTCGCAGGTTGAAAATTTGCTGCTCAGTAACCAGGGGACCATTAAGCTGTGCGACTTCGGCAGTGCCACGACCATATCGCACTACCCGGACTACAGCTGGAGCGCCCAGCGCCGGGCCCTGGTGGAGGAGGAGGTGAGCGTGGGCCGGGGCGGGGGGCCCGGGAGGCCCAGGAGACACCCTCACTCACTGCACCCCACACCTGCTGTTTCTTCCTTGCCTTTTCTTGTTGCAGCAAAATGTGTAACATGAAATGTACCACCTTAGCCGCTTTTAAGCACATGGTTCAGTGGCCTTCAGTGCTTTCATGTCTCTACGGCACCTCTGTCCTCTCCAGGACTTTTTCATTATCCCAAACGCAGCAATTTAAAAAATCACGTAAAATGCTACCCTCATGGGACATTGGGCAGCTCCCGCAGGAGCCGCAGGGGAGACGGGTGGGCGTGCTCCGAACACGTGTGAGCAGGGGGCAGTGCTGGGCGGGTGCAGACACCCACGCTTGCGGCCGTGGCCAGGGAGGGAGGGTGCCACCGTTGGCCCACGCACATAAGCAGCCCATGGAGGCTGCACAAGCAAAGAGAGCGATCCGAGATGGAGCCGGGTTCCGAAGAAGAGTGCTGGGTGGAGGCTCCGCCGGGCAGGTGTCTGTTCCTGGCTGCCCGCGCCCTGCTGTCCCTCGGGACCTGCGCTCCCAGTGGCGCGCCCACGTCTCGGGGCTGTAGACGCATTCCCTGCCCGGTGGTGGACAGAATTGAGGGGGAGGAAAGCCTTGGCCACGTGGGCTGGGGCCAGGCTGAGCCGCCTGGTGGGGCTCTGAGTCACGTTTCCCAGGGTGGATCCTCAGAGCTGCGCAGCCCTGCCCGCACCCCACTCCCACACCTGGTGCCCCGAGCCCCCACCTGTTCGTTGTTGACGAGGACTCGTGGGTGCCATTCTCTTCACGGGTCACGGTTCTGTGTGTCCATGGTTGCTGTGGCACTGAAATGCCCCAGACATGCTTCCTGCTGGCCCCCGTGTTCCCTTTACCCCCTCCTGGCAGGGCCCAGCCACAGAGCCGCTCGTGGGACCGCCCCGGGCCAGGGCTCTCGACGGGCGCCGACTGCCGCGGCACAGGGACCACCGTGCAGTGTAGCGGCTATCACTCATCTGTGACCTTTCCTCTGATACGTTTGTGTCCTTTATTTAGATCACCAGGAACACGACTCCCATGTACAGGACGCCGGAGATCGTGGACTTGTACTCGAACTTCCCGATTGGCGAGAAGCAGGACATCTGGGTAAGGCCGCTCGCCCGCAGTGCATGGGCAGCCCCGCCACAGCTGGCGCAGGGCCCTGGGGCGCAGGCTCCAGCCCGCTGGTCCCCTCAGCCTCCCTTCTCCTTTCCTCTTGGCTTGTTCTTCCGTTTTTTCAACGGCCCTTGTGATGCTTTTAGCGGGGATGTGCTGACGGGGGTGTGGGGTCGGGGGGTGGGTAGCAGAGTGGGTGCAGGTGCTGCGCGGGCTTTGGGCCTGAGACAGGTCGCTCCTGCACCCTTGGACCTGAGCTCTCCTGGTCGGAGCCCCTTCACGGGGCCGGGGGTTCACGAAGCCACAGTTCACGTGGCCAGAAAGAGGACCTCCCAGATGGCCTTGCAGCTATATGCTGACCTGGTGATGGCTAGAGTGATGGCCGGGCCTGATGCCTTGCAGGGGGTTTCAAAGTGAGGTCAGGCCACAGACTTGGGGTGACCCTTCACGTCTCCTGGAACATGTCCCATCGATGGAGGGCAGTCCCTGTATGCGGTGAGTGTGGGGCCTGGCTGAGCAGGTATCTGCTGACGCCTTGGTTCAGAGTCAGGCACAGAGCTCGGGGAGCATGGCGCCGTGCACATGGCACTGCTCCTGCCCGTCTGAGGTGTCCTGCGGCCTCTCCGGTGTCCTTAAGAGCAGGGACAGGTGGCCCTGAACCCCCGCGCCTCGAGGCTCATGGTCTAGGCCCATCAGGCCCGAGTCCGGCCTCAGCCCCGCCGTGGATGTGAGTCCCTGTCCTAGGGGTAGGTGGAGACTCTTTGACACACATGAGCTGGTCAACCCCAGGTGGGCGCCCTCAGCCTGTCCCAGCCCAAGAACCACGTGCACGCACACATGCGGGAGTTGGAAGGCAGGTCGGGAGTTGGCGCTGGGGCTTGGCCTGGTCTGGGCCCAGAATGAGCTGCTCCCCCAACACACTGGTCGGGTTTGGTTCCCCATCATGTTCCCGTGGCTGGTGCTGTGGTGGAAACATGGCGGGGACACTGACGTTTGGGTTCAGTGCCGACCCCGTGGAGCCTCGACAGCCCCCAGATTCATCCCCGGCGCTCACGTTAGCCCAGAGAAGCATGGTTGGGGCACCTTCCTTGCAGTCGCCTGGCCACATGCCCCTCTGCACAGCCGGCCGGCCGGTAGATCCCCACACTGGGGTGTAGGAACTTTGCATCTTGGAAGGACCTTTTGATCAGAGCGTGAAGGGTTGGAGTTTGTTGGCCGCTCTGACTGGGATGGTCTCTGTGCCTGGCAAGCGTGGACCGCGACCAGATGGGCGGGGGCGCAGGTCAGACTCGGCAGGCCTTGCCCATCTCCTGCAGGCCCTGGGCTGCATCCTGTACCTGCTCTGCTTCGGGCAGCACCCGTTTGAGGACGGGGCGAAGCTCCGCATCGTCAACGGCAAGTACGCGATCCCTGCCGACGACACACGCTACTCCGTGTTCCACGGCCTCATCCGTAAGTCCCACCTGCCGGCGTCCCCCGCACCCCTGTGAACACACGTCCTGAGTGGCTGCTTCCGGCGATTTTGTTCCTCACGTTGTCATCCCTCGCTTGCTTTTAAAGTCAGTACTGTAAGCAAAACGCAGGGCCTCCGGGGTCCCTAGCCCCTGCAGAGCAGGTGGTGCTTGCTCCCCAGGACCCCGGCCTCGGCGCCCGCGGGACGAGCACACGCTGCCTCTGCCCTAGGTGCCACGCTCAGGGTCAACCCTGAGGAGCGGCTGTCCATCACGGAGCTGGTGAGCCAGCTCCAGGAGATCGCCGCCGCCCGCAACGTGAACCCCAAGTCGCCCATCACCGAGGTAGGCCTCCGCGTGCTGCTTGTGGTCCCACCGTCTCGACGTCGCCATAGAGCCCGGCTCCCCGGGGGCTCACGGCCCGCACGCAGGGGGGAGCCCCCAGGCGGCGGGGTCGCCTGAGGAGAAGTGTGCCGCCGTGTGGGGTCTCCGGAGTTCGAAGCAGAGCCGGGGGCCGGGCAGGGGATGGAAGCGGACCCGGATGTCCAGTATGTGCGGTTCATAGAGGCCGGAAGACGTCAGAGGTCAGCCTGGGCTGCCCAGTGGCCTTTACAGAAAATGTGTGCCCCTGGCAGTGGCAGAGGCTCGGGTGGCGTAGCGAGGGCCGTAATCCAGGGGCAGCCAGTCTGCGCGTGTGCCGCTGGCCCTGCTCCGCGGCGTGGGCAGAGATGCCCATGGAACAACGCAGGCCGCTGGGCAGTGGGGCTCGTGAGCACGTTGTGCTCTTAGCGCTTCTAGAACCCAGGGCCCGCGGGTCAGACGTTAAACCCCTTCTGTAGGGTTCTTCTGCCCGGGGCCTCACGGGGAGAGAAGCCAGCCCCCCACGGGGCAGCACGGGCACACAGGCCCCGACAGACTCTGAAACCAGGAGAGCACCGCATAGGAGATTGGGCTGAATCCACAAACGGGTGTGTGGGGAAGGACTCAGCAGAACCAGAGGCAGCAACGCGTCCTCCGACGAGCCTTGGGGCGCGTTCCCTGGAACTTTGGAGGAGGTGTGGCGGCCTGCAGTCGCTTTGGGAGAGGCTGTGTGCTGTCACGTAGCTGATGAAACCACAGAACTGGGGGTTTGTGAGGAAAAGACACGGTCGGTCTAGCAGACACACCTTCACGCCAGCGTGTGTGTTACTTGTAAGACTCCATGGAGCGTTCCCATTAACACTGGTCGCCTCCAGTGCACCACAGGGCACAGAATCCACACCACGTATATCTCGTTGCTGAGCCTAACGTGATAAAACGTTAACCCGATGAAAAGAACGTTTCTTAAAACCCCACGAGAAACCGCAAAGCGACTTCTATATAACTTATGAACAGAGCAGCCGTGGAGCTACACGTACCTAAAGTGGGACGAGTGTGAGGCCGGCACTCGAGTGGGGCTCAGCCCAGCACCGACGTCCCAGGGTTGGTCAAGCCCGTCACCAGGGGCGCCACAAGTCTCCGCAAAGTTTTTGGTGTCATTGTGGCAGGCAGCCCCGGGCTTGGCCCGTGGGAGATGGCGCCTCGCTGTGCAGCCTGCGGCCCCGCTGCTTGGCGGCACCCCACCCGGCTCCTGTGTCGACAGCAGAGCCTGTGGCCTTGGCGGGTGGGGGCGTTCACGGCTGCCGCCTCTGTTAAGGCGATGGAGCCGTGCGCCCGGGCAACCCCGAGGATCAGCCCTGGGGTCCAAGATTTGTCGAGACTCTGGGAGGTTCCTTCGTGGCTTTTGTAGTAAATCAGGTGGAGGAGGGTGGACTTGGGGGGCGGTGTGCCCCAAATGCGTGGCGCCATGCGCTGTGCCTGACCTGCGTTGGGATCCTTACAGCTCCTGGAGCAGAATGGAGGCTACGGGCACGCGGCCCCTCCTGGGGGCTCCACAGGCAGCGGCTGCGGTGGAGGTGAGTACTCCTTGCGTCTGCCGTGCGCCGGGCACCCAGTCTTGCTCTTGCGGGCTTGGGGCCCGGCAGCGAGAGGCAGACTGCACGTCTGGGGTCCCCAGGACCAGTCTCAGGTTCATGGCTCCCTAGCACCCCGAGAACTCAGCGGGGCTTCCACTCAGGCTGCGGTTTAGAACAAGGAAGGAGGACAGAGACCGAGGGCTGGCTGTCCCCTCCCTGTGCTGTCAGGGCAGCCCGGGTCCTCCGAGCCCCGGCACCTGGCCCACAGAGCTATGGGGTGACTGCCTGTGTGGCCGCCTCGGCCTCTGGCCCCTCAGGGACCCAGCTGCCCCCACAAGTCACTGGCGAGCACAGCCCCTGCCCAGGTAGATGGGGGTGCGCCTTCCACGGCCAGCCCACAGCGACCATGAGGGTGGGCACATCGGGAGCGGGTATGTGAGGAAATAGAGCAGCCTTGCGGGGCCCGGGGGCTGGGGGCCAGAGGGTCCGAGTCCGCGGGTTGAGAAGAGGGGCTCAGATGGAGAGACAGTCCTGGCAGCAGGAGAAGTGGGGCTGGGGTGCTTTTCTCACGACTCGGGCGTGTTTGCTGAGAGGTTCGCGCTCCGATCGTCCGGCGCGCTGGGCGGGTCTGGGCGCCCGGTGCTGATGCAACACGGTGTGTACCGGGAGGTGGGCTGCAGCCAGGGCTCAGCACCCCGGCCCGGGAAGCTTCCAGGAGTCCTGCCAGGACCTGCCTCCACCCTGTGCCCCCGGGGCCGCTGCCCACCTCGCAGTTGGGGCACGGAGCCCACCTCCCAGGTCCTCGCGCAGCTCTCGGCCCCGGGGGTCACTCGGCAGCTGGCCAGTCCGTGTCCTGGCCCCTTGCCCACCAGTGCTGTGGGGCCACCTCGAGGCGCCGAGACGAGACCACACCGCACGCGCGTGGGGCGCCCGGCGAAGGCGTCGCTCAGGCAGGGCCTGGGCGGCGGAGAGGCTGCATACCGCCCCCGCTGTCTGCGCCTCCACAGCCACTGCTGCAGCCCGCACCCCAGGGCCCTGGGGTCTCGGGGCCTTCGTGGGCCACCACTCCGGTGTCATCAGGGCGGCGGCCAGGAGGCCGCTCCCCCACAGACCCAGTGAGCTGCGGCTCCCGTGGCCTTTCTGTGCCCGGCCGGGGCCGCCCGCACGGCCCTGCTCCCGTGCTCTCACCTCCGCCGTGCGTCTGCGGTCTCTGTGTGTGCTGGTGTGTCCCGTACCTTGGGGACAGGCCGGTGGCCCTGGCTGGGCCCTGGCACGTGTCTGTCAGTGACAAGGTCCCTGATGGTGTCCAGCGAGCGCTCTGAGTGGGGTGAACGTCCTGGAGCCGGGGATGCCCACGTGCGCCCAGAGACTCCGGCCCGCTGATGGTGTCCAGGTCCTGCCCTCGCGAGCGGGCCCGGGGTGCCTGGTTGCGGAGCGCTGGTGGCTGGGTCAGGGGACTCGTGGCCGCTGCAGGTGCTGGTGGCTCTGGCGGGCCCTGCCACATCCTAAGGCTTGTCTCTGTTTGCAGGCCTGGTGGTCGCCGAGTACGACCAGCCCTATGGTGGGTTCCTGGACATCCTGCGGGGCGGCACCGAGCGCCTCTTCACCAACATCAAGGACACCTCCTCCAAGGTCATCCAGTCTGTTGCCAAGTGAGTCGAGGGCGCACAGGCTCGTGGGTTCTCCGCAGTGAGATTTCGGAACCCTGGGTGCGGCCCTGCCTGCACGCCTGGCCAAACCCCCAGGTGGGGCCGTGGGTGAGCGGCCCGTGCTCAGCGCCAGCCTGGCCCCCCTGCGTGGGCTCAGCCATCGGTCCCTGGCTGCGCTTCTGCCCCCTCAGTGGAGGGAGCATGGTGGGAAAGCAGACGCGCTGGCTCCGGGCCACATCCCCCTTCCCGAGGGGGGCCCTGTCCACGGAGACCGTGGCCACAGTACACGACCTGTTCGTGCTGTCCTCCGAGCGGTCTCGGCTTTGACCAGGGAGTTTCCGGGAGCGTTGGGGGTTACCTCTGGCATGTCACCTGCCTCGTCCAGCGGCAGGGGCAGTGTGTTTGTCGTGTCTTTGATCCCCGTGTGGGCCTTGGCCTCATTTTCTTTGTGCCGGGATCATTGTCTTGTGTCCACAACTGTTGGCGACACAGGCAACAGCCCACGTGTTTGTGCACTAGTGTGCCCACGTGTGAGCATGTGTGTGCATGGGAGCACACGTGTGTCGTGTGCGAGAGCTAGCGTGTGCGTGCACACGTGTGTGTTCTGCTGTCGGTGGGCTCCGGGGCCCCCGTGTGCTTTGCCTCTGATGTGACCTTACGTGAGGAGAAGAAACTCAATTCCCACTGAGCGCAGGGGTCCGGCAGTGAAGGCTGCCTGCTCGCACCTGTGTCTGTGGCCCTTTGCAACATCCCGGGCTGCACCTTGTAGCTGGGGGAAGGGTCAGATGTACAATTGTGCATTTATGGTGCCCGGCTCTCCGGAGTCCTGTCCACGGAGACGGAAACAGTCATGTGGGCCGAGGCTCTGGGTGCGAAGACCAGAGGGTCCCGGACGGGGCGTGGATGGGCGGAGGTGACCGCTCGGCGCTTACCCATCACCTGCCCGTGGTGTTCCTGCAGCCGCGCTCCCAGGGCGGGATGATCTCACGTGACGGCGCTGAGCAGGCAGCTCTGCGTGCGTGTGGCCGCACCCCGGCCCGCGGCCGTCCCCATACTTTCTGCTGACTGGGGAGACGTCAGGGCAGCGGGTCCCACGGCCCCACTCATGTCCTCCCATCTTCCTCCCAGCGGGGTTCATCGTGGGGTCTCGGGGCTGACCCGGGCTGGAATGGCAGACCCGACAACAATGAACGGGATGTGAGAGAAGCCACTCGGCCTCGCCCAAGGAAAGAAACCAAGTTCCCACGTGGCTGAGACGCCATCTCCCCCACCGCCAACCCCCCCACCACCCCAGGTCTCTAATGGGCCCGGCGTCCCCGGCCTCGGGGGAGGCTGCCGGGAGGAGAATGGACGCTGCCCCAGCCTCTGCACCCGGGAACCATGATGACAGGCACCTGGGGTTTGGAGGGGGCGCGCGCTGGGCATCACGTACCTGCTCGTGTTCAGAAAAGCAGAGTTTCGGGTGAATGGTCGGGCCTGAGAGTTGCCTGTGAGGGTGGGGGTGACGGGGCTCTGCCCGGATTTAGCTGCCTTCATGCCCAACTCGACTCACAGCCACGTTAGTGAGCCCGACGTGCCTCAGGCTGATGGCACAACCAGGCCACGCGGCGGCATGGTGCCACGCACACCCGAGGGCGGGCCCTCGCAGGAGTAGGAACGGGGCTTTCCTAGAGTAAGAGGAAAGGTGCGCGCGTCGGGTCCCAGGACCACGCCCAGGGTCCCGAATCTCCGAAGGACACGTGAGACCCGCTGGCGAGCAGTCCTCGTAGCTGCGAGTTGTTTCAGAGAAAGGACACAGCTCAGCTCCCCGTGGAGTCATGGACAGACAGATGGACCCACTGAATTCCCAGCCGAGCTGCGAGGCCGGGCCCCAGAGACGGGCCCGTGGGGCTGCCCGTGGGGCACTTGAGCCCTCGGCTCCCCAGGCTGCAGGTCTCCGCATGGACCACGTTTTCTACAGGCATTTGGGGCGTATGGCCACTCCTGTCAGTCGTGAGAACGGGCAGCGCCCTCCTGCTCTCGCCGGATGCCTGCCGGGGCTAGCCTTGCCTGCAGCCCCTCTGAGGACCAGGGTCAGGCTGGGTACCGCCTTTCGCCCAGGACGCCTGCTGGAAGTGAAAGAAGTCTGTGAGGCCCCGTGTTTGTGAAGTTGGTTTATGTGAGCTCATTCGTTTTGGGACTCCCCCCTGAGAAGGCCCAGGAACGGTGACAGCCCCGGCCCAGGACTGTGACCTGTAACTGCCCTTCCTACAGGAGGGGAGGCCTCCATGAGGCCAGGAGGGACCCCGGGTCTTCTCTGAAAGCAGGGAGGCCACCCCACACTGCCATCCCCGTCACAGGGAAGGACCCAGACACGGGGTCCTGCTCTCAAAGGCTGCTGGCTGGAGCGGGGGAGCATCCCAGCAGCGACAGGCTTGCACATGTGCAGCGAACGCTTCCTGTTCTTTGTTCCCCACGTCCACAAATGAGCAGAAGATCCACACAGAAACGGCCTTCACCCTGCAGGGTCAGACGGGCGCAGCGGCCACGGTGCTTGAGCTCACTGAGGGGGTCCTCCAGGCGGAGCCCCGTGTGCTGGGCTTCAGGCCTGCCACGGGAAGGTCCAGTTAGGGCCTGGTGATGGAGACCCTTCAGGGCCACTGCCAGCCCCTCGGCCGCAGGCAGGACCTTCATCTCGGGGTATGTGGGCCCAGGAGTCCTAGGGTCTATCTGGAGGAGGCCCGTCCCTGCGTGTGCAGCCTGTCCCACGTGGCCTCCAAGAGGCGTGGCTGGCTTCTGGGCCTGACCCTGAGCCCTCACCTGTCTGTGGTCTCATTTGTTTCTCACCAGTTTTAGGTCAGACCCTACACGTCCACATGTCCTAGAGCCCCCGTGCCAGGTCTTCACAGACGCCCCCACCAGGCTCCCCGGGTTCCCAGCCTGGCGGTGTCTGCACTCTCCGTGTTGACCTGCCCCACCCCACCCCCCCCACTGCCACGGGTGCTCCGGCCCCTCCTCAGGGACAGCGGGGTGAGTGGCCAGGCCCCGCCAGCTTCCCCAGCACTAGGTATCCCACGTGGAGCCTGTGGCCTGTGGGCCTGGGGACGCGAACCTCTGGCCGCGGGTCCCCGTGAACTGCTGCTCTTATCCTTCTTTTTCATGTTGGGTGTTTGTTTTTCTTACTGATTTTACGTTACATTCTATAGACTAGCTTTTTCATGCAGGGTAAACACAGCAAATGCTTTCTTCTTGTCTGTTGCTCGTTTTAATTAAAACACGAGTTTTTCACAGTTCCCTTTCCGTCTTTTGTCTTCTCGTTTAGGAAGCCTTTCGTGCCCCAACTTGTAAATAGATCAGACCTGATTTAAAACACATCTTAGGGACTTCCCTGGTGGTCCAGTGGTTAGGACTCCGTGCTTTCACTGCCGAGGGCCCGGGTTCGATCCCTGGTCGGGGAACTAAGATCCCACAAGCCACGCAGTGTGGCAGAAAAAACACACACCCATTTTAAATGTCTGAATGTATTGTAAATGTACCTTTTAATGCTTGGTTGGCGCACATTTGGCTTTTTAATCCACCTGGACGTCCCTCTGGGGACTGTTCTCGATTCTTGTTCACTTCCCCCGACCGGAGCAGCCCCTCTGCTGCCGACCAAGCCGGGCGCTGTCCCAGCTCGTCCTGCGAGCCCCTCGCGGCCCCGCGCTCCGCTGTCTGGGCGACAGGCCTTCCTCCCTCCCCCCAGGAACACTGGCCGTTCTCACTCATCTGTTCCTGCACGAGAATTCTGGAGTAAACCTGTCCGGTTGCCTGTGCGGCCGTTGAGGGTGTAGTGCTTTATCTACTTCATGGGCAGTTTGGGGACAGTTGGTCTCCATGGTGCTGACGCTTCTGCTGGCTGTGCGGGGCGGGCGGGGGGTGTTCCCGCGGCAGCGCGACTGACCCCTGGCCCGGCCTGGCCTGCGGAGGGCGCCGCGTGCAGCCCCCGCACCCTGCTGACACTGACGACAGAAACATGAGACAGGTGGGGAAGCGCGCCGGCTTTACGTTTAGGAGAATTCGCATCGTGAAGGTCGTGTTGCTCCTCAGTTAATCTATGAATTCTTTGCAATAAAAATAAAAGTCCTGATGTCGTTTCCACAGATTTCAATCTCAAAATTCACATGTAAGTTATCCAAAATGGCCGGCGATGTTTTTAAAAATAAGAAGAGACAAACTCTGTTCTTTACCAATTTTTTTCAAACATCTGTTGTGTTGTTACAAGTGTTCAGACTCACGCTTGACATGTACTTAGGTAGGGATAGTATGAAACACGAAATGTGAGTCTAAAAGAAAATAACAGACCAATGGGTCTATGTTGCTGAGACCATGGGTAGCTGTGTAGAAGAAGAAAAAATTGGGTCCCGTCTAATAACAGACAAATACAGTCGTTCTGATTTGTTAAAAGATCTAATTGTGAAAAGCAATTTCTTAGGAAAAACTAATAAAATATAGAGGAACATTTTTATAACACCAGAGTAAGGAAGATATCTTAAATGTGAAAAAATATATATAAGCCATGGAGAAAATGGTTAATAAATTTAACTAACTTAAAAATTCTCTGTTCCTTGAAAAAACACGTTTCTTTAACAAAAAGATGTGGCACTGATTGGGAGTAAATAGGTTCAAACTATGTAACTCACAAAACGAATAGTATCCATTATATACAGTGGATTATGAAAATTAATAGGAAAATGAAAAAACGCATGAAGGGAATTAACAGAGGACAAACTGAATAAACTACAAGGAGATGCTCAGCTTCATCTTACTTTGTAGATAGCATCGCTGGGCCATATATTTTGATCCACTCTGACAGGCTCTGTGTCGATTGGTGTATTTAGACCGTTGGGCTTGAAGTGTTTATTGGTACACAGGCCGACCCCGCTTTACTGCACTTGGAGCGCAGTGAGGGTCTGTGACCGCCCTGCGTCAAGCGAGTCTGTCGGCACCTTTTTCCAGCAGCATCTGCTCACTTCGTGTCTCTGTGTCCCGTTTTGGTAATTCTTGAAGTACTTCAAACATTTCCTCATCATTGTATTTGTTATGGTATCTGTAATCAGTGGTCTTTGATGTTACTGCTGAGACTCACTGAAGGCTCAGACAATGGGTAGCATTTCTTAGCAATAAAGCATTTTTAATTAAAGGGATGGGCACTGTCTTTTGGGCATAACACTGTTGCATTAATAGGCCACAGTGTCGCGGAAACGTAGCGTTTAGACGCGCTGGGAACCAAAACGTCCATCCGCGTGGCCCCTTTGCTTCACTGCACAGGGCTGCAGCCCAGCCCGCAGTGTCTCCGCGGCACCTGGGGTTGGATTGATAGCCTCCCTATTTGTTACTGTTTTCTAGTCTTCGCCGTTGTTCTTTGGTGCTTTTTTGTCTTCCACTCTTTTCCTATCTTCTGTGGTTTTAATTGAGCATTTTATATGATCCCTTTTCTCTCCTTTCGACCATATCAGTTATACTTTTTCTTCTGCTGTTTTCAGTGGTCGCCCTAGAGTGTGCCCATTTACCAACTAACCCAAGTTCACTTTCAAATAGCATATTATCACTTCCCAGGCAGTGGGTGTGCTTCATAATGCCACAGAAATCCTAATTCCTTTCTCCTGGCTCTTGTATCATTGTTGTTCATTTCACTTGTACACAGGCACGTTTGAGTATGTGTGTCTATATGTGAAATATGTACATAGGCATACCTGTCGGGTGTATTGTTGCCATTATTACTTTGAACAAACTTATCAGATAAATTAAAAATAAGAAAAATAAACATCTTTATTTTACTTTCACTTATTTCTTCTTTGATGCTCTTCCTTTCTTTAGTAGATCTGAGTTTCCTACCTTTATCGTTTTCCTTCTTTCTAAGGAACTTTTTTTTTTTAACATTTCTGGAAGGTAGATCTACTGGCAACAAATTCCCCCAATTTCTCTCTGAGAAAGTCTTTACTTCTCCTCACTTCTGGAGGATAATTTCTCAGCATACAGAATCCTGGGCTGCTGGTTTTTCTCTCAATGCTGTAAATATCTCGCTTCACTCTTTGCTTGCATGGTTTCTAAGGAGAGGTCAGATGTAATTCTTATCTCAGTTCCCCTGTAGGTAAAGTGTCCCCCTCCCCTCCCACCCCCCAGCTCCTTTGGGATTTTTTTCTTTATCTTTGATTTTCTCTAAGTTGAAACTGACATGCCCAGGTGTAGTCTTTCCAGCATTAGTCCTGCCGTGTTCTCTGGGCTTCCTGGATCTGTGGTTTGGTGTCTGACATTGATTTGGGGAAATTCTCAGTTAAAATGTTTCAGTATTTCTTCTGTTCTTCCCTCTTCTCCTTCTGGATTCCCCATTATGTTACACCTTCGCCCACAGGCCTTAGATGTTCTGTTCTGTTCTTTACAGGCTTTTCCCTTTGCTTTTGGGTTTTCAGGGACTCTGTCGAGATGTCCTTTCGCTCAGAGGTTCCTTCCTCAGCCGTGTCCACTCTAATCAGCCCATCAAAGGCAACCTTCATTTCTGCTGCAGGGCTCCGATCTCTGGCGTTCCTTTTCGGTTCTTCCTTAGGATTTCCACCTCTCTGCTCACACTCCCCTTATGTCCTGCGTGCTGTCTACTTTATCCATTAGAGCCCTCAGCACGCTGACCACAGTTGTCTTGAGTCCCGGTCTGATAATCCCAACATCCTGACACGTCTGGTTCTGATGCGTGTTCTGTCTCTTCAGATTCTGCTTTTTGCCATTCCACGTGCCTTGTAATTTTTTCTCACTAGCCAGACATTTTGTACTGGGTCAGAAAACTCTGTCTTCCATTTTTGTTGTCATCTCTCTCCCACACCAGCTCCTTATGTCCCACCTTCTGGTAGTAAGAGAATTAAAGACCCTTCCAATCGGGACCCCCGCCTCTCCACCCCTTGCAGTTTATAATTTCCCATCCACCTCTTAGGTAGATGTCAGCTCCACACGTGCCCACACGTGCACGCACACAGTCACCCAGGTACACACGTGCACTGACACGTGCACATACGGTGTCCCCGGGAGCCGCAGCCTGAACGGTGCGGGCCACCCCCCACACACCCTGGCCTCTCAGGGACTTGCTTCAGTTTAAGCTCTTGTGAGTTAACCGTAGACATTTCCTATAATAACCAAGTGCCCTTTTGTTTTTAATCCCAGTTATGCGAAGGGAGATTTGGATCTTTCTTACGTCACGTCCAGAATTGCAGGTACGTTTGTTTGCCAGCTTTAAATAAGGATGAACTTCTGGCTCTTTCCTGTGTGAGGGTGGTGCGTGGGATTCTGGCCTCTTGGGCAGCCACTCACTTGCCCGAGATGTGGCCTAGGGTGTCCACCCCTGCATCCAGTGTGCCTCTAGGCCCTGCGGTGGATAACGCCAGTGTCAACCCAGCTTCTCCCCCTGGTCTGGAACCTTCTGAAATGCTGAGGTCATGAGGGAAATAATGCGAGGCCACACATATTAAAATGTGGGTCTCCAGGCAAAAATCACAATCCAGATGCTTGGGGAGATCCTGTGGTGCTTCAGGCTCTGTGGCAGAAGCTGCGTCTCAGGAGGGTCTCGGGGCACCATCTGGGGATCCCAGAGGATCTGACGGGCGGTGGGGCGGGGCTTGTAGGCCGCTGCTCCGCCCCTTCTCAGGACTCGCCGCTGTACTCACGGGTCAGCGGCCGCGAGGAGCAGGCCCCCGTGTGTGCCCGACCGTCTGGCCTGTGGTTGTAGAGGTTGCAGGGGCTCCTCTCTTGCAGTGATGTCATTCCCGGCGGAAGGTGTGGAGTCGGCCATCAAGAACAACATCGAAGACGTGCGGTTGTTTCTGGACACGAAGCACCCGGGCCGCTACGCTGTCTACAACCTGTCCCTGAGGACGTACCGGGCCTCCAAGTTCCACAACCGGGTGAGCACGGGCTCTGGCCGACGCTCAGCCTAGTGTGAGCACGGGCTCTGGCCGTGTGGCGCTGGTCCTCCCTTGACGCTGCGTAGAAGGGGCGGGGTCTTGAGGATCGCTGAGCCTGAGGTGCCTCCAGAGGGAACGCGAGACCACGCAGTTTCCTTGGCGGATAAATGCTCGGGACGTGGGCGCTTTTTACAGTATTTATACTGACCCTGAGCGCAGACAGGGCGGGTGCTGCGCTCCTTCTGCCACGTCTGCCAGAGCCTGGCTCCCGAGTCCTGTCGCGCGCCTGGGGGGCGGCACTTGGTTTGGGGGTGGTGGGGTGCTTTGGGTGGGGCCCGTGTGTCTGCACCCCGGCTGGCGAGCTGCCCTCTCTGCAGGTCTCCGAGTGTGGCTGGGCAGCCCGACGGGCCCCGAGCCTCCGTAGCCTGTACAGCCTCTGCAGGAACATGCACGCCTGGCTGCGCCAGGACCCCGGGAACGTCTGCGTGGTGCACTGCGTGGTGAGCAAGCTGCCCCGCCCTGGGACACTCAGGGGACAGAGGGGACATGCAGAGGGTCAGGCGGGGACGGCTGGGTGTTCCGAGTGGTGACCCCGACGCCCACCACTCCCGGGAGCAGCAGTTCTGCCCTGGGGTCTGCGGCTGGCGGCCCAGGCCCGGTGCCCCCAGGCGGCTCCTGGTACCTTCTGTGGGTCACGGCCGGGTCCCTGGCAGCAGGGGCTTCTGGCAGAAGACTGTCCTCACTGAGGGTTCCCCCCACCCCTTTTATGGAAGGTGCGGACCCCCTTGTGGCAGCACCCACGTACGGAGGCCAGCCTGCCTCCTGGGACCCCGTCTCTGAGCCCACGCTGGGGCTGAGGGTTTGTGGGTATCACACCCAGTGTGGCACCTGCCAGAACCCACCCTCGAACGTCAGTACTGCAGTCCTGGCGTGGGTGACCATCACAGCAGGGGTGGCACTGCAGAGGGTTCGTGAGGGTGAGCGTGGACGTGCCGAGCGCTGAGGTCGGGTGGGGACCGAGGTCAGGTGGGGACCCTGACAGAGAGCAGCACGTACCCGGCCGCCTCGTGCCTTCTGCTGCGGAGCCTGTATTCTCTCCGCTCCCTGAATTCTCACCTCATCAGGTGGGTTTTCCTAAGTTCCCTGATGAGCCCCGGCCCCAGGCGCAGGCCCTGACTATCCTGGGGGAGTGAGTGCCGCCTGAACCTGTCCCGTGCATCTGTCCTAGGACGGGAGGGCCGCATCTGCCGTGGCCGTCTGCTCCTTCCTGTGCTTCTGCCGGCTCTTCAGCACCGCAGAGGCCGCCGTGTACATGTTCAGTATGAAGCGCTGCCCGCCGGGCATCTGGCCGTCCCACAAAAGGTATGGCGTCCACCGTGGGGCCCAGGTGCGGCGTCACCGTGGCCAGGCCGTAGCTGTGGGCGCTGGGAGACGGCAGGGTTTCACGCGGGTGTGCGGCCCGCGTGCGCAGTCGGGGCAGCCGCGCCTCTGCCCTGCCGGGGCTCCCGAGCAACGGGGCCGCGCCTCTGCCCAGGGCCTGGGCGCCGACCTTCTAGCGCATGAAGCCACTTGCTCGCTGGCGATGGGGCAGCCCCTGGGTGCCACCTCTGCACACGTGGCCCGGTGGCTCCATTCGGCAGAGGAGGTGGCATTTGGGAGCTGTGTGGCAGCACCGCCTCTGCCGTGCGTCCTCCGTGTCAGGGTCCGTGAGACACAGCTTCTAGGCTGTCTCTGCTGACGACTTACAGGGGATGGTTTCCCAGGGCTGCAGCTGGCCACTGCCCACCCCCTGCCCCCTGGGGCCACTGCCTGCTCCCAGACCGCCTTCCCCACTTCCGTCCACCTTGCAGCGAGGGGGGAGCCTCACGCTCAGGCCTGAGGAGTTGCTCACTCCCCTCGGGTACTGGGGGAGCATCTCCTTTCTCTGTGGGGAGGGCCTTGGCATGAACAACACAGGGCCCGAGAGTGGGGAGAGCCGGGGCCGCCTGGGTCGAGATCGAGAAGGCGTCCAGGCCAGTGAGGGGCCGTCGTGGTCATTCCTCCCGCTCGGGGTGGCTGCACTGCCTCGATGGCGGTGTGGGGTGGTTGACCCACTCCTGCTTGTGAGACCCACCCCGCTGGCTCGCTGCCTGGGGGCAGGGCGTACCCCGAGACAGCTGGCACGCTGTCGTGTCTTCTGTGTGGCTCGGGGTGGGGTGGGGTGGGGCGGGCCTGTCCACCGTGCAGAAGGCGTGGCAGAGCAAGGGCTGCACCACCGAGCATGGGTGACAGGCTGCCGACCCTTTCAGCATGTCACCTTCCTGTAATCTGGGCACACCCGGGGTTCCCGAACTGTGCCTGCAGCTTGGGGTGCCGCTCGGGAGCGCTCGGAGTCGGGGGTCAGAGCCAGCAGAGTATCGTTGTTGCCGGTCTGTGCCTGGCCCCGGGGCCCACAGCAGACCCCAGGCTGCTTCCTTGGAGACGTGCAGATGTAGAGAGCGTCATCCCCCGCCCGGCCCAACAGCTTACAAAAGAGCGGTGCCCGCTTCAGATGCATGACTTTTTCGAACCTGTTGGAGAAGAGCCATCCTGGAGCCATCGGCTCACTCCCAATCCAAGGAGGGACAGGCACCCACCCACAGGGCACTCGGCGGGGCGTGGTCTGTGCCCTGCAGGACAGGTCAGAGAGGGAGGCCGCTGCTCAGGGGGCACGAGGTCATCTCCTGGGGACATACGGATGAAGCAGCCTTTGCATGAGGCTCGGAACCGTGATGGGACGTCCGGAGTTGCTGGTCGCTGGTCTGTGCGTTCAAGACTGATGACAGGGGTGGGGGGGGGAGGGAGCAAGGAAGACCCAAACGGAGAGGGCCGCGACCTCGGAGGGGTCTGTAGATGTCCTTCACCGGAACACGCGTCAGGCCATCTCAGATGGTCGGACAGACGCACCACTGGGGCCCCCGGGGGAGACGGAGCAGGAAGGGGGAGCACGGAGGAGGCGTTGCTGAGAATTTCCCCAAATTAACGGCAGACGTTGAACCCAAGAAGCTCAGAGGACACCAAGTGGGATTCAGAACAAAACACACACACGGAAAACCCACTTTGGCTTCCGGCGTTCACGCTGCCGAGAGCCACGCAGAGGAGCTCCGGAAGGTGGGCGGCAGGAGTGGGGGTGCAAGCAGTGAAGGTTCTTCTCAAGGGCCGTCATTACGTCAGCAGAGGATGCGAGTGGCGGCCTGGGACGTGCTCGGGTGACCCAGGAGATCAGGAAGGAGAAGCCGAGGCTGGAGAGGCAGGCGGGCGGCCGGCTGGCTGGGAAGCCGGTTCAGCGTCACCTGTGTGTCGGGCCCCTCGCCGGGCGCACGCTGCCTGCGGGCCTGCACCGTAGCACTGGCGGCGGGGGCGGAGGAGGGTTGTGTGCAGGGCACGTGCGACAGGCCCCGCTGCTGAAACACCTGTCCCTGCGGGTCAGGCGTCCAGCTCAGACGTGACTCGGGCAGTCTCCTTCTCCTTCAGTTTTGAATCTGCTCCCAAGCTCACTCAGGTTGTGGGCTGTGGACCTGGGTCGTGGTCCTGGCTTCTTGCTGTCGGCGAGAGACGCCCGGGTCTCCTGCCACGCGGCCGTCTCCACCGCGGACCTCGGGAGCGGCCAGAGTGCAGTGGCGAGACGGAGTGTCGCCTGCTGTCAGTTTGGAGCCAGCCACGGCTCCCGCCCCTCCCTGGGAGATGGGTTAGACCAGCGCGGGAGATGGACGCCCTGCGGTGGTGCCACAAAGAGGAGCTGCGGAACCACCAAGGGAGCCGGCGGAGCGGATTCCAGGTCCACAGAGCAGGACGGGGGCGGTTGCAGCGTCCCTCTCAGTGAGCAGTGGAACAGGTCGGCAGGCCGGTTCAGAGCCACGGAGTGTACTCACGACAGCAACGTGCGTGCAGAGCCCGTGGGAAGAAGGATCGTGTTCCGGGCTCTTACACCGCGACAGATTGGGAAGAGTAGAAGTCATGCCAGATATGTTCCCAGGCCATCGTGGGATTAACCCGGAAATCAGTGACAGCAGGTGGTTTTGGAGAGCCTTAAATATTTCAAAGTGAAACAATCTACCTATGAGTAGCTGGTGAGTCAAAGAGGAAATCTCAAGGGAAATTTAAAGATATTTTGAACTGAATGAAAATTACAACATAAGATTCATGAGATGACACCGGAACGTTGCTTTTAGTGAAATTTATAGCATGAGATGCTTACGTGTGATTGAGAAAAGACTGACGACCTGATGGGCTCCAGAGACACGGAGCACGGGTGCGCCGTGGCATGTGGGCACATATGGAGCACACGTGTGGTGTGGGCTGCACAGAGCATGTGTGTGACGCAGTGCGTGGGCTGAGCACGGAGCACGCATGTGACGTGGCCCGTTTTCCTGCACAGAACACGCATGTGACATGGTGTGCCTCCTGCCCTCCAGGTACATCGAGTATGTGTGCGACATGGTGGCAGAGGAGCCCATCACGCCCCACAGCAAGCCCATCCTGGTGAAGGCCGTGGTCATGACGCCTGTGCCCCTGTTCAGCAAGCAGCGGAACGGCTGCCGGCCCTTCTGCGAGGTCTACGTGGGGGATGAGCGTGTGACCACCACGTCCCAGGAGTACGACAAGATGAGGTGGGCTCGGGGCTCAGGCCCTTCCTTGCCCCGCGGCCTCATCTTCTGGGGGCTGTCGAGGAGGGAATTGTGCTGTGGGGCTGTGGCTGGGCGGTGGGCATGGAGGCGGGGCCGGCGGGGCCTGTGGGGGAGTTCTCGGGGTCTTCGTGCTGGGTGGCTCCTTGGAAGTCCTCTCCTGGACCATCCTCCCCCCATACCTGACGTAATTTGGCAGAAAAACCCGCGAGGCAAGAAGAAACTGGCGCTGTGGGTCGCAGTTCATCAGAACGGTGCACCTTATACCTAAGTGCACTGCTTTTCTTGGTTCTGTTCTCCAGGGATTTTAAAATCGAGGACGGCAAAGCAGTCATTCCCCTGGGCATAACGGTCCAGGGAGACGTGCTCATCATCATCTATCACGCGAGGTCCACCCTGGGAGGAAGGCTGCAGGCTAAGGTGAGCGGGCGCTGGGCGGCCCCTGGGCGAGCTTGGTTCTCTAAGCACAGTGAGAGCTCTGTGTCCCCACCTGTGTGGCAGAGGCAGAAGGGACTGTAGCCTGAGCCTGCCCAGCTGTGGCCCTGGGACCTCCCCACGGGCCCAAGGAGCCGCTTGTTGGCTAGGGCGCTGCCCCAGCCTCTGTGTGTCCCTGGCCCTGGAGCCCCGTGTGGGGCCTCAGCTGGTCACCCGTGAAGGGCCTGGCATTGCCCTCCCGGCCTGAGGACCTTCTGTTCGCTTTCTCCCTGCAGATGGCGTCCATGAAGATGTTCCAGATCCAGTTCCACACAGGGTTTGTGCCTCGGAATGCAGCTACTGTGAAATTTGCAAAGTATGTTGGTGTCACACTGAGGGGGGCGGACGAGAGGGGTCGGGGTGCACCCCCAGCCGTGGCTGGTGTGGAGACAAGTGCAGTGTGATTGATACTGGCAGGGGTCCCGGGGGTGCTGAGCTCTGACGCCTGGGGTCCCGGGAGGGCCGTGAGCTCTGACGCCCGGGGTCCCGGGAGGGCCGTGAGCTCTGACGCCCGGGGTCCCGGGAGGGCCGTGAGCTCTGATGCCCCGGGTCCCGGGAGGGCTGTGAGCTCTGACGCCCCGGGTCCCGGGAGGGCTCACACAGGGCAGTGCCGCACCAGGGCTGCCTGTGGTAAGGGCTCAGGGAGAGCCACCCAGCCACCCTCACAGCGCCAGCGTCATGGGCCGTGGGCATGTCTGTGTTTCTGCCTGTTGTTGCTCCTTTAAGAGTTTCCGTGTTCTTGTCTTTTAGTATGTTTTCCACATTGGCACCTCGTGCATTTTTTTTTAACGTGCCAACGTGACGAAGACGAGGAATGCCACGCTTTAAGGTTTCAGGTTTTTTCTCCTTTGGAGGAAGGTAGTCCCAGAGCTTCAGGTGTCCTTGTGTCATCAGACATTTCTCTTCAGAGACCCGATGACTGAAGACCAAGCGGAAGAGCTGGGCGAGAGGCCTGTAGGTGAATCTGATGCTGGAGCCGGGAGACGGCATTGACTGTCTCGTGTGTTCAGGGAAGTACAAGGGGGATTTTCACCGCAGAGCTGGAACGTGTGAAGAGGAGGCAGGTGTGACTCTCGGACTGAGAAACGTCACAGCTGGAACTGAGGATTGAGCCGTGTGCCCGGTAGCAGAGTAGACACAGGAACGAACAATGGTGAGAGAGAGATGGATACAGAGGGGTCGCAGGGGTGTTGGGGGCTGGGAAACGGTCAGACGTGCCTTTGTTCGGAGTCCAAGGAGAAGAGGACACACCAGAAACAAAGTTGGAAAAATCACCGGCCGAAAATTTCCTTACACTGATGAAAAACGTCAAACCATAGAATCAAAAACTCTGAAAACAGCGAACAGGAGTTTATATATAAGAAGGAAGGAAACCCCTTCCTCAGCATTTTGCAAATTGCTGAAAACCAAAGACGACCATTTCGGAGCCCCCAGGGGAGGGACCTTCAAAGTAAGGAGACCGCAGCTGCCTTTTAACCAAGGGGTGGGAGCCAGAGTCGGGGGCGTCTTCAGCAAGTGCCTGAGGAGAACGTTGGCCAACTTGAAATTCTGTCTCCTGTGAAGTCATCCTTCAGAAGCAAAAGCCAATCAAAGATGTTTTCGGGCAGACGAGATGTTTGCAGTGTGTGTCAGACGTGGACACATAGAGAAGCACAGAATGAAAAGAGAAAGATGCCCATTAAAAGCAGGCAGGGGGACTCTGCTGGCGGATCCACACGGCCAGCAAGCACCTGAGCCAGTCTGTGCGTCCCTCATCACCAGGGAAGCAGGTTAGAGCCGCGAGGGCAAGGAAATCGGGGGGGAGCCCCCGTGGGAGCCACGCGGAGTTAGGTGTTTTCCTGTGACGAGAACTTGGAAGATCACCTGCCTCAGTGCTTCCCATGTGCACGTGACGTCATTAGCCACGTACCCAGGGCCTCAGGCTCGATGGCTCCAGACTGAGAAGAGGCCCCCGTGGCGTCGGCAGTCGGTTGGAGAGTGAGCTGTGATGTCATGTCCATGACCCTGTTAACGTCTGCTCAGGCCTCCCGTGGGGCCCCATCCGGAGGCCCGAGGAGTGGCCGCCTCTGGGGGCGTGGCCCTTCTTGGGGTCTGGAGAGAGACAGTGTTTTGTTCTGAATGGACTGTTGCCACGAGGATAACCTTCATGCGGCGCGTGCATAGGCTTGTGCTTCGCTGTGCACGTCGTGCCTCCAGAAGTGGACTCGTCGGTTTAATAGCAGAAAGGCGAGGGGTGCCCCGCGGGCGGTTGAAAGAGGACACTTTGCAGAAGCAATCTGAGATTCCTCGGGTGCCTCCTGTGAGTGTGGAGGGGGTGCCGAGCAGTCCAGGACGAAAGCTGATGCATTTGTTTCCCGGCTGAGCGTGGCAGGCTCCCCCTCAGGGCCTGTCCAGCGGGGCCTGGCCCTCTGCCCTCTGAGACCCCGGACCCTTGCGGGCAGCAGGGCTGCGCCTCTGCTCACAGACCTCATTGTTTCCTCACTGGCCTGCTGGATGGGTGGGCAGACCCCGGCCTGGGTGGGGCTGTCCCTGGGGCGGGGCCGGGCAGGGAGGCGGGGGTGGGTGGCCACCAGCATGGTGCCCGGAGTGGCCCCTGAGGCCCTGCTGCCCTGGAGCTGAGCTCGTAGTGGCCGCGCGCCTTCTCCCTGCTTTGCTTCTTGGCCTCTGCTCCTTGTGGATGGGCCCCTCCCGGGGCCCTCGCTGGCCTCCGGATCCCCTTTGCCAACATCGCTGTCCGGGCTTTCCACCTGCGTCCCCGCACCAGCTGTTCCTGCCCGGCTGAGCCGTCGCCCTTGCAGTCGTCTTCTTGAGGGCACCTGGCCTGGACAGGAAGGAAGCCCGTGGTGGCCTCTAGGCCGGGAGCCTGAGAGGGCCACACGGCAGTGCGGCCACTGTCCCTGTGCCCACCTGGGCCTGGCCTCACCCCTGCAGAGACCCCTCATTCCCCTCCTTGCACAGGGGCGGCTGCGTCTGTGAGGAGTGGGAAGGATTTGGGGTCACGCGTGCTCGCTCGTCCCATTTTGCTGAATCCGGGGAAGTAAGAACTAAAATGTGCTGTGGCCTCACCACCACCCCTGACCACTCCTGCGGCCCGTCCTCTGCCCGGAGGCCGTTCTTGGACATTGCAGAGGACGGCAGGGCCCCTCCCTCGACTCCTCACACCTTCAGGGCCCCAGCGTTTTTTTGTGTTTCTCTCTTTGTTGCTTTACTCTTCTTATAGGCACAAAGCAGTAAGTGATGCAAACACGTTAGCATAAAATAAGAGCAGCTGGGAGCCTGTTGTCTAGCTGAAGAACTAGGGTTTATCCATATCGTCACCAGAGGTGATCTTAGGAATTCCCTCGAAAGATGCGGAGCCACAGAACGAGGGCAGTTCAGTGACGTGGCAGCCACAGTCACCACTGCCAGGCTGCCCTGTTACCAGTCTCCCGCCCGTGCCCGGGCCCCCCGGCTCCCCGTCCCACCCAGTGGGAACAGGTTGGTGCCTCCACCCCTGCAGCCAGATTGCAGAGGTGTTGGTTTATGGGCATCTGTTAATAGTTGGGGGATTTTGCCAGCGTGGATGGCATTGTTTTTATGGGAACGTGCATTTAAGCTCTGAGGACCTGATTTGAACTCCAGAGCCTGAGGAGTGAGGGCTGAGCACTCCCCTGACGGAGGAGCGGGGGTCCTGCTCTGCGGGTGTGGACGGGCCCCACTGCACACAGACCCCTGCCGGTCCCTCTGAGCCTTGGCTCAGTGGCGGCGTGAACGTCCCGAGCATGTAGTGCAGGGGCTGGGGTGCCTGTGGAGCACGCAGCCCTGCCCCACACTCGTTTCCCGGTGAACGTTGGGGTGGTACCCGCGGTGCCCGTGGTTGTGCCTGACCTGCTTCTCACCTCCCCAATGCAGGTATGACCTGGACGCTTGTGACATTCAGGAGAAATACCCCGATTTATTCCAAGTGAACCTGGAGGTGGAGGTGGAGCCCAGAGATAGGCCCGGCCACGAGGCCCCACCCTGGGAGACTGCGAGCATGCGGGGGCTGAACCCCAAGATCCTGTTTTCCAGCCGCGAGGAGCAGCAAGACATCCTGTCGAAATTTGGTGAGATCCTTGTTTTCTGGGCACACCTGCAGGTGGCCCAGTGTCTGCTTTTGGATCCCAAGCCACGTGGCCTGCAGGCCCTGCCGGGGTCATGGGGTGGGGCTGGGACCCCCGGGAGGGTCAGGTTTGAGTCACTCACTATTTTGGGGGGGTGCGTTTTCTGGACATGTGTCACCTTTGAACATGACCTGGAAGAAGTCGAGGCTTCGATTGGGACCAGCTGGCGGGGCTGCCCCCGCAGCAGAGTTTGTTCCTGGCCAGCCCCCACCCCCTCCACCCGCCGCAACTCAGCAGGGTTGTGTCGGCTTATTTCATAGCATTTACTGAAAGTAGCATCAGAAGCACGCTGGTGGGTGGGACTTGGGACTTCGTTTGCCACATAACGATTTTCTTCGTGTTCTTGGTTTGCATTTTTTTCTGTTACGTGAGGACAGCTAAGTGTCCCTGAATAGCATGTGTGCACGTGTGTGCGTGCACGTATGCTTTCCGGTGTACGCGTGTGCACACGTGTCCCGGGGCAGCGTCTGGGCGACGCTGGGACCCATTCACTGTTGGTTGATTGTCGTGTGGGTTTCTGGTGGTGGTGAGCCCTTCCTGGCTCTGGGCCTGGGCCCCGGAGCCCCACACGGGCTGCTGCCCTGGGCCGGGTGGCCTGACATCCCCCTTCCTGCAGGAAAACCAGAGCTCCCCAGGCAGCCAGGCTCCTCTGCGCAGTATGACGCCGAGGCCGGGCCTGCGGATGCCGAGCCCCCGGAGTTGGACTCGCCGCACAGCAGCGGGGACACCGACCGCTTTCTGCACACGCTGGACTGGCGGGGTGGGTAGGCGGGCCTGGCGCTGCCCTCGTGGGCCTCCCCGTGCTGACTCCTCGCACTGAGCCGCAGCCGCCCCACCGTTGTCTTCTTTTCAGAGGACGGGGATTGCGCGACAGCCCCAGAGGGTCACCTTGCCGAGGAGGGTCCGTCTGCTGCGGCCGAGGACGGACGTGTGAGCGAGCCGTCTGACGAGGAAGCCCCAACGCTCTCGGCTGAGAGCGGGGACGTGGCCGACGAGGACACGCCAGGCCCGGACCTGCCGCAGGAGGACGGTGTGGACCTCCTGGGGCTGCACTCCGAGGCAGGGCCGATGCCCCCCATGCAGGCCCGCGGGGGCCCCCCCAGCAACGCGGACCTGCTCAGCCGCCTCCTGGGGGCCCCGGCGGCTGCTCCAGAGGGTGCCGCAGGCGGTCTGCTGGGTGGGGACGCGGCGCTGCTCTTCACCAGCCCGGCCTCTGCCCCGAGCGCACGGACCACGGTCCCAGCCGGTAGGTGCCGCTGACAGGAGTGGGCCCGGAGGTCACGGCAGTCTGCCGTTCAGGGAGACCGCGAGCCCCCAGAGTATCTCCTGAGACAGGCGGGGGTCAGCGGGGTCAGCGCCTTGCCCCTCTCTCGCGGAGCCACGGGGTCGTGGGAGGGCCGTCCTGGAGCCGATCCTCTGGGCCGAGGGCGTGCCCTGCGGTGCCTGCATTCACGTGCACCTGCTTCCTGGTGTCCCGCCGCAGCGGACCCGTTTGACCCTCTCCTGCTGCCATCCGACCCAGACGCCCAGCCCCACTCCCAGCCCGACCTCTTCGGTGAATTTCTTAATTCGGACTCTCCAGCCACCCTGCCTGCATCCTTCCCTGCCACCCACAGCGCTCCACCCCTGGCCCGCGGCACCAACTTCCTGCATCTGGGTAAGTGCGGTCTCCACACTGGGGACGGGGCCACAGGGCCGGGGGAGATGGGCAGTGCCATCCTCCCTCCCCCAGAAAGGGGACGCAGCCAGTGGCCACTCTGTATGCCCTGCTGGGTTTCAGGGGAGGTGGGGAGGCAGGCTCTGGGGCACTGGCATGTGGCCAGCCATGGCGGGAGGAGGCCTCTCTGAAGACCCTTTCAGATGAGGGACCGCGGACGCTAGTCTCAGCATCGCCCTGTGGGCTTCTCCTCTTGCTGTCTCCCTGCATCCACTTGGTCAGTGCAGTGACCGTGTGATGTGTCCTCCGCCCGTGTGGAGGGAGACCGGTTGGAGGCCCCAGAGGTGCGTTAGCACAGCCCTGCCTGGGGCTTCGCTAGGCCAGGAGTGCTGCAGGGGCTGCTGCCCAGCACCTAGGCCCCCCACCTCCCGCACGGGCGGCCATCAGGTGTGCCTCCTGCCTCCTGCCCACACGTGGAGGGGGGTACGGAGGGTGGCCCCCGAGACTGCCGCAGATGGGGCTTGTGGCCAGCCTGTCCCCTAGGGCCCCCAGGAGGCCATGTGAAGGCCATGTGCCCGCCCCCACCGGGGACACACCTGATAGCGCCGCTGTCTTCCCAGGTGACCTGCCGGCGGAGCCCAGCAAGATGATAGCCTCTACCAGCCACCCGGACCTGCTGGGAGGATGGGACGCCTGGGCTGAAGCCCCGGCCCCCGCACCAGCTGCAGAAGGTACGGCACGTGGCGTAACTGTGACCCCGGCCCCCAGAAGAGGAGGAGACAGGAGCAGCGCCCCAGGGGCACTCTGGCCGGGCCTCCTGCCACTGTCCCGAGTCGCCCCGTGCGGCTCCTGTGGGTGCTCATTCGGCTTGTTCTGAAGTTTTCACCCAGAATGTTCCTTAGCGCTTCCTTGTGGCCTGCAGGGCCCTTGAGAGGCTGCAGGCTATCCTGGTCTGTCCCTTATCTGTGGGGGCAAGAGTGCTTCTGGTGTCTCACTTTCATCATGTCTGTCCTTCTTTCCGTACGTCAGGATTCTGTCCCGTGGGGAAGTTTCCAGTAGTGAGTTGTTTTCAAAGGCAGTGGTGTTTGTGGCGCCTGTGACATGCTTCTCTCTTAAGTCCTGTTTGTTAACTTATGGGCTGTGATTGTAAACATGCTACTCTGCTGGTTTGATAGGCTACCAGTTCTTTCAATTTGCTTTTCTCTGTTATGCGTGAGGTTATTATTTTGTGTGTTTTTGGTTATGTTTCTTTTGAGAACTGTTTCACATTTTCTTTTTTTTTTTTTTTTGTGGTATGCGGGCCTCTCATTGTTGTGGCCTCTCCCATTGCGGAGCACAGGCTCTGGACGCGCAGGCTCAGCGGCCATGGCTCACGGGCCCAGCCACTCCGCGGCATGTGGGATCTTCCCAGACCAGGGCACGAACCCATGTCCCCTGCATCAGCAGGCAGACTCGCAACCACTGCGCCACCAGGGAAGCCCCTTTCACATTTTCTAATCATTTTTTTGCACGGGAAATTCACCTTTTTTGTATTAACTCGTAAGAGCTCTTTACATATGAGTTGCCATCGTTTGTAATGACCTCACACTTGACTCTTGAATGACACGGGAATTAGGAGCAGGACAGTGATTTACTTAGACATTTCAGTACCTTGTACTTAGAATGAACGAATGTCGTAGAGTGCACTCACACTTTACATGGATTCGGGAGGTGGTAGCACAAACCCAGGACAGTTTATACGAGCTGTCAGGTGACTTCCCACACGGAGCCATGTGGGCAGCTTGGGCTGCGAGTGTGGCCACGTCCCAGGTGCAGTGACAACGCCGAGCGAGGCCTTTAGGAGCGTGAGATGGGAGGGCAGAAGCCACATCTACTCCAGTGTGCTGGATCTAATGCCCCTGCCCTCCTCCAGGCCCCTTCGTCTCTCCTGGAGGCCAGCCGGCACCTCCTGGCCCCCCAGCCAGCCAGACCAAGTCTCAGAGCCAGGACCCATTTGCGGACCTCGGCGACCTCAGTTCCGGCCTCCAAGGTAACCTGAGGGCCGTGTCGGGCATGTGGAAAGCACCAGGCCTCTCTCTGGGGTGTTGTGTCCACCTACCCGAGGTGGGGCCTCACCCTGTCCGCCAAGGCCCAGGGCACAGCAACACCAGGAAAGGCCCAATCTGCTTCATCCCAGGAGCTTGTTACCAAGATAACACCAGGAATTGCCAAAACTGGTGCTGGAGTCTGGCCCTCCGCTGGCATAGCGGTGCTTGGGGGTCATCTAGGAGCAGTCTCAGTACAGGAGCGTGGAGAGTGCCTGCCCCGCTCCCCAGGGAGCAGAATTCACTGCCAGTAATTTTTCTGAGAAAACTTTTAGGGACGTTAATTGTTTGGAGGCTAGGAGTGTCTCTCGTCCCTTGGCAGTCGGGAGGCATGTGGAATTTTAGGTGAAAATAACATCTCCTCAGACGCTTCCTGGCATTTCAGGTTTTGGTGTCTCCCTGAGAGCATTCCTGGAAGTTTGGGTTTGCCGTGGGCTTTCTGCCTCTATCTTGGGCTGTCTGAGCACAGGGTGGGGTCACTTGGAGCCTCTCGGGGGCTGCCTGTGGTGAAAAGGAATTCTCGGGATCTGGGACGCCTGTTCTCAGGATGGAGCCCAGCCCTCAGCTCTGCACTGTGATCCCAGACCTCCATCACACGCCCTCAGAAAACAGAGTCCTGCATGAAGCTGATGGAGCCGAAAGGAGAAACAGACAAACTCACATTCTAGTTGGAGACCTCAGCATCCCTCTGTCAACAAAGATAGAGCCACCAGACAGCAAGTCAGCAAAGCTGTGGGACATTCACAGGACACTGTGCCTGACAGCAGCAGGACACACCTCCTCCTGCACCCAAGCAACCACCAAGAAAGGCCATGTATTGGGCCATAAAAAGTCATCAACAAACTTAAAAGAACTGAAATCATATAGACCGTATCATTCCGTGACCAAATGGAATCAAACTAGAAATTGGTAACAGCGAGATAACTGAAAAATCTTCAAACTCTTGGAAATTGATACACTTTTATTTTTTTTAATTTTTAAAAAAATTTATTTTTGGCTGCATTAGGTCTTCATGGCTGCACATGGGCTTTTCTCTGGTTGCGGCAAGCGGGGGCTACTCTTAGTTGTGGTGTGCGGGCTTCTCACTGAGGTGGCTTCTTGTTGCAGAGCACAGGCTCTAGGCGCACAGGCTTCAGTAGTTGTGGCATGTGGGCTCAGTAGTTGTGGCTCGCAGGCTGTAGAACGCAGGCTCAGTAGTTGTGGCGCATGGGCTTAGTTGCTTTGTGGCATGTGGGATCTTCCTGGACCAGGGCTTGAACCTGTGTCCCCTGCATTGGCAGCTGGATTCTTAACCACTGCACCACCAGGGAAGTCCTGAATGACACAGTTTTAAATAACACGGGTTATTTAGGAAGTCTCAAGGAAAATAAAACAGCGTGTCGAAGAGAATGAAAATGAAAACACGACACATCTAAACTTGGGTTATGCAGCTAAAGCAGTGCCAAGAGGGAAACACATAGCATTAAGCGTGTAGTTTGGAAAAGAGGAAACATCTCATCAGTATTGTGAGTTATCACCTGAAGACATTTGAAAAGAAAAGCAAAATAAGCTCAAAGCAAATGGAAGGAAATGATAAAGAGCCCAAATCAATGAAATAGAAAATGAAAACTAGAGAAAATGGGTTGATCAAAAAGCTAGTTCTCTGAGAAGGTTGGTAAAGACAAATCTCTGCTAAGATGGATTAAGAAAGAGGGGTTAACCCAAGATGCCCACAGACCCCAGAGGCTCTGAAGGGAAATGGACTTACGGCTTCAGCACCAGTTCTGGGACTGAGGTGAGGTGGACAAGTTCTTCAGGTGTGCCCTGTGGGAGGTAGAGCATTTGAGTGTGTCTGTAATCATAAAGAAAATGAATTCATAGTTAGAAACCTCCCATAAGGGAAATCTCCAGTCCCATCTGGGTTCACTGGAGAATTTTACCAAACGTTTAAAGAATTCATACCAATTCCACAGTCTTTTCCAAGAAATAGGAAGAGGAGGGAATATTTTCCAGTTGATTTTATGAATCTGGTATTACTTTGATACCAAAACCAGATGGAGGTTATACAGAAGGAAACTACAGACCACAGGGCAGTGTCCCTTATGAACACAGACACAAAGATCAAAGCCAGTCATCAGCACAGAGAGCTGCACAGAGAGCTCATCAGTGTATGAAAGCGTCGCACAGGGGCCTCCCTGGCGGCCCAGTGGCCAAGACTTCGCCTTCCAACGGAGGGGGCACGGGTGCGATCCCTGATCGCGGAGCTAAGATCCCACGTGCCGCGGGGCAACTAAGCCCGCTCACCACAACTGCTGAGCCCGCACGTGCCCTGGAGCCCACGCGCCACAGCTAGAGAAGATTCCTCGCGCTGCAGCTAAGACCCGACGCAGTCAAAATAAATAAATAGTTAAAAAAAAATTATATATATACATATGTATATGTATACACAGCGTTAACTGGCCTAGGAAGGGAAGTCGTGTGATCACATCGGTGGTGCAGAAGAGGCATTCCCCGGAGTTCAACACCTACTTGTGATAAACACTCAACAGACCAGTAATGCGAAGCCCGTGGGCTTGATAGGGAGCATCTGCAGAGTCCTGCCGCCAGGCTTGCGCTGGATTTCAGAAGACCACACACTCCCCAGGGTCAGCCCAAGTGGAGCAGGCAGGCAAGAAAGGGACAGAAGGGACACAGGCAGTGTTGTCATGTGCGGACGATGTGCTGTCTGTGTGGGAAATCTCAGGGGGTCTATGAAAGCATTTCAGGTCCCAGAGTGAGTTCAGGAGGGTCGCAGGACACAGGATCAACAAACAGACATCACAAGGGTATTTCTGTTTACTAGCAACATGCACAAGGAACCCAAAATTTAGAACAGCACCGTTTACAATCCCTGCAAAAGAAGAAAAAAAGAAACATATAACATATCACTCTTACGAAGCACATACAGGACTCGCGAAGCTACAAAACCAAACGGGGAAGATCTCAGTAAACAGATGGGCTCGCAGCCCGGTGACCCACGTCAGGAAGGTTCTCTTGCAGTGGTCAATGGGGTCAGTACAGTCCTCACCAGAAATGCCAGTGAGGGTTCCTGCAGACACAGACGAGCTTGTTGTAGACTTTATTTGGAGAGTCAGGGGAAATGGGGTGGTTAAGACTCGGCTCACTAGGCCTCCTACCTCCTCCAGGCCTGCGTGCTGTGGGCAGGACAGACACGTAGATCACCGACCTGGAAGTAGCCCCACACCAGTAAGACCAACTGACTTTTGCCAGAGGTGCAAAACCATCATGACGGTGCTGGGGCGGCAAGAAAGTGGCCTCACCTGAATTTCACACCTTAAACAGCAGGTAGATGACCATTTTACTCAGAATTGGCCATAGATCTGTAAAGCTTTCAGAAGAAAAGAGAAAATTGTGGGGACGTCGCCTTTAGTGTCTCCTGGACCACGATCCGTCAGCAAACAATGGATAAATTGGACTTGATCAAAAAGACATCTTGTGCCCTGCTAAAGGCTCTCAGCAGGATGAAGAGCTACAGGGTGGGAGAAATAGCTTTGAACCACGTATCTGACAACTATCTAGGATATGTAAGAACAGTAAAAACAGAGCAAAACACATCCAACTTGAAAACGGGTGAGTGGTGAAGAGAACGGCAGCCTGGGGAGAGGTCTAGTGTCACTGGCGGCCCTGGAGGCGTGGGGGGTCTCGACAGGGGGCAGCGCTGGGCGCAGAGCTGGCGGTCGTGCAGGACGGCTACTCGAGGCGGGCGTCGGTTCTCACAGAACTGAACCCACGACCGCCGTCTATCCCAGAGGTGCACGTGGGCTGAGCAGGGAGTCTCCGCAGCAGTGCTCAGGGCGACCCTGTTGGTAATCTCCACAGACTGGAACCCACCGGAGTCCTTCTGTGGCGCATCCACCTGCCAGGCTGCTGGCGACGAGTGGATAGGTGGGTGGGTCCTGGGTGAGAAGAGCCCATCGCAAGGGCCGCCTGCCCTGTGATTCTGCGTCTAGAATGTTCTCGAGGTGAAAGGTCACAGGACAGAGAACGGGGGCATCTTAGCCCAGTGCTTGCGTGACTGTACGCGCATGAAGTGGCACAGAACCACGCACGCGTGACGCGGCACGTGCTTGCGTGCGCAGAGCAGCAGCCTGCGTGGTGCTGCTCGGCGGCCCCGTGGGCTCTGGGTGCTGGTTCGGGGCTTCCTGGACTCAGCCCTGCATTTGAGCGAGTGGGGAGGGGAGCCCACCCGGCCCGGCCCCTGCAGATGGGCCAGCTGTGCGGCTACCTAGAGGCCGCCCGTCCTGGCGGCTGACCTGAAACGTTCATTTCGCGGGGGTGTGTCCTCTGCCTGCAAGGGCCGAGTACCCGCCGGGGCGGCGCCCGGTCCTCAGGCCGTCAATGACACTCCCCACGTGAACTGTCTCCCCAGGCTCGCCCGCTGCACCTACTCCTGGGGGCTTCGGTCCCAAAGCAGTCCCCCCTCCCAAGGCCAGCGGCTCCTGGCAGATGAGTCGGCCCCCAGCCCAGGGCGCCCCGTGGCCCCCCCAGGCCAAGCCAACCCCCATAGCCAGTGTACAGCCACGGCCAAACTACAACTCCAGCTTCAGTGTGATTGGCAGCCGGGAGGAGAGGGGGGTCCGTGCCCCCAGCTTTGGTGAGTCCTTCCTCCCTCGCCGCGTGTGTGGTTTTTTGAGCTTGCTGTGAAGTGGTTACAGTGAAATCCCGTTTTGCCTTGTCCAGCTCAGAGCCCAGTCCCGGGAAAGGGTGTTTAAGGGGACCCAGAGTCTGTTTCCACCCAGCGGGAGCCCCTTTGGATGGAAGTTAATGATTTCAGATGCATGTCTGTGGGTGAGCCTCTGCCCCCGTGGGCCGGGCCACACTCTCCGGGAACCTTCTCGGCCTCTGCTGGCCGGGCAGCGGGCGGGCTGTCACGGGGGTGGTGGTCCCGACGCCTGCCGTGACCCCGCCCACACGCATGCGCTCATGCCTCAGGGCAGCTCTTTTGGACATTTCCCATCTTCTCGGCCGTCCTGCCGTCCCCGAGGGTTCTCGAGCTGGCCGCGCGGCACAGAGGCGGCAGGCAGGCTGTTAGGCGGGCACTTAGCGTGGCCGCTGAAGCCTCTGCTCTCCTCCAGGTCCAAAGCCAAGGGTGTCGGAGAACGATTTCGAAGACCTGTTGTCCAACCAGGGCTTCTCCTCCCGGGCCGACAGGAAGGGGCCGAGGACGATCGCCGAGATGAGGAGGCAGGACCAGGCGCGGGACTCAGACCCGCTCAAGCTGAAGGTGCAGGGCGCTCGGGCCGGGGCAGGGTGGGGGGCACCCTGGGCAGGAGCGTGGGGAGAGGGACACAGCCGGCGCAGCCCCGACTCTCACGCACGAGGACCTCTGTCGGACATGCTTGCGGGGACAGTGGATTCCATCTACGCTTATTTGCTCTCCTGAAAGTTTTGGGGTGAAAGATCAACTGTCCCCATGTGGCTGGGACACGTGGCTTCAGGCTCGTAAAGCTCCTCGCTCTTCTGCACACCAGCCAGGCGGGACCCCGGTCGGGGGGCGTGGGCCGCAGAGACCCCGGGGGTGACAAGGACGTCTGTGTGCCTGGACCCCGGGATGGGGTCATCTGTGAATGCCCCACTGAGGAAAGGGTCCCTGGATTCCACGCACCGTCTAGTCCGTGTCCTGTCCGGCCAGACCTAGGGAATGGAATTAGCCATGCCTGGGTGGGGTCAGTGCAGAAACTGGGGTGGGGGTCCACGTCGGGGCCACACATCTCACAGTCAGATCCCTGCTCCGTGGGGCGACCGCCGGCTGCTCAGTGGGTAGAGGCCGGGGCCTGGCACGCCCTCAGCAGTACGGCGTCTCCTTCAGCTCCTGGACTGGACGGAGGGCAAGGAGAGGAACATCCGCGCCCTGCTGTCCACGCTGCACACGGCGCTGTGGGACAACGAGAGCCGCTGGACGCCCGTGGGCATGGCCGACCTGGTGACGCCTGCGCAGGTGAAGAAGCAGTACCGCCGCGCCGTGCTGGTGGTCCACCCGGACAAGGTGGGCACGGGGTGTGGGCTCCGGGCCGGGGGCGGGGTGGGCTCTGGGAGCAGGCCGGGCCCTCACCGCCGCCATCCTGCCTGCCCGCAGGCCCGGGGGCAGCCCTACGAGCAGCACGCCCGCATGGTCTTCATGGAGCTCAGCGACGCCTGGGCCGAGTTCGAGAGCCAGGGCTCCCGGCCGCTCTTCTGAGCCCACGGTCGCAGCTGCACGCGCGGCTCATGGAGCTGGAAGCTGCCGGCTGGCCTGGAGGGTTGCACGTGGGCCGGGGCGGCACGGGCTGGCGCAGCCGCAGCTGGCATCACGTCACGCCCGCCACGCTCAGCGGATCCAGAGCCAGCGCCACTCCCTTCACAGGAAGAGAAAGCATTCCAAAGCCTCCGAGTTCTTTCTTTTTCTCTTCTGGTCCTGAAGGAAAGGTGACGATTTGCACTCCTCCCACACGTGTCACAGTCTGTGATTTGTTTTATCCGTGGCGCGCCCACTGGGGAGATCGCGCTGCTCAGCTGTCCTCCAGAATCCGTTCCTGAACGTTCACGTCTCCCCTCGTAATCGGCCTGGTGACCACCTGTACATAATTAAACTATTTTCTGATGCCCCTCGCCTCCGGGGCTGCACACCATCTCCCTGCACTTTTGCTGTCCCCTGGTTGACCTTGGTTCTGACCGTGAAGATGAGCCGCAGGGACCCCCGCCCAGCGAAGTTGGGCTCCTCTCCACTGCTGGTCTGAGCCCCCGCGGGCCCCCAGCCTGGCCTCGGCCAGCAGCCCAAGCTGGGTGGTCAGGAGCGACAGGAGGGCAGGAGAGCCGGGAGGTGTGGGGAGGGATCGGACGAGCTGTGGCCTTGGTCGGGGGGCTGGGCATGCCCTGTGGCCACTGCAGCGTGGCGGAGGCAGGTGGTCTTGCTGCAGGTACACAGAGGCTGGCCCTCCCCCTGGGCCCCCCGGGTCCCCCCTCCTCACAGCGGGAGGGTGTGGGGGGCTTTGGATTCTCTCGTTCCGGGAATTCAAAGCAAAAGCGATGGCCTTGAGTCACGGCCTGTTAGAGAAGCCCCAGCCGCCCCATGCTCTGGGGAACAACGCGCCAGGACAAACGACAGCAGTTACACGACTTGAGGTTTTGGTCGGAAGTGACGTTCCCAGCCTCCTGCGGGTCAGTCCACCATCCCCAGGGCTCATCCTACTCCTGGCTGCCTGGCGCTGCTGGCCGGGCCCTGGAGACAGGCGGACCTCGACCCTCGTCCCCGTGGTGACAGCAGGCTTGGCCAAAGCTGCCCCTCGGCCCAGTCAGCACCGTGGCTGGCCTCTGAGAACTCTGTGCGATCTCTTCTTTAGCCAAAATGAGTTACTGAGTCAGATGTGATGCCAAGTCAGGGATTCAAGAGTGCACCACCTGCCCCTCAGGTGGGCTTGCGAGTTGGGTCACCAGGGTCAGGACCCTCCCTGTGCCGGGCTCCTAGGCACCCATCCTCACATCAAGGCCTCACCTGGGAGGCAGCGCAGCGGTTAGCTGAACACTCTGACTTGAAGCTCGGAGCCCCGCCTTCCACCTCCAGTGACGTCTTTGGTCTGGCAGAGGGTGGGCCTGCACCTCCTGACAGTTCAGAGGAGGAAGGGGCTCTGGCTTTGTGTCCTGAGGCCCCAGGACCCTACGGCCTCTGCCCCTAGGGCTGCTCTCCAGCCCCGCCCCAGCCCAGAGCAGGAGAGGAGGCCGAGGGCCGCCTGGACCCATCACTGTCCCCTCACTGAGGTGAGCCACCCACCTGGGTTGCGGCTGCTGCTGCAAGCGGGCAGGAGGGTTAAACCCGGCTCTTCCCAGGCTGAGGCCTCTTTTCAAAGAATATTCACTCTTTTAAGTAACAGTGGGACTTCCCTGGTGGCGCAGTCGTTAAGAACCTGCCTGCCGATGCAGGGGACACGGGTTTGAACCCTGGTCCGGCAGGATTCCATATGCTGCGGGGCATCTGGGCCCGTGCGCCACAACTACCGAGCCCGCGTGCCACAACTACTGAGCCTGCCCGCCTGGAGCCCGTGCTCCGCAACAAGAGAAGCCACTGGGATGAGAAGCCCGTGCACCACAACAAAGAGTAGCCCCCGCTCGCCGCAACTAAAGCCCACGCGCGGCAGTGAAGATCCAATGCAGCCAAAAATAAATAAATTTATTAAAAAGCAAAACAAAACAATGAACGACCTAAACAGGCCCAAGACTGCACATCAGAGTTGCTCTGGGTCATGGCTCAGGGCCAGTAGCCCCTGGGTCTCTGGTGTGGCGCTCCCTCCGCCGTCCCTACTGGCTCTGAGTTACTGTCTTGGTGAGGTGATGGCCCCAGTGGCTCCATCCCTACAGTCCACAGACCCTGAGCAGGGCTGCTCCAAGGACCATGTGTGTCCCCTCCAGTGAGCCCCTCGGGGCCCAGGGAATGACCCTATAACCCTAACCCTGTGCTGGGCCGCTGCTGGCCCCATCCCCACTCGAAGCGGGCGTGGTCCTGGGGGGGGTCTGCTCCTCAGCAGAGGTCGGGTCTGGAGACTGGCTCAGATTAGGGACCCAGCACAGTACATGCCTCCCGGTGCTGCCCACCCATCCCTCACCCCAGGACCCCCTGGTCCGGCCGCCCCCTGTTCTGTAGAGGACCCCACTCAGCACGCGCCGGACAGCCTGGGTGACTGGTGTCGCGAAGGGACATGACCCTGGTCCCAGCAGTACCTCCCTCGGCCCCCCGCCCCTCCCCTCCTGGTCCCAGAGGCAATGAGTGCACCCCTCCCTGGAGTCCTGGCCGGGGTATCGAGTCCTGTGTCTCCGTGAGTCCTCGCCCATCAAGCCGTGTCCCTGAAATCAGGAAGCACTGATGGCGGGTCCTCGCTGCTCCTGGGGGCGGTCCCCCACCCCCACCCCAGGGCAGTGCGGGTCTGAGGACGCTTCCGCGTCTCCCTGCTGCAGGGGCCCCTTCGTGGGCTGGGGGTCCTCGGGCAGTGTGGGCAGCGCAGGAGGCCCGTGCGCTTGGCTCTCCCGCCCCCGCCGGATTCCCGGCAAAGGCCCCTCTGTGGGAAGGACTCATCTGCTCAGTGAGTTATTTCCCGGCGCCCGCTGAGCAGGCCCAGGAAGGCTCCCGAGGAACGGCCAGCTCGGCCTCGAACCTCCATGGGCTTTCTCGCCTGCCCAGGCCACTCTTCCTGAGCCCTTAGGAACAAACTGCTGCTCGGGTCCCTAGTCCAGGCTCTGCCTTGGGGGGCCCAGGGTTAGATCCCCTCAGGCCGTGCGGGGCACTGGAGTGACCTGGGGCCCCTGCTCTGTGGCGATTCCACCACCAGGCCTCCCTTCCTGCCCAGGGCCGAGCCCCAGGCAGCCGGGCAGGTGCTAGTCCCCACAGAGACCCTCAGGAATCACCCTGTCCCAGCCCCATGGGGTGAGTGTAGGGGACTCGGGCCAGCTCTGGGTCACCAGGCCTGTGAACGATCCTGGGAGATGCGCCTCTCCCCAGGGTGGGGGGGTCAAGGTGGAGTGCGGGGCTGGGAATCCTGGCCCGAGAGAGACCCTCTGTCCAGTATGAAGCCGGCTCAGAGGGGTTGGGCAGACCCCTGGGCGCCTTGCTCTGCAGCCACCCAGCCCCCAGATGCTCTGGGCCCTGCCAGGAGCTGGCCAAGCCCCGCCCTGTGCCCGGTGGTCCAGCCCGGGCCTGTCTTGGTGATGGTGGCTGTCTGGGCTGCGGTGCTGTGACAGATCTCTCCCCAGTGTGGCGGTTTCTGTGCCAGAGTGACGTGCTGTGGGAGTGGGGGGCCCTCCGCTGCCAGGAGGGCACAGAGAGGACACAGACAGACAGACACACGCATCTGCTGTCTTCTCTGTTACAGACACGGCCCCTGTCCAGCCGGAGTACCTGCTGGGCGGTGGATGAGACCTGGGCACTGTGTCTCATATGAAGGGAACCCTGGGGCCTGACGTCGCCCTGCCTGCTTGCGCTGGGCAGGGCCCTTCCTGGCCTGGTGTGAGGGCAGGACAGCACCCACTGGGCAGGGCGGGGGTGTGGGGATCCCTAGAGTAAGGAGAGGCTTGCGGGGGGTGGGGGGGAGGGTGCTGCTTTCATTTGGCAGGAGGTTTTCAAGGCTATTCCACGCAGAGCTGCCTCAGGACTCACTGGTGACATCCGCGGTTTGGAGAAACACCTGTGTCTCTGTGGCTGCCGTGGATGCACTGCCCACTCCCGCCACCCGCCTTCGTGCCTCCAGGACGCACCCTTGTCCCTGAGAGCGATGTTTCAGGACCAGGAAGCCCCCCTCATACCCCATGGGCCAATTTTGGGGTCAGAACCTGCCCCTGCTCCCGGGGGCCAGCCTTGGCTTTCCCAAGAACACGGCTTAAGAACACGGCTTTAGAACACGGCTACCAGGGAGGGGCGGGCCTGGGTCTGCCAGACTGGGGAGCAGCTGGCCTGAGAGCAAGGACACAGCTGTGGACAGTTATAGACCTGCTCCAACCAGCAGAGTCCGGGGACACCCCTGGGGGTCCCCCATGGGCAACCTGGCGGGGGGTGTTAGGAGGAGAAAGCGACGTTAGGAGTAGGAGAGAGGGAGACAGGAAGGGGACGTTACGGGGGCAGGACGGGCCCCTTGGGTGGCACGATGAGGCCAGCAGGTGTGTTGCTTGTGGGTGAGCATGTGGGGGGACAGGTAGATTTGGGGGGACTTGGGCTGGGGTCCTCCAGGAGTCTCATCAGGGGGAGGGTATGTAGGTGTGGGGGGCAGAGCCCGGACACAGGGTGGGGCGCTGGGCAGCTAAAGGGCCACTGGTGGAGGGCCCTGCTTCTCATGGAGGACACCTGGCACCTGGCCCTGAACTAGGATTGTGTCCACTGGCCACCTCGGATTCGGGCAGGGCCTGGGTCAGAGAATCTCCCACACCCAGGCCCCCAGGACAGGAAGAAGGGGTAGGAGGGCTGGCTCCCTGATGCCTGGGGGAGGGGAGGAAGTGGTTCCAGACCCTTAGCCAGGCCTGGGCAGACAGCAGGCCAGGCACCAGGCCCAAGGCCTTGAGAGCCTCCCGGCCCGCACCAGGGCCAGCCCCGAGGCTGTCAGGCCATCGCACTGGCCAAGACAAGGCGCCGACCATATATGGCACAACCCGGATCGAGGGAGACCCCCCCTTCGCCTTTTCCACAGCGTTTGGGGAGCTGCCCATCCCCCCGCACGTGTGGCCCCCCCGGTGCCCCTGCTTATCTGGCCCGAGAAGCAGCATCCAGCAATGGCGCAGCCCGGCTCCCCGGTGACAGTTGTCTTTATTCAGCGACTGCCTGGGCTCCTCTGGGGGCGGGGGGCGGGGAGCTCCTCCCTGTGCTCTGAGACGCCTTCCATTTCTATCATTTTTCCTTTTCTGCATGCGATGCTGTAATTCCGATGTGATGCCTGGCACTAACTCGTCCTTCAGGGATGGAATGTCTTACCCAGCCTCTTCCTTCTGGGGAGGGGAATGCTCCCGGGGCCTCCAGGGCTCCCACCCGCGTAAGGTGGACACAGGTCTCACCCGTCTGGGCCATGCCATCCGCACCTGTAGCACAGATGTGGAAATCACACCTTCCGGGTGTTTCTCACCCCCAAGAGGCAGTGTGGGACGCAGGCCCTTCTGAACCCCTGGGTACAGGGCCGGGTGGGGGGCAGCCTGGCCCTGGGAGGCACGATCGAGCCATCCCCCACCTGGCTCAAGACCTCCTTCCCGCCTGCAGGGCTGCTGCCTGGAGCGTGGGACACTGGGTCACTCAGCCCGAGGCCCGGCTTGGCCACCCGCGCTAACAGGCTCCAGGTCTCTCCGGCTCCGCTGTTTTGATTCTGTGATTCTCTGCATGGCGCTTACCCAGTGGCGTCTGAGAGCAAATTCTCTGAGAGGCGCCGCCTCGACTGCTTTCCTCAGCGGCCCCTGCGGCACCAGGACAGCCCCCTGGCCGGCGGTGGACCGGTGGGTGACGGGGACAACAGGGGCTTGGACTCTGCAGTGGATGAGGGGTCGCCGTCCTGCATCACCTCGTCGGCCCCTCCGAGGTGGTGGACGTGATCCAGAGAAGCTGGCCCGGGCCCCGGACTCCTCTGCCCTCCCGGGGCTGCAGGCTGACCGCTCCAGGTGCACTGATGAGCTAGCAGCAGGCTTTCTGAGGAAAGAGGAAAGAAAGCCCGATGGGGTGCTTCTTCTGACGCTCCAGGCTGGACAGTCCCCTGGCCTGCACAGGCCTGGCTGCTGCGGCCTCCCTGCCCCCTGGGGCAGGCCTGAGGCCCCACCCTACGCCAGGCCTAGGGGAACGGGGCCTGGATTCAGCCGCCCGCCCCTCCCCGCCACCCCTCGATGCTTGACCAGGGCTGCCAGGCCCCCCCAGACACAAGCACAGCCAGGAGACGGCCATGACCCGGGACCAAAGGAAGATCCTTCCCCAACTGAGCAGACAGGCATCTCCCCGTGCCTCCTGGGTGTGAAACCCTCCAGTGGGACCCACACAGGCCTGGCCTCACTCTGGGTGCCACTGGAGGGAGGAGCGGGGGCCGGGGGGGTTGGCACTCCTGGGTGGTGTTTTCTCTCTATGGCCTGCCTTTCCGGGAAGGGTTTCTTGAGCCTGAAGCGCACTCCCCCCAAGGGCCAGCTCTGTTGTCCGCCAACTCAGTCCTTGCTGGATCTGGGTCACTGACTGAGGGAGTCATGGCCTGAGCCACACAGAGTGCCGCCACCTCGGGGCCTCGAGGGACACGGGGCGCAGGAAGCTCTGAGCACTGCGTCCACCTGAAGCTGCCTGATGGCACAGCCCAGACCTCACTCGGCCAGAGCGGGAGCCCTGTGCACACCCCGGGGGCCCTAGACCCTCCCTCGGTCCCGTACCAGCACAGGCCAGCCGTCCTCTGTCTGGGCCCTGAGCCAGGCCTCTGACTGAGTGTCCTGTGAAAGGTCCCCGAGGCTGGTCCGGGCAGCCCATGGGGGGTGGAGGAGGCCTCTGGAGTAGGATGGGGGAGATGGCAGAGCTGATGGGTGGGGGGCATTCACAGAGCAGGGACACCCGGTTTGCAGTTCAGGGAACTCTCCCCAGGAGGGTCACGCGACGCGTTAGAGGGAGTGACCACTGGACAGAGAGTCAGGGGCCCAGAGCCTGGGTATGGATGCTTGTTCCGCTGGACACCCCTTTCCTTTCGCCTGTGGAGACCCCGACGTGAGGCTTGGGTGAGCCGACCCCAGGGCTGGGGCAAGGGCATCCGGTGGCCTGGGCTCCCACCAGGCAGAGGCCTTCAGAAGCATGGCCTCTCACGTGTCGTCCCCCTGTTGCCTCCTGTTGGTGACCGAGGCCCTCCGGTTGCTCAGGCCACCCTGGTGCTTCTGTGCAGCCCTGCACCGCCACGGCTGCCACCGTCCCAGCAAAGCGGTGAGAAGCAGAATCCCACTTTCAGGCCTGTGAACTCTGCTAGTTTTACCTTGGAGCACAGGGGTGGGGGGTGGCTCCAGGCAGCAGTCAGGAAGGAGAGGGGGGCATGGGAGCCACAGCCCCTCGTGGTCACCGCCCTCTCTGGAAGTCACAGCTCCCCCTTTCCAACACGCTCCCCATGGGGAGGGGTGGAAGGATCAGGGGCCTGGGGTCTGGGGTGAGCAGGGGCAAACTGAAGGGACAGGAGCCACCACTGTGCTCTGAGCCCAGATCCTAGGCCAGCTCCTCAGGGCTCCCGGGTGGTAACCGAGGGGCCCCCTTGTCTCAGGAACTCGAGGAGCAGCCTCTGTGGAGATGAAGAAGAGTGCATCTCGACACACAACCCTGACCCAGGACGGGGCGGGAGTCCGAGGAACGGGCAGGCCACCCCAGGCCGGGCCAGCGCCTGCAGCTGCGCCCTCGGGAGCCCACGTGGCCAGGGAAGGGGCCTTGGAGTCGGGGAGCGCGCAGGGTCTCCTCCACACACAGCCGAGACGTTCTGGCCCAGCTCTGGGGAACAGCAGTGATGGTTTCCCGGCTTTGCTTTGCTTCTGCTTTTCACGTGTTACATTACCTGGCAAGTAATGATGAAATCCAGCAGGAAAATGGCAACACAGGTGGTGCTGGTGCTGGGGACTGAATTATTCATCGTGTTAAATTATTAAGTTTGTATTTGAAGTTGCTGGTGAGCCCATGTGTGCCGAGAGCCCGTCCCAGCCCTTCCTGCGGGGCCTGCGACCCCCTTGCCAGACCCCATGCCAGGATTGAAGAAGGACTTCAAGTGATCCTGGGTCCTCCCGGGACAGAGGGGACCAGCAGGCGCCAGGCCTCCCTGGAGGGAGTGCAGGGAGCCAGGCAGGGGCTTCCAGGACGCTTGGGGTGGGGGGGAAGTTGCTGGAGCAAGGCGGCCGCCTCCCCTTCCTGACACCTGGAGTAGTGACCCCGTGGGGCCGCAGGGGGACTCTAGGTGGCGCTGTGGCGTCTCAAACCCAGCACCACGTGCTCCCGGGCTTCGGCATAGCCCTGCTTTGGGTCAGGGGTTCCCAGCCCTCAGGGGCTGCCTTCTGCATTTGAAGAGCCCGCAGAGCACTGAGCTCAGGGCTCTATCCCTGTCCTGCCGGCCGGCCAGGGTCCCATAGCCCAGACGTGGCCGTGGCCAAACACACACGCCCCGAAGCTGACCCCTTGGTCGCAACACCTCCCCCTCTCCAGCTCCCGGCACCCACTGCCCAGCCCGGCCTGCCGCCGCCCAGCTCCCCCACCGCGACACCCTCCTGGGTCTTCAGCCTGCTGACGCTGGCGGGTGCCCTTGGCTTGGCCTTTCTTGCTGTTATGGACGTCTCCCGCTCAGCTCCTGCCTCTCTGGCCACTGCGGGCTGGGGCACTGGTCACCGGAACCCAGGTCCTCTTCTGGGTGCTCACGGGGCCGTGAGCGCCCACCTGGGGTGTGGCCCCGAGGCTGGGCGGAGGCCATGAGCTGAGCTGCCTCCCTGCCATGGGGGCTGGCCTGGCTGGTGGGCAGTTCCAGGCCGTTCCCCTCATCTCCCGCCCAGAGCGGCTCCCCCGCCCTCCAGTCTTTGTCAGGTCCCACAGCCGCTCGGCCTCTCCCTCTCCCAGAGTGCCGGTCATCCTGGCCTGGGACTGTCACCAACCTTGTCTATTTCTCCATAGGAGGGTCTGAGACCCTGCTGGGTCCCCCAACCCCAGCCCAGGGCCTGGACAAATGTGAGAACTGAAGAGGCAGCTACGTGTGTGGTGGGTCTAAAAGGGGTAACAACACAAACAGACACACAGAGACAGAGACAGAAAGAAGGTGATGACCCCACAGGTGACCTCCGAATGGCGACCCCGCAGGGAGGGAGGAGGAGGGGAGGAGGGCCAGGCAGCGAGGCCCACGGAGGCCTCTGTCCTCTGTCCTCCGACGTGGTGCAGGCCTGGGTCACAGGGTCAGTGGGGTCATGGAAACTGTGGGCCGAGCACGGACCCCTACACTCCTGTCTTGGTGATGGGCACACCCAGTCACACCCAGCCAGGATGCCCCAAGGTCAACGGGGTGTCTCTGTGCTTGTAAGGGCAGCTGGGCTCATGGGTCGTGGGGCTGCTCTGGACTCAGCTGTGGGTCATCCCCCAGGTCCACGTGGTGGTAGAGGCGGAGGGCAGAGGCTCCAGTGGGGAGAAGGGGCTTCTCTTTCCTGGACCCACACCTCTCCCTCCGGTGTCCACACCCAGGTTCTGAGGACACTAAAGGGCCAGGCTGAGCAGACCCTGAGGGCTCAGGCTGGACCCTCAGAACCCCAGACACCTGGAAACAGGCAACCACTCCCTCCACAGAGCACCTGTCCCCAGACCTGCAAAAGGCCTGGGGCTTCGACCCATGTCACGTCAAGGGTGGCGGTAGAGGTAAAATGAACATGTGCTTCTGACATTCCTAGGGGTCAGCCAGTGCAGGCTAGCAAGAGGCGCTCCCTGCAGCCTTGAGCACCGTGTTAGGTCCCCAGGCCCACCCTTCTGAGCAGCCCCACTGCACCCACCTTGCACCTCCTTGCCCAGATCTGGGTGACGGGAGCTATCGGCAGGAGAAATGGACAGAGCTGAGGCCAGCTCCCACAGCCCCTGCATCCGGGGAGGCTGCAGCTCCATGCGTTCTGGGATGTGAGCCTCCCCCAGGGCCAGCAGAGCCCTCGCTGGCCAGAGTAGCTGCAGAGTGGCGGTGCCCCTGCTAACTCCCAGAAAGCTGTGCTGGCCTCCGCCACCCCCTCCCCTTCCTCACTCCTGCCGGCTGGGGGGCCCTGCCGGGCCACCAGTGCGCACAGTTGGGCCTGCAGATGGTCAGCGAGGGGTGGGCGCTGGGAGCCCAGGCTCCAAGCACATGGGGGGAAACAGGCATGCCCTCTGGAGTTCAGGCGGACTGTCCTGGGGGAGCGGCGTGAGGAGTGCCCCCTCGGGGTGGGGTTTCCAGGATCTGCCCCTTCCACCCCAGGCCCAGGGAGTCCTGGTGCCTCAGTTGAGAGGGGAGGGTGAAAGCTAATGCCGCGGCCACCAGGGGTGTCCGCCCACCAACCAGGAGGCCAGCGGAGACCCGGACCCCTCCCACAGCACTCTTGCGACCCCAGGAGGGGTGGTGGGACTGGAGGTCGAGCCGCCGACCTTGCAGCGACCCCGGTCTCCCCGCAGCGCGGTTAACGCCGCCGAGGAAATCCCGGAGGCCCCAGGGAGAGGGCGGCCGCGGCGGGGGCGGGACTGCGGGGACACGGAGCGGAGCGGCCGGTCCGCAGTGACCTCTGCGCGTCCCTGCCCGCCGTGGGACCGCCAGCCGAGGGGGCGAGGGTCTCTCGGTCTCTGTCCCACTAAAATGAAACGGCGTGGCTCCTTCTCTGCGACTCTGTTACGCAGAAAAATAGGTCCCGGTCGGTCTGCGGGCTGCTCTCCTCCAACGGCTGGATGGGTTGTCTGGCGTCTGGGGGCTTCCTTCTCACGCCCAGCGGTGCGGGAGGCCCGGTAACGGCGGGGGTCGGGGGCCAAGACAGCGCTCAGGGGCACTCGGCCCGGTCGGGACCGCTGTCACCGGCCGCGCCAGGGAACCCCTTCCCGCGCGCGTCGGCAGAGAGTGGGACGGCGACCAGAGCCGCGACGCCCAACTACCCCCGACAGCGGCTGGACTAGAAAGGGCTTCGCTTACTGGCGCTGCGCACGTATCCGTCCGCACGCTAGGTGCCCCAAACGGGCGGAAGCGGATGGGAGTGCGGGACCTTGTCTCGCCGTTGGGGGGCGGCCCCCACCCGGTCCACACAGAGGGGATCGGATGGCGGGGGCTGGGGCCAGTATCTGGGGCTCTGGACTGAGAGGTGGGCCGGGGTCGTGCGCGTTGGCTCGGGAGCTCGCGCCCCGGGATCCCCCCGAATCCGGCCCGGGGGCAGCGCTTTGAAGGGGGAAAGGGGGGCGCAGCTCCGCCCCTCCGGTCCCCGCCTCCCGCGGGCGCCCGCCCAGCCGCCGCGGCCCCGCCCACCTCGTCACGCTCGGACGCGGGCGGGGGGCGGGGAGCGCCTCCATGTGATGCGCCCTCCTCGCGGTGCCCTTCAGCTTCAGCCGCAGTTCCAGGGGCGCCACATGGACCTGGCCGGCCCGAGCGCGCTCTGCTGCTGACCGCCCGCCCGCGTCCCGGCCCCAGCCGCAGGAAGGTAACCAGCGCCCCCGCGCGCAGCTCCTTCCCAGGACCCGCAGGGCGGGCACTCGGCCCCAGCTGCCTCCCTTCCCGGCCCGGGCTGGGCGCTCAGTCGGCCCCCGGCGGGCGCTGTCCGCCGGCGCTGTGCTGAAGCGGCCCAGGGGTCGCGGCCCGAGCCCTCCCTCGTTCTTACTCCTTCTCCGAGTCTCCTGCCTCTCGCGTCTCCCCTTCCCCTCCCTCGTCCTCTGTCTTTTTCTTTCTTTCTCCTGGCGCTCTCCCGCCTGAGGGCCGCTTGGCAGAGCCGGGCAACTCGCTCGCCCGCAAAGCCAAGGGGTGCGGCGGCCGCGGGAGCCCTGAGCCGTGCGGTGGGGCGGTGGGAGCACTAGGGGAGCTCCGGCAGCGCCCCGGCCTCTCAGGGCTGGGCCCTGAGACTCCCTCCCCACCAGGAGGCAGGGGAGAAGTTTGGAAGAGAATCTGCTTTGCGGCAAAGGCGCCCCTGCGCGCCAGCGCTTTGCGGGGAGGCAGGGGTACGCTCGCCCCCCCATCCCTCCCCAGCCTGCACACACGCGGGTCTCCTTCATCTGAAAAGGAAAAAAAAACCCATAAAACAGTGGATCTCCAGGGACCTGGGTTTCCTTGCCAGGAGAGACCTCACCAGACAGGGGGTGGGGGGTGGGGGCACTGCAGCTGCTGATTTTACAGGAAGCACCTCCTCACCAGACTTGTAGCTGGCCTGGACCCTGGAGGTCCCCACCCATGCAGATGCAGGTGGAGGGGTGGTCTGCCCCCCATTTCATTTGTTCCCCGAAGGCTGGGGCTCCTGCAGTTTCTCCCTTCCACCCCAGTCTCTGCTGTGTGCAGGGGGCAGTGGGTGCTGGCCTCTCCCCTGGAAGAAACCTGGTCTCCCAAGACTTCCATCCGAAGCCAAAGGGAGCTCCCACCCAGGTCCCACCCACACTGACCTTTCCCATCCTTTAGATGGGTCTCCGTGCCCATGGCCCAGGGCTCCACCAGGGAGGCAGCAGAGCCAGTCACCTCCAAACGCCCCTGGGCCTGCCCCCACTTCTTAAAGGCAGCTTCTCCTCGGAGCTGCACGCTCCCAGCCCTGCAGTAGCAGCCGGACGCCGGCTTCACAAACCCCAGGGGCCCAGAGAGACCACTTTGCAGGGACCTTCCCAGACCCAGGTGCCTGTCCCATGTTGAAGTCCAGCCTCCAGGTGTTGGGGGGACCACGAATGATGCTTTCTCACACCCCAGACCTGCTTCTAGGAGAAGTTGGGAGGGGACAAGGAAGAAGTCCTCCCCCAGCCCCGTTGGTGACCTGTGACCATTTCCTCTCCCCAAGCAGAGAACTCCTGGCCACATTCGCATGTGAGCTGTGACCCTCCGAGGAGCCGCTGAGAACTCAAAGCCATCACCATGGAGTTCGTGATGAAACAGGCCCTGGGAGGTAGGGAGAGGGGGGCACCCTGCACACCCAACAGCACACAGACACACGGGGTCTCACGCAGCACGTGGTCACCGTCGGACTTCACCACACAGTCCCCGCAATCACACCTGCAGGCTGCCTCTGGACCGGGGATAGGGGCTGGGGCGGGGGGACGAACAGGGAGGGGCCAAAGGCAGTGCGTCCTGAATCCCCTGGCCAGCTTTGGGGGTGGGGGAGGATGCATGCCAGTGCACTGTGTCCGGGCGGAGCCCCCCAGGTGGCCCTGAGCAGCAGTACCTCTGTCGGCCTTGGGAGGACACCCCAGGGCGCACCAGGGGTCAATCCCACTGGTCAGATCCGGTGGCCCCCCACGGGGACTTTGCTTCTGATGTGCAGGGGTGCAGGAGGCCGCAGAGTGGGGGTAAGGAGCAGAGCTGGACCTGTGGCCTCCAGCGAGGACTTTGCAGTGTCACGAGGGAGGGGCCCCCGCGTGCACAGGCATAAGAGAAGAGGCCCCGGGTAGCTTGTGTGTACCCACCTGCGTCCCCACCTCCCCGCCCCCGTGAAGGCAGTGCAGCCTCTTTGTGTGTTGGGCGAGGGGACCCCCCTTCCAGCCCTGCTGCTGGTTTTGAAAGGAACCCTGTGCCTCCTTGAGTCAAGGCCATCAGCACAGCCGGAGAGCCTGGCCCAGGAGAGGAAGGTGATGTAGGACAGTGAGCTGAGACCCTGGCCCAGGAGGTGGGCGGGGGAGCGGATCGAGGTCCGCACTGGCACAGTTGCATCCTGGTCAGCCTGGCCCACGGGGCCGGCCCCGTGCACCCTGGCTCCCCTGGTGCAGCGCCAGCTCCGGGAGCTCCCTGTGATGGGAGCCGGCGGCCGCTGCCTGATTCTGCCATTAGAGATGTCTTCTTCGTGTGACGGGACCACCCCGGGACCGTACGTGGCCTCTGTGGGTCACACCCTGACCTGACGCCTCTCACAGCCGGGCACGTGTCAGGTGATGCATGACAGGGCCACCTCTTGGCAGGAGTGATGGAGAGCTTTTCACCAGAGGTGGGGCACCATGGGGGCTCTGGTGCTAGGAACGAGGGGCAGGATAGAGAGGTCAGTGCCACCGTGCCCAGGACAGGAACCCCACGGGTGGGCTTGTCTCCTGGAGAGTGACTGCATTTCCACGCAGCACAAATTAGATGGAAAGACGTCTGGGCCTGGCCCGAGGCCACATTTCCTGAGACTTCACGGTCAAGGATAGGCTGCAGGCTGCGTCTGATCATGATGGTTACGTCACTGGAACGTGATTCAGGGACCAAAGCAGCAGAGGCACCAGGAGGGACCCAGGTTCCACGCGGCCGGTCCCAGGCTGTTACAGATAATGAATCAGGCGGCTGATTCGGGCCCCGAGGTGGGCTTGCACGAAAACGGAAATATCTGATTTCGCTGTCTGCGTGGCTGAAATCAGCTGGGTAATTGCCTGCCTGGATTCCCTTTGTTCCGTGTCAGCCCAAAGTTTCTCCTGCGGCAGTGACAGGGCGGCTTCACCAGCGACGTGGGAGCCTGGGTGCTGCCAGCGGAGGCCCCTCAGGCAGCAGCTACGCCCTGGGGCCCCAGACCTGGCGTTCCCCCGAACTCCCACCCCGTTCGCACCCCAATGCTGCTGGGGGCAGGGGCTGCTCCAGGTGAGGCCTTGCTTTCTGTTGCCGTGTTTTCTCTCCCCCTAGTGGGCGTCATTTTGGTCTCTCAGGATGAGTGTGGGTGAGAGACAGACAGACGGAGACCAGGAGATGATTCCAAGAGAGGCCAGAGCCCCGGACACGGAGGCGGGATGAACCCCGGACGCCGTCCAGAGACAGGCTAACTCAGAGGAGATACGGCCAGAGACAGACTGAGAAAAAGACGAAGGGAAATGCCTCGGACACTGGAGTCACAGAGATGTGGGGAAACGGGACTGGAGGGAGATGGATGCAGGAGCAGGGCAGCGGGAGCCAGGCTGCGGGGATCAGGCAGGGAAGGCGGCTGGGGGCTTAGAGGCTCAGAACAGGACAGCCGAGGAAAACATGGAAAAGATGGGGCGGCCGAGACAGAGACTGGGGAACCCGGGGAATCAGGTCAGGAAGTGTAAATGCAGGACAGAGAGACAGACAGAGGGACAGACAAAGAGATGTAGACAGAGACAGATTGACACAGAGAGACAGACATAGACAGAGGGACAGACAGGGAGAAACAGAGAGGGAGACAGAGAGAGACAGACAAACAGAGAGACAGAGAAACAGACACAGGGAGACAGTGACAGACATAGACATACACAGACGGACAGAGACAAACAGAGACACAGGCAGACAGAGAGGCACACAGAGACAGGGATGTATTAGAAACAAGCTGAGAAATAGAGTCAGGGCCGGAAGCAGAGACACATCCACACACACACACACACACACTCAGAGAAAGGCTCACAGCGGAAATGAGGGGAGAGACAGGCCTGGAGGGAGCCCCGAGCAGGGCTTGCTTGCCGCGCTGGGGACGAGGCTCCGTGTGGCCTAATTAAGCCGGGCCATCTGCCTGGCCCTGCCTCTCAGGCAGGCCCTTTGTTGGGGCAGAGGTTTCCAGGTGACTGCCTGGTGGGAAGAGCAGCTGCAGGACTCAGGAGTCCCACATCACACAGACAGACAGATGGGGCGCCCGCAGCCCCCCAGACGCATGCCTGTGTCTGCCCAGCCTTGTCCCCTCTGGGGCTCTTAGGAGGAGCCCAGTCTGGGACCTGCCTGGGACCTGCAGGGCTGTGGACACCTCTGGCCCCCACCTGTCTGGCCCTGACGTGTTCACCCCCGCTCCAGCACCCTTGAGCGCTGAGCGTTCTGGGGAGGGCTGACGGGGCTCGTCCGGGGCACACACGCCTCTCACTCCCTCAGTCATCTGGTCGCTGCTCTTCCAGCAGCCTCTGCCCCGTCCATCCTGCTTGTCTGCACGATCTGGGCACCATGAGGCGGGGCTGGGCCATGGGCAGGCCGGCTGTGTGCTGGTGCGGGCCAGATGGGGACGGCGCAGGCTCAGGGAGAGCCAGTTCACACTCGGATGGCCGTGAGTCCCAGGCGAGCCCTGCCCGTGACCCTCTGTAGGCACCTGTCTGCGGCCCGGCCCGTACTGGGGCCCCTGCCCTGCCGGCGGGCTTCTGGCTCTGCCGCTGTGGCTGCCGCGGGGCCCTGCTGAGGGCCCTCTCCTCCACTGGCCTGTCTGGTCGGACACAGAGCCCACCTCTCTGGGGACCACAGGTCACGTGGGAGCCGGCACAGACCTCGGGGCACCTACTGCTGGAGGGAAGGGAAGTGGGGGTTGAGGGAAGGGAAGCGGAGGTGTCACGTCGTGGTGACGAGGGGCCGCGGGGGGCAGTGCGGGCAGGCCGGGGAGGGCCACTGGGAGAGGCCGGCAGGTGGGCTGCAAGCTGCGGGCACGGGGGCGGGGGCTGTCGGCGGCCCGGCTGTGGGTGGTGAACAGGGGGACTCAGGGGCTGGCACATCAGCTGTCCTGCCTGTCACGTCTCAGCAAGGCCAGCGGCCCCAAACCCTGACTTCACGCAGACTCCCGGCTTCGAGCTGCTCCTCTGAGGGCAGGTGGGTGGCGTGGGCCACAGAGGAAGGGACGGGTGAGATGGCAGGGTCTGCGCGGACGCCCGGCCTCTGGGCCCCTGGAGTGGACGTTGGAGGGCTCTGCTCAGGGCCCACCTCTCTCTCTCTCCCTCTCTCGACGCAGCCCGCATGGGACCCGGCGGGGCCCCTGGAGTGTCTGCTCTTAGGGCCTGAGTTCTCTGTGGACTGACGGGGCGCCTGGGTTCCTTCAGACTCAGAAGACGTGATCCCTGGGAGGTGGCTCTGCCGGCATCTGCCCTGAGGCCGGGGAGCTGGGGGCACTCAGGGCTGGCCAGGGAGCATTCTTCTGAGGCCAAGTAGTCGAGGAAGGTGAACAGCTATTGGCAAACTTGTTCTCCCCGAGAGAAACGTCCTGGAGGACTTGACAGGTGTTGGGCCTCCTGAGGTCCATCAACACACCCTGATGTTTAAATAAGCCAGCGTTCCGTCCCCAAGAGAAGAAAACGTTGACGCACAGTCACGTGATGGCTTGGGAGCTTGTCTGCGGCAAAGTGGCCTTGAGCCAGGGCCAGGCGCTCCGGCCGCGTCTGCACAGATCTGGGACTCAGGGTCCTCAGGGTGTAATTTGAAGAAACTGTCTTCCCCCAAGACCAGGAAGTGGCGAATGGCCCCGGAGCTATATTTGCCTTGTGGACAAGAGCGTGGGCAGTTGGCGGGGTAGCGTGGTCCCTGTAGACGCTCACCAGACTAAATCAGGAGCAGTGTGTCTATTTTGGCCCAAGTGACCCGGTTCGTAGCTGTCTGTCCCATTGTTCTGCTCAGTGTGGCATGTTCTGTGTCTGGAACACGCTTAGGTCCTCCGGGCTGGTGAGGGGGAGGGGACGGTTTCCTGGAGGAGGGCATGTCTGAGGTGGGCTCCAAGGAGGAGTAGACAGACTGGGACCCAGTACACCCAAAGGTCCAGTGGCCGTAGGGGCTGGGACGGGCTTGGAGGGCAGCCCAGTGCCCAAGCCTAAGGGGTCTTCTCCCCGAGCTCAGGTCTGCCTGGCCACATCCAGGGGCTCGGTCAGTGTGGATGGTGTCCTGCGGAGAGTCGGCCCTGGGCCCGTCCTGCGGGAAGGGAGGCTGGTCTGGGCTCGGCTGAGAGGCTGCCCTCTCTCCAGAAGCGGGAGGGCAGGGGGCCTGTGCCTGGTGCGTGGGGAGGACGAGGGAATGACCAGCCGCTGTCCTGAGGCCGGCACGTCTGCGCGTGTGCGGGCAGCAGGAGCTCTAGCACCCAGACCTGCGTGGAGGGAGGGAAGGTGCTCTACTGACACCCCCCCGGAGAGAGCCTGGGCCGGGGGCCTCCACACCTTGCTGGTGGTGGGTTATGTGCTCTCGGCCGGGACACCGAGGGGGTCTCGTGGGGATCAGTTCCCAGACGTTTAGGGGCCACAGGGACCAGATCCAGGAGGAGGGAGGGCAGCGCCCTCTGTGAGCCAGAAGCCCTGGGCAGGGGAGCCCCTCCCTCAGGGCCAGCACCTCCCCCACCTCTGGGCTGTTGGGGGCCTCCTTCCTCTTCTGTGCAGCAGCTGGAGCCCCCCTTCCCTGCTGCCAACTCGGCCGCGCCCAGCTGAGGCCTGTCTGCAGCTGCTTTTGGGGGGCCCAGAACCGGGGCTCCCGAGGTGTCTGCCGGCCAGACGTGGCTCTGCCCCAGACCCTCCCTTGCCTCGCCTCCTAGGACCTCAGGTCAGGGCCACAGAGGCAGTCCTGTCCCGGCCCCCAGTGTCCACCCATGGGACTCTACATCGAGGACAAGGCCGGGCGTCCCCATCCTGTCCCAGACCCAGGTCCTGAGGCCTGGGCTGGTCTCACAGGCTCCCCTGCCCTATCTGTCTGTTTCAGGGCTCACTCTGCTTATCAGGGGCCTCCCACATGCCCAGGGCTGCTCTGCTGGGACACTGGCCGGGGGAGGCCAGGTTCTCTGGCATCTGGTAGGATGAGCATCGCAAGCTGAGCTGTACTGCAGGGAAAGGAGCAGATTGGGAGGGAAACTCTAGAATTCTGCATTGGGGAGAATGCTTTTGACTCAGATTACAGAGAACCAGATAGAGAGTGATTTGAATCGGTTTGTTTTTTTCACATGATGAGGCGTCAGGAAGTGGTTCAGCTGCTCAGCGGTGCCATCAGGGACCTGGCTCTGACTTTCATTGTGCTACTGTCATCCTAGTGGGGCGTTCCGCTTGCTCCTCGCCGCCACAAAGTGGCTGCTGCTGCTCCGGCGTCACGTACACAGTTAGGGGAGGAAGAAGGAGACAATCCCTTTGTCTGCTTGGCGAGTGTGTCTGTGGAATCTCGTAGATGGTTTCCATTTATGTGTCATGGGCAAGAAGGTCTGGGAAGGTGAGGGCCAAGGAGGCACATCACCCTCCAAACAAGGCAGCTTGCATCAGCTTGGGAAACCTGGGTTTCCAGGTGCAGGAGCCCCAGACCACGAGCTCTCAGAGGGCAGAGGTGCCTCCTCCTTCCCCTGCTCACTCTTGAGAGCCGGGCTCCTCCTCCACAGGTGGCTGGCAAATACTTGAAGATAAAATGCCAATTTTCATTCAGAATGGGCTGCCCAGATGCCATGTTGGATCGAGAAAGTGCTGGCTTACTTCATGGGGCTCAGTGAAGATGCTTCTTACCCCTTGTCTCGTAGAGAAAGCGGCCTGTTCTCCCGAAGCCCTGGACAGCCCTTCCCTCAGGAGAGGCACTCCTGGTGGCTCAGCCGCCACTCAGTTGTAAATGCTTTAGCCCCAACCAGGGAGTAAACTGCATATAACGTGCTTCAACTCATGAAGTCATTTCATTTTGCCTTGGTTGGCGAGGACTTCTGGTTGGGATTAGAGCGCGTGTTTGAATAGCTCCTGCGTGGCGAGCTCTCAGGAATCTCGTGCTGACGTGGGAGGCTGCTGGGCTGGCCCGGGTCGCCCTGCATTTGATGCTGGGACATTTTACAGAGCGGGCAGGGACTGAATGAAAACCTCAGAGCCAGCACCAAGTCCAGGCAAATCCCAGTGCTGACAAGTTTCAGAGACCTCAGCCTCGTGAACCCAAACCCAGGTCAAGACGGATCAGGGGAGGGGGCTCCCGGCAGCTGCAAGCGGCCCCTCCCTAAGGCGGCCCCCTCGGGGCTCCTGCCCCTCGTGGCAGAGGAGAGGAGAACGGGGTCCTTCCGAGGCTCCTGCCGTTGGCTGTCGGCTGCTCAGAGCCCCGGATCCTGTCTGGGCGGGGGGCGGGGGCTCTGGCTGGGGTCCATCCGGAGCCTCCTCCTGGCCTCTGCCTGTGCTCTGGGCTCTGTGCAGATCAGCTTTCCAGCTTTGCCCGCACTTTTCTCGTCTCCTGGACAGGGTAGAACGTGGCTTCTCTGGCCCCGCCGGGGTCAGTCAGGACCTCTGGCTGCTTCTTAGCGGGGCGGCCCTGTGGGTCCCTTTTGGTCCCCTGGACTAGACCGTGAACTGTAGTGTCTGAGGCCAGGCCCCTCCTTGGGGGCCAGTGGAAGGCTTAGGGTACTGGGTGCTGAGTTCTGCGGGTGCTGTGGGTTGGATTCTGACTGCTAGTTCTGGGTGCTGAGTGCAGCACGTTGAGTGCTGGGTGCTGGGTGCCAGCGCAGACTGAGACTCAGAAGGTCGAGGACTCCTGGGGTCGGGCAGCTGGCCGGAGCAGCCCTGGGTCTGCATCTTTTGGTGCTAATGGCCGCTCCTAACATTTCCCTGGGAGAGCCGTGGCCGTGTCCGAGTGGAAACATCAGAACTGCCTGCTGAGCTCTGCTTCCTCGGCCGGGAGGTGGGCTTCACCAGGAGGGTGCTGGCCACCGCGTGCGCCCCAGGCCGCCTCAGCCCCGGGCCTCTGCCTTTACCCTCTGGGCCCCTGCGGCCCAAGAGCTGGCGGGAAGGCCACAGGTGCTGGGCCTCTTGGGATAGGAAGAAGTGCAAGGGCTGCGGGCGGGAGGAGGAAGCAGGGAGGATAGAAACAGTTTTAACAGAAGCTGAGGGCGGAGCCCCAGCAAGCTGCCAGCCTCGGGCCCCGGAGGGTGTTCGGGGCCGAGGACCACCTTGCACTTAGCATCCTTCAGAAGGAAGCCTCTGGAAGTGGGTCTGCCCTGCGTCTGGTCCACGGGCTGCTGTCTGCCAACACCCTGCTGGCGGGGCCCGCCCTGCACAGGTGCAGACGCGGCTGGGTCCCCGAGGCCCCACACAGTAGCACCCCGATGCCCCCCTGCCTGGCTGTCCCACCGCAGCTGTGTGTCGGGCTGTGGTCAAGGGGGTCTGTGCGCCTGGCACCGGGCCTGCGTGGAGGTGGCTAGGAGGGGCTGCTGGGGGGCAGCAGCTCGTGAGCCTCTGCTCCCGCCTCAGGTGGCCTCAGGGCCCAGGCCCTCCCCCGGCAGACCGGGCAGTGGGTGAGCGCAGGGGAGCTGGGGTCCAGGCGCGAGGAAGCCGGCGGCCGTGCCACCTGTCTCAGATCCTGGTTCTGTTTGGACTCGCTAATCGGCATTTTCATCTCGCCTCTGTCTCCATGTGTCCCCTGCTGAAGCCAAGACCAGATGTGCCACCTGGCACCTGGCTCAGCGGGCAGGGACGGCGGCGGCCCGGGGCCTCTCCCTGACGGGTGTGGAACGTCTGACCGGTGCCCCAGACCAGCCAAAGAGGTTTCCCAGGCCACAGAAGCAGAAGGAGCGTCACAGAAGATGCGGGCAGCGCGGGCCGGGGCCTGATTTAGTCAAGACTAGAGCCGGGGCCTTCCACGTGACCAGCCAGCCCCCCGGCCGTGCCCCTGGGCCGGCTTCAGGAGGCGAGGCTGCCAGGCCTGGGGCCAGAGCGTGGTGGTCAGCAGGGTGAGACAGGGCCCATGCCTTGGGCCTCCCCTCCCCGAGGGCTGGGCAGAGACGCTCCGGAGCGGGTGGGCTCTGTCCGCTGCCTAGGATGAGGCAGAAAGTCCACTCACCCGCCTCCGGTTCCTTCGGAGCTTGGCCAGCGGGTGGGAGTGCGGCTGGACAGGCGTTTGGAAGCCGGGCCCCGGGGCGGTGGATGATGGACAGTGGATGGTGGTGAGACAGGTTTGGCTGCCCCTTGGACGCTGGTCTACTTCTTGGCCCGGGGTGTCGAGGAGACTCCGACGCAGGCCAGGCAGGCGGTGCCCACGGACCCCAGCCACAGGCCCCTCAGGCCAAGCACCCTCCACAGGGCAGCGGGGTGGGCGTCTTTGAGGGGCTTCGCTTTGCAAGAACATTAACTGTTGAATGTGTATCATGACAGTTAACGTCTGATCTAACCTGTGTCACCTTGACTTTCACCTTTCTTAAATGCTTCCTTGCTATTTCACTCTTTAATCTTAATACATGGACTCAATTTTCTTTTTTCAAAACCTTCTGCAGTGTTGTGGAACCCGCACGCCCTTTGAAAACATTATTCAAGCTTTAATTGTTGCCGTCATGAGCGACGCTGTGTGTTTCGCGCTCTCGCCAAGTCCTTCCGGCAGTTCTGTGAGCTCCTCTGTCCGGCCTTCACCCACACCCGCCTCTGTTCTTTGTGATTCCGATCTGGAGGCTTGGTATTACCGTCGATGCTTTCTTAATGCATAAACTTTTTTTTTTTGCGGCACGCGGGCCTCTCACTGTTGTGGCCTCTCCCGTTGCGGAGCACAGGTTCCGGACGCGCAGGCTCAGCGGCCATGGCTCACGGGCCCAACCGCTCCGCGGCATGTGGGATCTTCCCGGCCCGGGGCACGAACCCGTGTCCCCTGCATCGGCAGGCGAACTCTCAACCACTGCGCCACCAGGGAAGCCCCCATAAACATATTTTTATCTTTGCATTCAATTTGATGAGGTATTTATCCACGTTTATTTTTTAACGTGAAAGTGGGTTTTTTTCCTACCATGAAACTAATAAATGTTCATTGTAAGGAATTGCAATAATACAGAAAACATAAAGAAGTGATATGGAAAATCGAGACACTGCGTTGCTTTCAAACTCATCTGCTAGAATCACTCATTACTTATGTGAAATAATATTATTTTTTTCCAGGAGAAATGCCTTCAGATCTGTTTCTAATTTTAAAAGACTCTGCAAAGTTCTTTACGCTATCCACTTATTAGAACTAATTCAAGGCTCAGCTGGCTATGCCAAAGCTGGGGGCCAAGGATCAGCCTGCCACGGTGACTGTGGTTTAAAACAGCTTTAGACAGAAAACGCGGGACAGCGTCATTTCCTGACAGCAGCCCTTTGAAGAGTGCGTGTTTCAGGGAAGTTTCTGTCTGCTGTGTAGACAGGTTTAGACGAAACTCGCCCTTTGGGTGATGAGCTACAGAATCAGTACAGACTTAACTCCAAGTTCCAGGAACAGTTTGTAAATATTTGCCCACCTTCCTCCCATCCTCCTGGCAGAGGTGAACTTGACTCCAGACCCAAGGAGCTCGTTGGAACGGTAAGTACCAGCAAGGAGCGGTCCTTGTGGACGCGTCCCCGCTGTTCCTCAGTAATGCGCTCGTGGATCATCTCAGACACTCCGCTAGTCTCCTGGAATGGGTGGGGGCCCTGAGCTGGGACAGACCTCCTGCCCCTCCCCCCATGTCCCCTCGGCAACAGGCGCCTTGATGACGCTCTTTCCTCCTGAACCTGTGGTTTGCCCTGAGTTAACGTATCTGGACTCGGGCACGTTCCGCCCCATGAGCGCTGTGCGCTGTCCCCGCCTGACGGACGAGGCCCCTCTCCTCTCTCCTCTCCTGCTGGGCCGCTGGGAACTTCCCAACAGAGGGCGCGCAGGAGGGCCATGGAGTCTATTGTGCCTTGGGGCATAGCTGCCAGTTGGGCTGCGTATAAAGTTGTAGATTTTAAAGAATTTCCTCCTTGGAATTTTGAAGCCTTTTGTCAGTTGTCTTGCAGGTTCTAAAGTTGCTCTTAGGTCACATGCTGTTCTCACTTCCAGTACTTCTTACATGACCAGTTTGCTTTTCTCTCTGGAGGCTTTTACAGTTTCCTCTTTGACTTGGCATTTTGAAATTTCAAACTCTCAGGACCTTGCTGTGGGTCTTCTTTCACCCACTGCGGGTGCACTTACTCGGCCCGGGGACAGGGCTCTGGCTGCCTCCTTGCTGAGCCCTCATGACCCTCTCAGCTCTGGGCCGCTCTGCTCTGATTCTGTTTCCTTTTGTTTTCTTTCCCGTTGTTCATCTCCTTATCTTTTGTTCTACTTCCTGGGATATTTCCTTAATTTCATTTTCTAACTCTTCAACTGAACTTTTCATTTCTGCATTTACATTTTTAACTTCCAAAATCTCTTCCATGCATTCTGAACGCCCTCCCTTTCAAGGGTTCCCCTGGCCCTTGTACTGTCTCCTCTGAGCACCCTTGCCTGTCTGGGTGCCATCTTTATGCTGGGGGCTCTCTGGGTGAGTTCTGAAAGCCTGGCTGAGGTCCTGCGTGCTGTGGGGGACTTCTGGCTTACCTGTGGGAGAAACATGTGGGAAGCTGGCTTTTATGTTTGGAGAGCCCCAGATGGTAGCATCTTTCGGTCTTGTTGGGAGGCGTGGCTCCATTTCTCCAGAAACAGATTCTGCGTGGCTGGATGGTGGGTTCCGTGAGCAGGGCAGTGGGTGGGGGCTTGGCGAGGTCCCCAGTTTCGGGAAACAGATATCCCCTTGACCCCTGTCTGTAGGTGGATGCGTCACCTCTGCCCCCACAGTGCCTGACACTGGTCTGAGCCTGGAGGGGCTCTGGTTCAGTTTCTCCAGCGCAACGGGTTTTTGATTCCCCCTTGCCGCTTGGGTGGTGGGTCCCCAGGGCGTGGAGCGCAGGTGCCCCTCATGCAGACCTCAGCCCCTCCCCCAGGACCTAGCGCCTCTGATACCAGAGTCGGCCTGGGTGCTGCCTGCACGTGAGCCGCGCAGCGGTCTCTCCCCCTGTTCTTGCTTGGGTGCTCCCTGCACGTCTGCTCTCCATTTCCCCAAATCGGACACCTCGGCCACCTTGTTCTCTCCTCTCCTGTCTGTTTGTCCTCGTGGAATTATACTTTCACATTTCCTTGCTCCAGTTTTAGCGGGGTTGTGGAAAGCGGTTTAGATAAGCACGTGCGTTCGATCCAGCATGTTTCGCTAGAACTCGGTACCATCAGCTGTTAGACCTCCTGGAGTTAGGACGTGGAGCACAGGGTTACCTGGAGTGAGCCCGCCGGGTGTCGAGAAGACCAGCGCAGGCAGACCTCAGAGACATGGCGGGTTTGGTGGCAGACCACCGCAGTAAAGAGTGTCGCAATAAAGTGAGCCATGTGAACGTTTTGGCCTCCCAGTACAAACAAGAGATGTGTTTACACGACAGTGTAGTCTGTTAAGTGTGCGGTAGCATTATGTCTGAGAAGAGACACGTCAAGTGTACATATCTTGGTTAAAAAATTTTACTGCTAACAAATGCTAACCATCGTCTGAGCCTTCAGTGAGTCATAATCTTTTTTGCTGGTAGAGGGTGTGAAACATTGTGAGAATTACCAGAATGTGACAAGAGACGTGAAGTGAGTACGTGCTATTGAAAACATGGCGCCGCAGTCTTGCTTGATGCGGGGTTGCCACAGACCTTCAGTCTGTGAAAAACACAGTATCTGTAAAGGACAATAAAGCAAATCACAGTGAAACGAGGTACGGCGATATTAGGACAAGCGGTATTACGGCATCTGGCATTAGGACACCTGGTTAGGACGCCCGCCATCGGGACGCCTGGGGTTAGGACGCCCGCCATCGGGACGCCTGGGGTTAGGACGCCCGCCATCGGGACGCCTGGGGTTAGGACGCCCGCCATCGGGACGCCTGGGGTTAGGACGCCCGCCATCGGGACGCCTGGGGTTGGTTAGGACGCCCGCCATCGGGACGCCTGGGGTTAGGACGCCCGCCATCGGGACGCCTGGGGTTAGGACGCCCGCCATCGGGACGCCTGGGGTTAGGACGCCCGCCATCGGGACGCCTGGGGTTAGGACGCCCGCCATCGGGACGCCTGGGGTTAGGACGCCCGCCATCGGGACGCCTGGGGTTGGTTAGGACGCCCGCCATCGGGACGCCTGGGGTTAGGACGCCCGCCATCGGGACGCCTGGGGTTAGGACGCCCGCCATCGGGACGCCTGGGGTTAGGACGCCCGCCATCGGGACGCCTGGGGTTAGGACGCCCGTCATCGGGACGCCTGGGGTTAGGACGCCCGTCATTGCACTTGAATGAACTCACTACCGTTGACTTAACCAGTACCGAATGTCGTGCATCACACATCCAGCCTGTTTGCACTCAGGAACAGTGTTGCACTGGGCGTTCCTGCACTTACATCCTGTCAATCAATATGTATCTATTGAGTTCTTAACCATAAGCCACACACACAGACGGAGAGTCTGCATCCGATGAAGCCTGCGTTCTAGTGTCGGAAACAGATAAACAAAACCCAGGTGCATAAACACTGAACGTGCGGCCTCAAGAGGTGCCGCGTGGGGAGAAGCCAAGCAGGAGCTTTGTCTTTCAGGCGTGTCCCTGTGTTCAGGCGGCAGTGCTGTGGCCGCAGAGGGTGGCCTTCAGGAAACCACGATATCCTCGCGTTTTGGGTTTTTTAAATTAATTTTTATTGGAGTGTAGTCGCTTTACAGTGTTGTATTAGTTTCTGCCGTACAGCAAAGTGAATCAGCCATACGTATACATATATCCCCTCTTTTTAAAAAAATTTCTTTATTTTATTTCTTTATTTTTGGCTGTGTTGGGTCTCTGTTGCTGCGCGCGGGCTTTCTCTAGTTGTGGCGAGAGGGGGCTACTCTTCCTTGCGGTGCATGGGCTTCTCGTTGCGGTGGCTTCTCTTGTTGTGGAGCACAGGCTCTAGGCGCACGGACTTCAGTAGTTGTGGCGCACGGGCTTAGCTGCTCCGCAGAGTGTAGGATCTTCCCGGACCAGGGATCGAACCCGTGTCCCCTGCTGGCAGGTGGATTCGTAGTCACCGCGCCAGCCGGGAAGTCCTTATCCCCTCTTTTTTGGATTTCCTTCCCATTTAGGCCACCGCAGAGCGCTGAGTAGAGTTCGCTGAGCTATACAGTAGGTCCTCGTTAGTTACCTATTTTATACGTGGTATTAATAGCACGCGATATCTTTGTTGACACGAATACAGTACGGCAGAAGGGTGTGCACGCTAATCTGCCACACGTTTCCAAACTGCCCTCTAAGTAGATCTCGCTAAAATACGCCACGGCCAGGCTCCGTCGTGCAGGTCACACACACGCTCCCCAACATGGGGTTTTGTCAAACTGTTGCTGATTGGGTGGATAAAGTTGATCTCATTTTTAATTACATTTTGGGGATAACAGTGTGATTTAGCATCTTTCATTCACTCAGCAAAATTTTTGAATACCCAGTGTTCGCCATCATTGTGATTTCTACGTTTTAGGTGAATGTTCTGTTACTTACCGTTCCGTGCTTGCCATTTGCCACTTAACGGTGATGTTCTAGATATTCTCACCGTACGTATGTATGTAGTCAGCGCTGTCAGCCCTTCCTCGTTATGCTTTGTGTCTCCCCACTTCTCTGCGCGCCTGGAAGATTTTCTCCGGATGCCACACGTTGTGAGTTCGTTCACCCTGTTGCTGCTGGGTATTTCTGTTTTCCTAAATATACGCACTTTGCTCAGTATGCGATCAGGTTATTTAGACAGTTTGATTCTTTCCTTTCTTGCCTTTAGGCTTCGTTAGGTGGGATCAGAGCCATGTTTAGTCAGGATAATTTTCCCCACAACCGAGGTCGTCCCTTCTTCTTATTCTCAGGGATGCCTGGTGATCTGTGGCTTCTTCAGCTCTTCCTCTTGGGAGCCTTCTCGTAAACGGCGGAGATGTTGGATTGGGTAGAAAATCAAGACCCAACTTTATGAGGCCTATAAGAAACCCACCTGAAATATGAAGACACAAATAAGGGAAAAATAAAAAGATGGAAAAAGAGAAGCCATGTTAATATTAATCAAAAGAAGCCTGGAGGGGCCACGTCAGTGTCAGACAGAGATTTCAGAGCAAAGATTGTGACCGAGGGTGAAGACGGCCCTATCCCAGTGAGAAAGGAGCCAGTTAATCAAGAGGACACCACAGTCCCGACCATTTCTACAAGTAATAACTGAGCTTCAAGACGTGTGGGCCAAAACAGGTAGAACTTAAAAGAGAAACAGACAACCTGCAGGTTCGGGTGGTGACACTCAGAAGGACGCACAGACCTGAGCAAACTGCCAACTGGCCTGGCCGACTGACTCTACAGACACTTCAGATGACAGCTCACAGAGCATCTACCCAGATAGACCTTCTTCTTGCAGACACTTCAGATGACAGCTCACAGAGCACTTACCCAGATAGACCTTCTTCTTGGCCACAAAACCAGTCTCAATAAACGTAGACGATTCCAGCCATGCAGAATGTGTTTTCTGTCCACATTGGGATGAAACAAGAGGTACACAACAGAAAGATATCTGGGAAATCCCCCCAATATTTGGAAACTAAACAACCCATGGGGCCAAGAAGGGATTAAGACGGAAATTAGAAATTATTGTAAACTGAGTGGAAATTAAAAAACGGTTATTTGTGGGATTCAGGAAAGTCATGTTTAGAGGGAAATTTATATCTCTCAACACCTCAATAGAAATGAAGAAAAGTCTCAGATGATTAACTTCAACTTCTTTTTTAAAAAATATTTATTTATTTATATTTTATTTGGCTGTGTCGGGTCTTAGTTGTGGCATGTGGGATCTAGTTCCCCGACCAAGGATTGAACCCAGGCCCCCTGCACTAGGAGTGTGGAGTCCCAGCCACTGGACCACCAGGAAAGTGCCTTAACTTCAACTTCTAACATCTGAAACTAGGAAAAGAAAATCAAACAAAACCCAAAATAAGTAGAAAAAAGGAAATAAAGATCAAAATAGAAATTAATGAAATGGGGGTGGGGATGAACAAAGTTAGTTAAGAAGATTAATTGGACTTGTATCCAGAATACCAATTACCATTCAATAATAAGATCAACAACCCAATCAAGAAATGGGCAGAAGGGGCTTCCCTAGTGGTGCAGTGGTTAACGATCCGCCTGCCAATGTGGGGGACACGGGTTCAAGCCCCGGTCCGGGAAGATCCCACATGCCACAGAGCAACTAAGCCCATGCGCCACAACTACTGAGCCTGTGCTCTAGAGCCCTCGAGCCACAACTACTGAGCCCGCATGCCACAACTACTGAAGCCTGCTCACCTAGAGCCCGTGCTATGCAACGAGAGAAGCCACCGCAATGAGAAGCCTGTGCACCGCAACGAAGGGTAGCCCCTGCTGACCGCAACTAGAGGAAGCCCACGTGCAGCAACGAAGACCCAATGCAGCCAATAAATAAATAAAATCTATTAAATATATATATATCATGCACATGACTTTAAAGAAAAAAAAAAGAAAGAAAGAAATGGGCAGAAGCTCAAGGAGGTGGACCATAGCCCTCAGCTCAAATTGGGAGATCGAGGTGGCACGTCACAACGAGAGTGTGACCTAGATGGGATGGGAAGGGATGGGAAGGGCACTGCCTCCCCTGGGGTCCTCCTCCCCAAACCCATCACCCAGTCTAATCAAGAGAAAAACATCAGACAAATCCTAATTGAGAGACAAACAAAATTCCCGCAAAGCGCTCGTCAAAGCTGGCCAGGCCATCAAACAAGGAAAGTCTGAGAAATTGTCGCAGCCCAGAGGCGCCTAAGGAGATGTGACGACTGACGTATATATATACGGCCCCTGGACGGGATCCCGGAACAGAGAGGGAACCGCAGGCAGACACTGTGGAAATCGGTTAGTAACAACGTTCTTGACGTGGGCTCCTCGACTCTAACGTTACGTGTTTGCGGGGCGCGCGGGAACTCTCCGTACTGCCTCTCTTCATAATTCTTCTGTAAATCTAAGACTGTTCTAAAATAAAAAGTGCATTTTTGAAAGTGTGCAAACGATTTGAATAGGGATTCTGTCAAAAAAGATATAAAAATAGCTACTAAGCACATAAAAAGATGCTTCACATCCCTGTTCAGGAGAGAAAGGCAGCGGCTGCTTCACACCCACCGTGGCGGTTAGAACTTCGGGGGCACCTAGGAGCACGTGCCGGCGGGAACGCGGAGCAATGGGGCCCCGTACACGCCGGGGGGAGTTTAAAACGGCACAACTACTTTGGAAAACAGTTGGCAGTTCCTGAAAAGTGGAACCTCGGTTTGCCACACAGCTCGGTGCCCACTCGTGGGTATCCCCCCACGACAAATGAGGCAGGCACACACACAAAGACTGTGCGGCTTTATCCACAAAGACCAAACTGGAAGCAACCCCGTGTCTGTTACCGGTGACCGGACACACCCTCGGTGCCCACCCTCTCAGCCCGAAAGAGGAAGGAACGGTGGGCACTCAGCAAAGCACCACCTCGGTGAACAGCCAGCCCCTTCCCGCGATGGCCGCCTGTGCTGTGACTGTGTTTATATAAGATTCTGGGGAGTGACCTGCAGGCACAGAAAGGAGGTCAGAAGTCGTCTGCACGTGGTTTGGTGGGAGGAATTACACGGGGCCACCAGGAACCTCGGGAGGACGGATGTGTCCAGTGTCCTGACTGCGGTGATGGCTTCATGGATGTGCACGTTTGTCTAATTGCGTGATTTATACTATGGCCGCTATGCCTCCATTAAGCGGCTTTAAGATGGGTTGTGTTACCGAGGACGCCTGCCGTTGGGATGGTCAGGTGTGTGGACCACGGTGCCTGAGGCCTCTTTCCAGGCGGGCCGGGGACAGCTAGAGCTTCAGCCGCTGCCCTCGTGCCCGCGGGGCGGCCCCCTCAGCGCAACACCCTCCACAGGAGAGGAAGGGAGAGGCCGTGCGGGACCCTGGGCGGGGGCTGGGAACAGGCACACGGTCCCTGCCGCACCAGGCGGGCTGGGAGCCCCCAACAGCGTCGGCACATAACTGCTTTCTGATCGGGCCGCCTTTGCATCCCTAAAATGAACCTTTTCTGTAGAATTCTGTAAGAAATGCCAGCCTTCAGTCCCATCTCTGGCTTAGCGTTTGGCACTGCCGTTTCCGTGGGAGCCCGGCCCGCCCCAGCCGAGTTTTGGCATCGTTCTTGTGCTGATTTCACAGAAATAAACGGGAGGATTTCCTTCTTTTCCTCCCTTCCAAGAACATTCTAAATATCGTAAGAATTATCTGTTTCTTGACTGTTTGAAAGAATGCATCTGTGAATTCTAAGGCATAGTTCTGAGTTTTTGACAACACTTTTTAGAAAATCTACTTCACGCAGGTTTTCAAGTGTATGGATAGAGTGTAAAGGTGTTACTTGATCATTCTAACATCTAACGTCTAATGCAGCTGTTTCTCCCTCATTTTGTCCTGAATTCGCATATCTTTGTGCCCTTTTCCGTCCCCTCGACCCGAGCAGGTGCCTGTCCGCGTCCACGGAGTTTGAAGCTCCACCTCTTTAGGGCGGTGCCCTTGCTGTCGCTGAGCTCGCCTCCCCCTGCCCCCCGCCCCCAGGCCGGAGCCCAGGGGTTTTGCAGGCTGGCTGCCCCGAAGATCTCACTAGATCTTGCATCGCATGGTTCTCAAGCTCCCAGAAATGCAGCGACTGTAGTTTCACTCGTGTTTTCTAACGCATAAGAGAAACTTCACGTCTGTAGGGTTGGGAGGAGGGCTTTTGTTCCCAGTCTCCCTGTTTGTCGTGCTGTCTGCTTTCCTGACGCCATCAGACACTCGGTCTCATTCCTACTTTGAAAACATGTTGAGGTTGTCTCTGCAGCCTGACATGTTTTTTTGAGACACGGGATTATAAATTGATTTAAATTTTCTCTTTTCTTATTGTGATAAAACGTACATGACATACAACTTGCCATTTTAACTATTTTGGGGGGGAGTGGGGCTGCATTGGGCTTCGTTGCTGCGTGCGGGCTTTCTCCAGTTGCGGCGAGCAGGGGCGACTCTTCGTTGCCATGCGCGGGCTTCTCATTGTGGTGGCTTCTCTTGTTGCAGAGCCTGGGCTCTAGAGCGCAGGCTCGGTAGTCGTGGTGCACGGGCTTAGTTGCTCCGCGGCATGTGGGATCTTCCCGGACCAGGGCTCGAACCCATGTCCCCTGCACTGGCAGGCGGATTCTTAACCACTGCGCCACCAGGGAAGTCCCTTAACTATTCTTAAGTGCACAGTTCAGTGGCATTAAGTACATTCACGTTGCTGTGCAGCCGTCAACATCCGTTTCCAGAACTTTTCAATCTTCGCAAACTGAGGCTCTGCCCCCAGGAAGCACTGACCCCCGCCGGCTCCCACCATCTACTTTCTGCCTCTCTGATTTTGCCTACTTTAGGGACCTCATGTAAGTGGAATCGTACAGTATTTGTCCTCTTGTGTCTGGCTTGTTTCGTTGAGCGTGATACTTTTCAAGTTCACCCGCATTGTGGCGTGCGGCAGAATTGCACTCCTTTTAAAGGTCGCACGGTCTTCCATCGTACGGATGGACCGCGTTTTGTTTATCCGTCATCTGTCGGTGGGCATTTGGGTTATCGCGATGCTGCTGCTGTGAGCACGGGGTACATACATCTACTTTCAATTCTCTCAGTGTTCCTGCTTTCAGTTCTTTTGAGTTTATACCCAAAAGTGGATTTGCTGGATCCTATGGTAATTCTATATTTAATTTTTTGAGGAGCCTCCCTACTGCTTTCCACACAGCTGCATTTTAGGTTCCCACCAGCAGCGCACAGGTCTCCAGTTTCTCCACATCCTGGCCGACACTTGTTCCCTGGGTTGGTTTTGGTTTGTTTGGGTTTTAAATGATGGCCATCCTGATGACCGTGAGGTGAGCCTCTTCAGGCTGTGGACGAACATTCGGTTGCTCTTCGTGAACATTCCATGAGTCTGAAAAAAACACGGGCTGTGTTTTTTAGGATCCAGGTTTGGCATGGACCTGGTTTGTAACCTGCCAATCTGTTTTCTGTCTTCAGATAATCATAAAAACGTACACAGGGATTTTTTTCTCCTTGTCTGCACTTGGCCCTCGTAGCGTATGGTGGAGCCTCCCGCCCGCGGCCGCCTGGGACTCCCTGACATGGGGGCATCGTGGCCGCGTGGCCCTGTGCCCTAGAGGTCAGCTGGTCTCCAGCCATTTGCAGAGGCTGCAACCGAAACAAACAGGCCAAGTCGGCGGCCTCAGCACCCGCTTCTCCAGGGACGCGTGTGGTTCATTGGGATGGATGTAGGGAGGGGCCGGCAGGGTGGGTGGGTGAGTGGATTCTGAATGGGCTTGAGTGTGACTGCGGCCCAACCCACTGGGAGCACACCCCCGCCCAGACTCTGGGGGCACCTTCCTGGGCTCCCCAGCAATAGACATGGTCGCATTTAAAACATCTCCAGGGCTTCCCCGGTGGCGCAGTGGTTAAGAATCCACCTGCCAGTGCACAGGACACGGGTTCAAGCCCTGGTCTGGGAAGATCCCACATGCCGTGGAGCAGCTAAGCCCATGCGCCACAGCTACTGAGCCTGTGCTCTAGAGCCCGCGGGCCACAACTACTGAGCCCATGTGCCACAACTACTGAAGCCCACGCACCTAGAGCCCGTGCTCCGCAACAAGAGAAGCCACCGCAATGAGAAGCCCACGCACCACAACAAAGAGTAGCTCCCGCTCGCCGCAACTAGAGAAAGCCTGTGCACAGCAACGAAGACCCAACACAGCCAAAAATAAATAAATAAAATAATTTTTTAAAAAAAATTTAAAAGAAACAACATCTCCAGTCAATGACCTTCTCACTGTTACTCTCCAGGTGTTTCCAGGACCCACAGCAGGGATGCCATTTCCCATCCGTAAGGCACCTGGATCAGATCTCCTCTGACACTTATTCTGCCACGTGAACCCTAACTTTATCTAAACCCCCAAAAAAGAAAAAAAAAAGAATTGTTGGAGTTTCCGTTGGAAGCGTAACCCAGGTTGTGTACAATCGTATATTAACTTCGGAGGAACTGGCATCTTCGTGACACTGAGCCACCCCGTCAGGAACCTCAAGAGTCTGTGCAAAGCCATCACATTCACGGAGATATTTTCTACATGCGGGTGCCATAGGTCTCTTTGTTAAACGTATTCCGATTTTCTACATTTATAATTATCGTAAATGGACCATTGTTTCCATTTATGTTTCTAGCTTGTTATTGATAGTATGAGGCAAATTTAAAAATCATTTATCTATAAATATTGCACTTAGTCATTCTGCCACATTCCATCATTGGTTCTGGTTGGTTTTCACTGGAGTGTCATGAGTTTTTTAGGTATATGATCATGTCACCGGCAAAAGAGGTGGGTGTGGAGAGAGAATTTGATATCTCCTTTTATAGTATAATACCCCTTAATTTTTCTCCTTATGAAATTCAGTAGACTCTCCAAAACAATTTTTTTTTTTTTTTTTTTTTTTTTTTTTTTTTTATGCGTTACGCGGGCCTCTCACTGTTGTGGCCTCTCCCGTTGCGGAGGACAGGCTCCGGACGCGCAGGCTCAGCGGCCATGGCTCACGGGCCCAGCCGCTCCGCGGCATGTGGGATCTTCCGAGACCGGGGCACGAACCCGTGTCCCCTGCATCGGCAGGCGGACTCTCAACCACTGCGCCACCAGGGAAGCCCCAAAACAATTTTTTAAAGGTAATAATGAAGTTCCTAAACTTTCTCTTTTTCTTCTTTACAATTAAAGGTATAACTTTTCCTCCAGAAGCAGTTTTAGCCGTGGATCCCAGCTTAGCCGTGGATCCCAGTTTAGCCGTGGATCCCAGTTTAAAACAGTTTTAGCCGTGGATCCCAGTTTAGCCGTGGATCCCAGTTTAGCCGTGGATCCCAGTTTAGCCACATGGATCCCAGTTTAGACAGAAAGTGCTTATTTTTCTTTGCTTTCTAGAGTTTTTACAATTTCAGTTTTATTTCCCCTTCAGCTTAAGGGTTAATCAGGGACATGTTTCTAAAACTCAAACTTGTGAAGTTATGGGTTTGGTCATCTTTTCATTACTTGGATCTGGCCGGGTGACGACTGGGGAAGACGGCCGGGTGACGACTGGAGGAGACGGCCTGTATCACACGTCTCATTGCTCGTTTGTTAGGGCTTTAGATCAGTTTGGATGTGATGTGATTGACGCCGGGTGAGCACTGCCTGGGTAAAGTGCGTTTCCCTGGGTTCTGACTGTTGCACGGCCCCTTGGCAACCCGCAGCCCCCCACCTGCCCTGGGCCCCAGGCAACCCTGACGTGTTTGCGGTCACCATACACGGATTTGCACTTCTGTTGACGTAAGTGAAGTCATAGAATTTGTGCCTGGCTTTTTTCACTCAGCGTAAAGGTTTTGAGATTCCTCCACACTGCCGAGAGCATCAGTGCCCCCGGGTGGACGGACCAGCCTTCGTGTGTCCGTTCACCTCCTGACGGGCGTTGAGGGGCCTCTCTTTTGGGGCTGTTACAGATGGGGCTGCACATGCCGTTCCCACTGCGTCTCCATTTCTCTGGGTAGGTGCCGAGGAGTGGGATTGCGGTGGAGGTGCACGTTTAATTATAGGAAACTGTCCAACTGCCGTCCCAAGCGGCTACATCCCCCCCATCCTGCCGGCCACGGGCGAGGGTCCTGGGTCCCCCCGCCAGCTTCCGAGCACATGCTTGGTCTTTCTCATCGTAGACAGTCGTGTGGGCGCCTGGTGGTCCTGCTCTGTGAGTTCGGTTTGCACCCTAACGGCCGAGCGTGTTGATCAGCTCTGTGTAAGAGCGGGCACATCTTTTCAGGTTCTGACTTGCCACCCGTGTCTCTTCTCTGGTAAAATGTCTATTCAGAGCTTCTGTTTTTAAAACCAGGTGGTTTGTGTTCTTGTCCTTGAGTTCATTATGTATTCTGGATATAAGAGTCTATCAGACGTATGGTCTGCAAATATATTCTCACAGTCTTGCCTTTTCTTTTTCTTTTTTTTTTAACACTGTCTTTTGAAGAACAAAAGTTTTTTGTTGATGAAGTCCAATGTATCAGTTTTTCTTTTAAGGCTCGTGCTTTTTGTCACCTGTGTAAGGAATCTTTGCCTAGGTCAAGGTCACCAAGATTTTCTTTTATGCTTTCTTCTAGAAGTTTTATAATGTTAGCTTTTCCATTAGGTCTGTTACTGAGCTTTGTATAAGGTGTGAGGTTAGGGAAGACATTTATGAGTTTATTTGTGCGTTTGTGTAGGAATATCTCATTGTTTTAGTACCGCTTGTGAAAAGGCTATCCTTCCTTCACTGAATAATGTTTGCAACTTTGTCAAAAACTCACTTGACCCTATATGGGTGGGTCTATTTCTGGACTGTCTATTCCATTCCATGGGTCCACATGTCAGTTCTCCTGTCAGTACCATACTGTCTGGATTGTAGTCGACCTTGGAAGCAAGCAGGGTAAGTCCTCTAAAGTTGTTCTTCTTTTGCAAAATTGTTTTGTCTATTCTAGGCCTTTTGCCATTTCCATGTAAACTTTAGAATGAGCTGGTAAATTTGTTCAAAAAAGCCTATTTGCGTTTTGTTTGGGATTGCACTGAAGCCAGTGTTCGGGAAAACTGATCTCATAGCAGTGCTGAGCCCATGAACATGGTGTATCTCTTCGTTTAGGTCGTTTCAGACTTCTCTCAACAATTCTATAGTCTTAGGTAAAACAGACTTGCACATCTATTAACAATATAGTCATAGATTTGTATGTTTTTGTCAGCATTGCGAATGGAATTGTTTTTCTTTTTATTACTTTTCTTTTTAATAAATTTATTTATTTATTTACTTATTTTTGGCTGCGTTGGGTCTTCGCTGCTGTGTGCGGGCCTCCTCTAGTTGTGGTGAGCAGGGCCCGCTCTATCTTGGGGTCATATTCAGATTGATAGTCAATAAAAATGTGTGGCGTCACGTGAGTGTCTAGTTTCACGCTTCTCGCAAGGAGCTCAGTCACCCCAGGGAAATATGGCTCTCTTCTCCAGGGTTCCGAAGCCCCTCCTGTCACTGGCCACATGTCCGAGCCCCGTGTCTGTGTGTCTGTGGGTCTACAGGCAGTCTGTCCACTCGGTCACTCTGCCTCCCTCCTCTGCAGAACTGCATGCTATGTCCCACGCATGGTGGCCCCTCCTGGCAGGAGGCTCACCTCCTCTGCTTCCCCCTGCGGTGTCTCCTGACCAGGGGCCTTTGCATTTCTTTATGCAACACTCTTCACTTGCTAGTTGTCAGAGAATTTCCTTTCCAGCTCTTTTTTTTTTTTTTTTCTTAATTTATTTTTGGCTGTGTTGGGTCTTCGTTTCTGTGCAAGGGCCTTCTCCAGTTGTGGCAAGCGGGGGCCACTCTTCATCGTGGTGCGCGGGCCTCTCACTGTTGCGGCCCTCTTGTTGCGGAGCACAGGCTCCAGACGCGGAGGCTCAGTAGTTGTGGCTCACGGGCCTAGTTGCTCCGCGGCATGTGGGATCTTCCCGGACCAGGGCTCGAACCCGTGTCCCCTGCATTGGCAGGCAGATTCCCAACCACTGCACCACCAGGGAATCCCCCCTTTCCAGCTCTTGAGAGTCTGAGTGCGATTGCACAGATGTGTGACTCAGTTTGTGGAGAACAGACATTACATTACGGAGTCTCCCCATCCATAAGCGTGACAATTATCTTTCTTTATTTAGGTGTTTTTTAGTTTTTTGTTAAATTTCATAAGTTTTCCCATGGTTTTATTTCAAGTTTAAAAAGTATTTTTCTCTTTTAAAAAAGTTGACTTTAGTCTAAATGCAATATGGTACCCTGGATTGGATCCTGGAACGGAAAAAGGACATTAGTGGAAAAAGTGGTGGCATCTGAATACAGCCTGTGGTTTGGCTGATGGCACAGTGTAGGTTATTTTCGCTTTGATGAACGTACCAGGGTCAACACGGGGTGATGCTGGCCACTGGCGTTCAGGAGCCCTTGGACTACCTGCGTGACTCTTCTGTAAACCTAAAATTATTTCAAAATGAAGTTTTAGGGATCAGCTTTAATTTACGTACTGTTTAAATAGACATCGTTTCCATCAGGTATGAGGTAGCGTAATTGGATGCATTCAAGGTGGTGAATGCTGAGAAGGGTTTTGACCGTAGGGGCCACCAGTGCACACAAGGAGTCCCAGGAAAACCTGTCGAGAAAGACCCTGGGTTGGGAGCAAGTAGGAGGAGGTTCAGGAATTCAGCGCAAGGAAGAACGGCAGGTGCGAAGGCCCTGAGGTAGGAGCATCGCAGCCCCTCGCTCCACGTCGCCCCCCGCTCCCCGCTGCAGGCCTGCAGAGAAGTCTTAGCATCTTCATCTCCTACAGAGTCGGGGTGGGTGTTACGTCAGGGAGGGCGGAGAACCTGAGGGCCGTGGACTGAGGGACGGCAGGCGGAGGCCAGGGCAGGCCCGGGCCAGCTCCTGTCCACCATCCACAGGCCGGTGTGTGGGCAGACCCCGTCTCCTCCTGTGCGGGCACCCCGCGAACGCTGTTCTAGAAAGTTCTCCCTAGCTGTTGGGTTTCTGCGTAACCTGCACCCAAGTGTGGGACCTGCGCCAGGGTTAGAGAGGCACCGCCACCTCATCCTGCACTGAGGTCGTCCCCGGGGCTTTGACTGTCAAGGAGGGCTGGGACCCGCCGCCCCTGCCCCGGCACCCCCCTCCCTAGTCACCGGCAAGGTGAGGCTCCGAGAAGAGCTAGGGCAGGGGTGGGGTCGGCCCCTGTGCCCACACCTCTACGTGGCCGGCACGGCCGGCTGCGGGACCCCCGCCTGGGATTCAGGAGGCTTGGGCTGCGGCTCTCGGTCCAGCCTTGGGCACCGTGTGGGGACGGTGCGGGGGCCGCGTGCGGAGGCGGGGTCGGGCGAAGGGCGGGGACCACGGGGGAGGGCCCGCAGCGTCGGTGCCGATCTTGGTGCCGGGAGCGTCCACACAGCGGTCGAGTGAGCGTCGGTGCCCCGCCCTGGCCGTGGAGAGACCATCGGCCTCCAGAGTCCCCTCCGCGTGCTGGGGTAGCCCCCCCTGGGCCCTCTCTGCCTCCGGGGGGCCAGCCCGGCGCTCCAGTGGGGGCAGGGCCAGACCCCTGGTCTGGGGTGGGGCTCCTGGTGTGCAGAGCTCAGCACACAGCGGGTGCTCAGTAAACGCCTGTTGGACCACTAGGCCCAGAGCCCACACAGCACGTCGGAGGAGCAGGTCTGGGGCCCCAGACCACCCAGGCAGGGAGGCCCCTCCAGCCCCCACCCCAGCCTCCACCCACTTTTCCTCTTGGGAGAGAGAGGTAGACGAGACTGGTTCGCCCACCTCTGCCTTAAGATGCCAGCACTCTCCAGGGGGCAGCAGGAGCTATCGGTCACTCTCACTTTAGTGTGAACGAGCTTGTTCAAGGGGGGAGTTTGCGTAGAAGCTGGCCCGCCGGCCAGGGAGGCTGGGAAGGTTGCAGCTGCTCGTGGACTGGGGCTTGTCCCTGCTTGCCTCACCGCCTGCCGGGGACGGCGGCCCCAGAGGTGGGGAGATGCCAGCCCCTCATCCAGGGAGCGATGAGACAGTGTATCAGCAGCCCTGCTCATGACCAGTTTCTTGAGCCACTGGCTTGAAATCTCCTTTGCAGAATTCTGAAGATGTGGGTGGAAACTGACACGAGGCTCTTGGTTTTCTGTTAGCGTCTGTATCTGTGCCATCGGCCGAGCCCCATCCAGGCGGGCTCCCCGTCCCTGCAGTGACTGTGGTGGCAACTACCCTGCGACCCTGTAGTAGTTTCAGCAGCTAGGAAGGCCCACGTGGTGCAGGTGTGGCCCGGCCCGACGGAGGTCTAGTTTTCAGCCCAGAGCACTCAACCAGAAGTTGCCCCCTTCCCACCAAATGGTTCCCTCTGCCCACACGGGGGCAGATGCACGTGTCACTCCCGAGGAACCGGCAGATGCATCATTGGTGCAGGTGTCTGCAGGGCAGGGAGTCTCTCCAGGTTCCGTGCTGCACGGACCTGTGCAGCCTCAGAACAGGAGTCCCTGGAGCGCTGAGGACAGCGCAGCGGAGACTCCGAGAGAAGCGGGCAGGACAGAGCCGGGCCTCGAAGCCAGGGCGGGGAAGGGGGCACCCCTGGATGTGGGCGTAGAGGGGCCTCGCGGCTTGTTCCCGAGGCGCGGACTCAGCTAGCCTTGGGCCGCGCTTGGGAGGGACCATCACGGGATGAGAGGGCAGAGGCAGGACCTGCAGAGACCGGTGGCTGGAGAGGCGGGGGACAGGACGGCGGTCACAGGGCAGCACCCTGGCCCGGGGTCCACTCAGGAGCGTGGCTGGTTCCCAGGGGGAGTGCAGGGGTGACGGGGCGCTGGCCTCACGCCTGTAGGCCGTGTGTGGGTAAGTGCGGGGCGCTTCTGGGTGACTGGCCGCGGGGGCTGAGGTCGGCTGGCCCGCAGCGCTAACCCCTGCGCTCCCCTCCCCATGACGCCCGTGCATCCGGGTGCAGTGGGGCTGGGGCCACCGCGGGCCAGGACCACGCTCTGAGGCAGTCATTACGCATCTCTGTCCCGGGGGCCGAGCCAGAGAGGGCATCCGAGGAGGTGTTTGTTGTCGCCTGTGAGTCAGGAGCTCACGAGGAAAGTGGAGCCCTGCACAGTGACCGAGAGCCCGCCAGACGCCTGTCGCCTGTCCCGGCGCCTCAGCCCACACAGCCGTGCACTCAGCCACGCTGCCACGCTGGGGAGGCTGAGCCTCTGCTGCACTCGGGCCTGGAGAAGACACGCGCGCAGGCACGCGCGCGCACAACACGCACAGCTGCCCTCAGACACCGGCAGACACACACGCTCCACCCCAGGAGCTCACGCACACGCAGCCGCGGCCCAGAGGCCTGAGGCCGCCGCCCTGCTGGACGGGAGCGGGGCAGGGAGAGGGCGGGCCCGGCCTGACTGCCGCCTCCCTGTGCCCAGGGGCCACCAAGGACATGGGCAAGATGCTCGGGGGCGACGAGGAGAAGGACCCTGACGCCGCCAAGAAGGAGGAGGAGCGGCAGGAGGCGCTGCGGCAGGAGGAGGAGGAGCGCAAGGCCAAGTACGCCAAGATGGAGGCCGAGCGGGAGGTCATGCGCCAGGGCATCCGCGACAAGGTGCGCGCGCGGGGCGGGGCCCCCTCGCCCCCTCCTCTGCAGCTCTAGAGCAGACCCTGGGGTGGTCCGGCGGGAGGGGCACAGGCCGCCGGGGTCACCGCACCCCGGGGTGCACGCCTGCCACACGGGCTCACCGGGACGGGGCTCACTCTGCGCGGCCCCGAGTCCTTCCTGGGCCTGACGGCAGGGACCCGCTCCCATGCTCCCGGGCTCCTCACACGGGGTCAACCCTAGCCCAGCTCTTCCTGTTGCCGACCCCGGGGCTGCCCCAGAGGACCCGGCGGGGGTCCGCCCGGAGCGGGGGCGGGGGGGCAGCGCAGCGCAGTCAGGGGCTGGCCCACAGGCAGGCCCTGGGTGGGTGGGTCGTCATGGGCGGGGGAGGCACCTCACCACTCCTGGGTGGGCCTCAAGCAGGGTGTTGGGGGAGCGGACCTGCGATCTGTGAGGTCTGGTTGGGGGCTGGCTGCAAGCTGGAGACCACGACCTTTTCCAGAACCATCTGGGCGACCTTCCCTTGTGCGTGAGGGCAGTGAGAGCATCGTTCCAGGTGCGGAAACCGAGGCCCAGAGCAGGGGCGGGTGTATGAGGCTGAGTCGGCAGCTAGGCCACAGGTGGGCTGTGCCCCAGGGGCATGCCCACCGCCCAGCCTCAGTTGCCCATCCAGCGCCTGAGTCAGAAGGGCTGGAGAGGCCGGGAGAGGGCAAGTGTGGGGCAGCAGCTCTGGCCTTGTCCGGAGTGGGCTGGGCTGGGCGCCAGGTGGAGGACAGGAGCCCTCCCTAGGAGACCAGGGCGTCCCTGAGCCACGTGGCCTCCCAAGGTCCACACCATCTCGGGGCTCGCCCGCCACCCTTGGCCCCGCACAGGCCAGGCTCCTCCGTCGAAGGTGCTCGATTCCTGTCACTGGGTCCTGGGGCCCAGGTGGGGAACTCAGTTTGGGGGATGCTGCTTCGCTTGCTTCTGTCCTGGCCCCTCACCCCGACAACCCCGTCTCTGGGCCTGAGGGAAGTGCTCCCAGACATTGGGCGTGAAATCTGTGGGTAGGGGGCCAGGTGGGGGCGGTGGGGGCCTCCTGAGGGCATCTCTGCAGTCCCCAGCCCTAGGGGGACCAGCCAAGGTGCCCGGGCTTCGGGGCGGGACGGCTCGGACCGCGGAACCCTCCCACCTACTTGGTGTCTCAGCACCTCAGCCTGACGCGGAAGCTGAGGTGGGGGCACAGGCGGGGCGCCTGCAGGTCTCTGAGCCCACAAGGGGTCCCCCACATTGATGGGGGCATGGCCGCCACTCACCCCGATGTTCCCCCCACTGGTCACTGGACACCTTTCCTGGGACCTGCAGAAAGTTCGAGTTGATTTTGCTGGGATGGCAGCTCATGAGCCCCCCACCCCCAGGACCAGCCCTGCTGCCGTCCTGAGTTGAGGACTCAAGGCTTTTTGAGCTGTTTGCGGAAGAGCCAGGAAGTGCGCACCATGGATCAGACGGCAGAGGCGGCCAGACCCCACTCAGGTTGTGCTGGGGGACATCAGCGTAGCCATCGGGAAATGGAGGACAGGGCTGGCGGGAGTCAGAGGATAGAGAGGCAGAGACAGAGATACAGACAGAAACAGAGGGACAGAGAGACAGACAGAGTGAGAGCCGCCCAGGCAGAGTATCTTCTGAGAGGGGAGTAATGGGGGGTAGCCCCGAGAGTGGGACAGAGACCAAGAGATGGGGGGGAAGGATGAGGAGGTCCGTCTGCCCACTGTCCATCTGTGTTCAGCCAGCCTGCCAGCCATGGCTTGGCCCCAGGTGGACACGTAGTGGGGAGTCCTGGGGGGTGAACTTATTCGTCCCAGCCCTCAAGCCCCCAAAACAGGTCACAGTGTGTGACCAGGTCGGAGCCCCCTGGGGGTGTGGCACTGTGGGCACGGCTTCCCCAGCCTCCCCCCTTGTGAGCCAGCTGCCCGGTGAGCCCCTGCCCCAAGCCTCGGGAACTGTCCAGGGGCTCAGGTATGCATGTAGGTTGGGGCCACGGCTCAGCCAGGGTGTGGGTGGGGCAGGTGCTGACAGTGTGGGTTTCTGTGCATAAAACACTCCGCTCGTTTTGCCTTTAATAGGAAAGGCCCTTCTGTCCCTCCTCTCTCCACACCCGCCAGTGGCCCCCATTTCTCCCAGGGCCCCAGCCCTACGTGTGCGGTGACCTCTCCCTGCCCCCAACGGGGCTCCCACTGCCCCAGGGCCTTTGCATGGCTGACTGCTCCTCTCTGGAGCTCCCTGAGGCTCCTCCACCCCCCCCCCCACTCCTTGCCTGTTTCATTTTGCTTTGCACCTGCCTTCACCTGATGCGCTCATGCTTTCTACGTGTGAGCTGTTCGTTGTCCTGCCCTCACGGGGAGGACGGGAGCTTTGCCGGCCTGCACCTGCGCTTGGATGCTGAGCTAGCAGTGAGTGAATGAGTGCGTGTGTGAGTGAGTAAATGTGTGAGTGTGTGAGTGAGTGATGAGTGAGTGAATAGGCATCAGCTCCAGGGTCCTCTTCGTCCTCTGGGACATCTAGTGGGACTTAAAGGTCACAGAGTGAGTCCCAGTGGAAGTGGGGATGTGCCCCACCCTCAGGGCAGCTGAGGTCCTGCGGCTCCATGTGAGGCCAGGGGGCAGGGTGACCCTCACCCACCCCCACCCCCCAGCCAGGGACGGGCGATGGATCATGTGCTCCCCTGTGCTCAGGACCCCAGCTTCCGGGGCGGCCACACGGAAGGCTGCACCCCTTGGCAGAGCCCCAGGGCCCTCCAGCCTGTGCCCCGTGGGTACCCTGGGCAGGGGTTCTGCTTCCCCAGACGAGCACCCCGCCATCTGGGGCCCGCGTTGGGCGGGTGAGTGCCTTCGCTTCTGAACCGCCTGCAAGGGCCCCGGGCTGCTCCTATAACCCCCGCCAACCCCCAGACCCGCCGTGGCTCCACCAGCCGCAGCGGCAGGCCTCATCCCACCGTGCCCGGGCCTGCTTCCTGCGCACATCCGGGGTCTGATCTGGGCCGCCTAGGGGCCGGGGTGGTGTCCGCTGAGTCCAGTGGCCAGGGCAGGGGTCAGAGCTGGCCCCCGCCCCACGCACCGGCTGGGCCCAGGTTTCCTCACCGGCCCTGCCAGAGCAGCTCTCCTGCTGTAGGGGGTTTAGGCGGGACTAGTGCGCCAGGGCCCGTTCCCGGAGGGCGTCCTGCAGGGACGGTGTGGGGTGTGTTGGGGAGCACACAGATGCCTGCTGGGGCCCCCTGACCACCACAGAGCTGAGTCCGCTGGGTGGGGGCCTTTCCCGGGTGACTGCAGAGCTAACCAAGGCGGTGGCCACTGGGCCAGGCCTGGGAGTGTGCAGGGAAGAGGGCGATGGTGAGCTGCCCCCACTCGTGGGTCAGAGGCAGCTCAGGACAGGCCTGCCACATTCTGGACGCTGGAGCCCCAGGAGCCCCAGGTGCCCCCTGGCGATGCAGGGTGCAGGCCAGAGCACACCCCTAGCCCTAGCTGTCCTGACTCTGAGGGGAGCTCAGCGCCTGGCGCCCCTGCCCACCGACCCCTCCCCCTCGCCCTGCCCCCGCGAAGTCCGCCGGACACCCATGTCCTCAGAGCCCTTCTCCAGTCGGCGTGCTTAGGCAGCCCCCTGCTGCCCTCCTGCTCCCCACAGGTGGGAACCCTGGCCTTCAGGTGTGGCTCCCCCAGTGGCCCTCGCTGGCCCCGGGGCTCCTGGTGCCGTGTCTCCCCACCCACCTCCAGACCTCAAGGCTGGTCGGAGAAGAGGGTACAGAGCTGCATGGCACGGGATCCCATCGAGCTGCGCCGTACAGGGCCCCATCGGGTCGGGGCGGGGGCTCCATCAGATGGGGGCCGGGGGGCCGGGCCGGGGTCACGCGTCGTCTGGGCGCCCGGCTCCCCAGGCGACCTCGTCTGCATTCGGGACTTATCATCTCACGGGCCGGCAGGCGCTGCGCTGCGCGGGTCCAGGTTGGAGGGGAGGCTGGCCCACCTGCGTCATTTGCATACGCTCTTCCTGATTTGCATACCCACCTTCTGGTTTGCGCACGCACTGCCAGGTTTGGTGCTTCCAGCTGCCCACGTTCCGCAGCCTCGAGCCACAACCACCCTCAAGCCAGCGCCGAGCTGGTGGGTCCGAGTCGGTCCGGCCCCCACATCCCAGGTTTGTGCTGAGAGTAACAGGTGTGGGCACATACGGATTCCCACCAGTAAGGAGTACCGCATTGCCCAGGGTGCCGGCCGCCCTGGGCTCCCTCCCGGCCACAGGGTGTGCGGTGGGGCCCTGCCGTCTCAGTGGTTCGGGAGGATGGGGGGTGTCCAAACCGGTTCTCAGCCAGACCACATCAGAGCCAGGCTCTGGCGGCACCCCAGAGAGTAAGGTGGCCCTCAGGTGTGCCCAGAGTGGCGTTAGCCTCGGAATGAGCCTCTGGAGCAGCTGGGTTGGAGCCTGGAGTCTCCTTCCTGGACCCTAGAGGGGAGGACCTGACACAGGTCCCTTCCCAACCCCGAGTCAGGGAGGCCCCTCTGCTCGACCACATACCGCATGTTCCCGCTCTTACGTGTGTGCCACTGTCACCTGGCCGTTCCGCCAGCACCGTGTGTTCCCCTGAGCATGTGCACCTTTGCTGTGAGTGTGTGTGGGCTTCGGCCACCACAGCCCCCGTGGTGAGGAGGTCGCAGCGGGTGTGGTGACCCGGGAGGAGGGCTGTGCTCCTAGGCCCAGTCCACCCGAGTGGCTGCAGTCTGGTCGGCTTGTCGCACTCTCCGCCCTGAGCTGACCTGACGGTGCTCAGTGGGGAGCCCCTCTGGGTGGTGCCGCTGCTCAGAATATACTCTGGTGCCCCATGCCCCCCACCCCGCATGGAGACCCTCTCCCCGCTCCTGGCTCTTGTTCACGGTGCACAGGGGCCTTCAGGCTGCCTGGAGCCCCTGCTGAAGAAGGGTAGACAGACCTGTCATCCCTGCCTCCTCTGGCTGAGGGGACCCAGGCTGCGCTCTGGTCACCGGTGGGCCGAGAGCATGGCCTCCCTCTTCAGACTCTGCTGAACGGGGGCCTTGCCTCCGCCATGCCTGAAGCCATCCGCGGCCTCGAGGGAGGAGGTGGGCGCAGAGGTTTCCCTCAGTAAGCTGGGGAGTGGGATACAGCCAGCCCCCACCCCCCCAACCTGGAAACAGAGGGAAGGGTCTTCTTGGAGGGCCAGGGTGCCCTTCCCCCCCCACACACCCACACACCCGCCACAGGCACCAGGAGGAGAGCCCACCGCTTCTTCCAGGAGGGGCTGGTGAGGAGAGATGGCGGGGCATGGAGGATCCTCCCCGGGGCCAGCAGTCCTGCACTGTGTGCTCCCCGGGAGGGTTCTGCAGCCTGTCAGTAACGGATAGTCCACCATCGCTGACGCCCACACGTGCTCCCCAGTGCTTCCTCTTTACCTCATCAGTGCTTCTGCTCCCAGACATTCCCTAATGTGTGAGCCAGGACCGCAGACCTGGCCAAGGGGCACCCCTCTCCCCAGCCTGGGCGGGTCCTGAGCTCTGCCCCCCAGATGGGCGACCTGCCCCCCAATGCACCAGGCCAGCTTGGTCCCACCAGGTTCCCAGCAGCCCTAGGGCAGGAGGCGTTTCCCTGGTCTCATGGCCGCATGGCCGCAGGCGCACGCGCATCCGGGAGGGCTGGTGAGGACGCTGATCGGCCTGGCGGAGGGGGGCTCGTCTCCTAGAAACTTCCTTCCTCAGTTCTGGAGGCTAGAAGCCCAAGATCAAGGTGTCAGCAGGGCTGTGCTCCCTCTGAAACCTGAGGGGGAGAATTCTTCTCTCTTCTAGTTTCTGGGGGCTTCCGGCAATGCATGTGTCCTTGGCTTGTGACACGTCGTTCCAAACCCTTTCTCCGTTTTCACCTTCTACTCTGTGCATCCTTTTCTTTCTCTCACAGGGAAACTCTCTTTGGATTTAGGGCCCAGGAAGAGCTCATCTCTATTCTTACCTAATTATATCTGCAAAGACCCTATTTCCAAATAAGGTCACATTCTGAGGTTCCAGGTGACATGAATTTTGGGGGGACACCATTCAATCCACTGATGAGGGGAGATTTGGGAGAGGGCTCAGGGCAGAGACACACGCAGGAAACCAGAATTGGGGGCGCTCAGCAGTGCCCAGGGGTGTTGCTGAGGTCACACCTAGATGGGGTTCCAGGACATCCACCTGGAAGTGACCGCCGGACACGGAGCATGCAGAGTGACCCTCCAGGGACTGGGGTCTTGGTGGCATCCGGGGGTACTTGGCCAGGCAGGAGGGTGTGGCCACATGTCGCTGGACCGAGGATCTGGGCTGCGTGGGGCCCGCCACCCACAGAACACCGGCTTCTCCACCGCTGTGGGCAGGCGTTCTGCCCCGGCTCCCTTCGCTCCGGGACCGCAGCCCAAGGCGGGCTGAGGACTGCGCCCACTTCCCCGGAAGGCGGGACCGCGGGGGCGGGGCCAGGGGTGGGCGGGGCCACGGCCTCAGCGCCCCGCCCCCACGGAGAACCGCGACTTTCGTCCTCCCCCTCCCCCGCTCCCTCTCCCGTGGTTCCGCCCTCAGCGGGGTCCCCTGTCCAGGCTCCCGCCGTCGCCCCCGCCCCTCCCGGCAGCCTCCGGGGTGGGGACCGCCCCTGCCGGGGGTCTTGGTGGTCGTCCGCTCCCGCACACGCCTTTCTCAGCCGCAGGTGCTGCCTCCAGAGGCCTCTCGGCCGATCCCGCCAGCGCAGGGTGGGTCTAGCCCGCCCGGGTCCCGAGAGCGCCCCTCCCGGGGCCGGCACCCGGGGCCGGGACCTGCCCGCCTGAGCCCGCCCGCCCTGTCCCCCGCAGTACGGCATCAAGAAGAAGGAGGAACGCGAGGCCGAGGCCCAGGCCGCCATGGAGGCCAGCGCGGAGGGCAGCCTGACGCGGCCCAAGAGGGCCATCCCGCCGGGCTGCGGGGACGAGCCGGAGGCAGAGGAGGAGAGCATCCTGGACACGGTCATCAAGTACCTGCCCGGGCCGCTGCAGGACATATTCAAGAAGTAACGCCCCAGGAGCTGGACAGGAGCCCGGAGCCCCGCCCCCTCGCCCACCCCCGTCCTGCCCTCCGCGGAGGCGCCTGAAGGGATGTCGGGAGCAGAGTGCAGCCCCCCAACGCCAATATAAGCCATAGCCCTAGGTCTAACCGCCTGCCTGGCCCCCTCAAGCCTGGGGAGCCTCCGCCCGCCTCTCACCCCATCCCCGCACCGCGATCGCCACCGCCTCCGAGGGAGGGGCGCCCGGCCCCCCCACGGCCCCCGCGGTCCGGGCTGCAGGCCCCGGGGACTAGCCCACGGGCTCCTCCGGCAGCGGGTGGATTGGACCTGCCCCACAGCCTGGGAAGCCCCTTCTCGCTCCTCCCTTCACCGCCCACCCAGCAGGGCCCGTGGCCAGGGACACCAAAAGGGGCGGCCCTGCGTTGGTGGGCGCCTGTCGGGCTCACACTCGGAAGCACAGCCATAGTTCGGGGCGCGGTCGTGAGGCCGGGGTGGGGGCTGGGAGGGGCGAGCAGCTGGCGCCTGGGGCTCAACCCCCGGGGTCAGCCTGGACCCCAAGCCCTACCCCGCACCGACGCCCGGGTTGCTGAATCTGCCGTCCACCGCTCTCCATCTGCGCCCCTTCCCTTCTTCGTCCACCTGTGTCTGTCCTCCGGCCCCCTCCTCGGGAAGGCTTTGCTTCTTAGGAGTGCTGTGGCCCGTTCTCCTCTCCACGAAGGGAGAGAAAGCGATAGGCTTAGGGGGACACTCTCAGACCCCCGTCCTTCACACACCCCTGTCGCTCAAGCTCTTCGGCGTCCGTGAGCAGCCCAGCTGAGCCCGGCACACTCCCCTCCCTGGTTGGCACCTCCTGTCCACTCCGAGGCTGCTCGGGGGACGCCCTGCCCTCACCCTCCGAACACCCACACCTTCACCCAGAACCTGGGAGGGGGCCCAGAGCCCTGTGGGCCGAGCGCTGTGCACCGGCAGGAGGGTGTGGCGCGGAAGGCCGGCCCCGCTCCCTGCAGGCCCTCGAGGGGGTCGTCCCAGCCGCAGAGCCCGCCGGGTTGGACGGAAACGACCGCGGACCTCCCAGCTCCCCCGTGGCCTCTGCCCTTGTAATTTGCATCACAATATGTCGAATCTCAGGTAAATGAGGTCTTCTGTGTTTGAGGAGTTTTATCTCGACAGAAAGCCCATCACCTCGGTCCTTGGGGTCCTTTCTGTCCACATCTAAAGTTCATCGTGTCCAGTGTTGCGGGCCCGGGGTGCGGCCCTCCCCAGCTCCTTAGAGAAGCCATAACGACTAGACGGCAATACCGACCCCTGGCGCCCACCCCCACCATCCCCCGCCGTCCGCGCTGCGCCCCGACACCTCCCGGTTCCTCGTCTTTTTTAAATGCCTGTTTTCACACTTTAAAAAGCCAGCTCTGAGCAGACAGGGCGTCGTCTCGTAGAAACCCCGCATCCTGTCCCCAGCGCGTGGGGCGCCCAAGCAGCCGAGCTTAGTGTAGACCGTGGATGTCCTCTGTCCGTCTGTCCCGGCGCCTGCGCTTCCTCCTGCATGTCGGGGGCAGCTGCGTGTGTTCTCTCTGGATGGAATCACAGCCAATAAACACCACAGTGATTTAATGCGTGTGGCCATTCCCTCCGGAGCCCTGATTTCCCTGGGAGGCGATGGGGGTGGAGGGTGCAGCCGGGGTCATGGCGGGAGGGCCGGGATGCACACCCTTTGGGCCCTGTTGGACGACCCCCACTAGCCCCTGCACCTGGCCGGATGGGAACACCTTCCCCTTTTGCTGGGGCCACTGCAGGGGCTCCTCGCTGCCCTTTCTCCTTAAGGAAGTCCCGGCCAGAGTCATCTCCCCTTGAAATGCAGCCCGGCCCTTCCCTCAGCGCCCCCTCCCCCCAAGTCTCCCACCTGCAGCACAGGCCCCATCCCTGGCCTTTCCTGCCCCACAGCTATACCGGGCCCTGGGGCCCGGGTCCCACTGTGCTGGCCACACCTTGGGCCCAGCGGGGAGCTGAGGCTCAGCCCTGGGGTCCTGCCCATCGTTGGTCTGGTGGTGCCATCCCTCCTCCCTGTGCCCTCAGGGAGGCCTCTGTGTCCCACACCTGCCTGTCGAGGCTGAGGCCTAACGAGGTGCCCGTGGGACCTGCCGGCTCTGAAGCCTGGCCCGGGGTACCCCGACCCCACCCCGAGATGCCACGGCCACTTGTGTCCCCAGAAAGGCCTTGTTTGACCTCCATTTCTGGGAGCCTCTCTCCAGGAAAGTGGTATCTGTGACCTTCCTCACGCTGCTGGCTGAGAACGCACGGGAGCCTTGCGGCAGAACCTGCCCAGTCTCAGCAAACAGAAAGGACACCCTTGTCCCCTTCCCCACCCCCATTCCTCTTCCCCTCCCCACGGAGCTGTGCCCAGAATACTGCCCTGGACCCATTGCCCCTTTGCCTCTGCCTAGGAACTTGGACAGAAGCCTGTGTAGCCAATTCTGGCTTTGGGATCTGCGAGCCACCGCCCCCAGCATAGCTCCTCTTAGGAGGGCACCCCAAGCAGGCCCCATCATCAGTCTCCACCCCCCCACCCCACCCCCAGCCTGGCCTGGACTCATCTCAGTCTTGAGCAATGAGCCAGGTGTGCTGGTGACCTGGATCGCCTTCCCTTGGGACCCCAGCCAGCCCTTCCTCAGTGCCTGGTGGGGCAGACCCCTTGGGTGCCAGGTCCCAGGAGTCCAGGGAGAGGCGCTCGCTCACTTCAGGCTTGCTGAGCCCCCGTGCTGTGCAGAGCTCTGTTCTAGGCACCGGGGGTAATTGAGGTCCCTTCCTCCCGGGACTGATTGCTCCAGTGGCCAGAGATAAACACATAATAAGTCAGGCGGTGGTTTCTTCCGTGTAGGAAACTGAGCAGGATAAGGGGACAGAGAGGATGGTAGGGTAGCTGTTTCACCCCCGAGGAGGTGACATGCGCAGACAGGCCCCAACGAAGAAAGGAGGGAGCCCCGTGGGCCTCTGGTGGGAGCGCCGACCGTGCCCTTGCCCCTGGGCTGGCTTTAGGACCACACTGCCTCTTCACAGAGTCTCCTTCCTTTCAGAACAGTTAACTCTATTTTGACAAAGCAGAGCCCGCTTTGATACTTGGCCCCCCAGAGACGTCCTGCACTGTGCAGGCCCGCAGGTCCTCGCCCTGGTCCCTGTGGGCAGCCAGCCCGGGGCAGCACTCTGCTTGGGTTTGTTGTCTCTCTTCTCAGGCCCCCTGCACTCGCCCAGCTGTACGATCACCAGCCACTTAACCATCAAGGCTGTCAGGACACATTTTTAAAGATCTGGCAATAAAGGACCATCTTGTCTAGTTGTGCTAATCCGCAGCTAGACAATCCTGCCGTCCACAATCGCAGGCAGCGGGGCTCGGTGAACCCTGGGTCTGGGCCACCTGTCCACACAATTGAGAACCTGCTCCACTCCTGCCTCAGCCGGTTCCCGTCAGGTCCGAAAGGAGGGGTAGCGTCTCGGGTGAAGGGTGGGTCTCTTGGAGCCGGGCTCGCGCTCGGGCCGAGGGGCGGGGTTGAGGGAGTCGAACTGGGGAGCTTGGCTTGGACAGGACTGGGGCGGGGATGGGAGTCAGGCTGGGGGGCGGGACCTGGAGCGGGATCGGAGACGGGATTGAGGGGGCGGGCTGGGCCGGGACTGGAGGCGGGGTTTGAGGGGGAGCTCAAGCCGGGGGGCTCGGCTGGGGGCGGGATCGGAGGCGGGATGCGGGAAGCCAGGATGAGAGGCCGAGCTGGAGGCGGGACTGGGGATTGGCTCGGGCTGCTGCAATGCCTGCCAGTGTCGGTCAACATCTACGTGGCCCGGAAGATGGAAGGGCCTCAAGGCAGGACCCAGCCCAGTGCCACTAGACCTCGGCGCCGAGTCGAGGCGCCGGGGCCACGCGCGGACCCCTGGCGTCCCCCGCCCCCGCCCTGGAAGGCCTGAGCCAATCAGCGCGTGCCGGATCAGGCCGCTGCGATTGGCTCCGAGAGGGTCACGTGGCAGAAGCCTGTTTAATCGGAGCCCGGGAGACGCCAAAGCAGGAGGGGTGGTTCGTGGCGGGTCGGGGGCTGTCCTCGGGCTCAATACCCGAGTGTCGTCCCTGTTGCCCCCCCCACCCCCACCCCGCGCGTCCTCCGAGCCCTCCCCGGGCCAGGCTGAGCTGCGGCAAAAAGAGGAACGCCCGTGTCCCAGAGGACCGCCAGCTGGGGTGGAGGGCAGCGAGGTCCAGGCGGGGCACTGACCCAGTGCTTAGGAGGCCCAGCGCTGGAGAGGAGACGCGCCCAGCCTGGTGCGCACAGCTTGTCCTGGGACGGACAGCAGAGGGTCTCCACCCTCGCCCGGGGAGCTGAAGCCAGCTCCCGGTGGGGTCATCCCTCCCGCCCACCGGCCCTGTCCCCAGACTGGCCCCCCGAGGTGAGGCGGTGAGGGTGTGAGGCCCGGGTGGTCCCAAGCTGGCTCAGCAGAGGTTTATGCCTGTCTAAGGACAGAGCTGGGGGGACCACACAGTGGTCCCTGCGGCACCGTGGGAGCTGGAGCTGAGGAGGGGGCTCGGGGGTGGAGGAGGCTCCAGCGGCAGTGTTGGCCGTTAGTGGGTCTTCACTCTGCTGCCTGAGGCTTGGGGAAGAACCAGAGTCCTGGGCACCCAGAATCCTGCACTATCACATCGCTTGTCCCTGAGGGTGGGGCCTGGCTGTGCCCCAGGGTCCCCACTCAGGGCCGAGCACCAGCCCCCAGGCCCCAGTGAAGCCCAGGGTGACTTTTCTCAGCTCCGAAGATGAGGCATATGGGAGGTGACGTTTAATTTTTTTTTTTTCTACAAAATAAACAATGTTTCTTGGACCCTTGAGTGAGTGCATTGAGATTTATGCTGCGGAGAGGGCAAAGGACGAAGGCGGGAAGGAGAGGAGGGCCCGGCCTGGCTGGGGAAAGGCCTGAGGCTGGGAGGGGACAGGGTGAGGCCCCGGCAGAAGCTCCTGGCTGCCGCCCTGCTGCAGCAGGAGACCCAGGGGCTGGGGGTTCCTGCGCACGGCTGCTGCCGTTCCCTGTCCCTGGCTCTCTCCCAAGTGCCCGGTGCAAAGATGGCTTCTTGGAAAGGCGAATGTTAATGAGCTGTCGACTGGCTTTCGAGCCCCGCCCAAGTGCTGACCTTTAATTTGCTTCAGTCTGTGGGTTCCACCGGCAGCTGAGCAGAGCTGCTGCGGAGAGAGCTTGCCCACAGGAGGGCCCTGGGCTCTGTGTCCAGGAGGCCAAACCCCTGATTCTCTCAAAGGAGCCCTAGACTCTAGGGTCTGTCAGCCAGAAGTCAGCCTCTGTCCACACATGTCCACCAGGCACGGGCCGTGGGGCCCTAGGAGGGGGGGGGCAGGCACTCCCTCCCTCACCCGCCCAGGACTGGGGCCGGACAGTAGGGGCTGCGCCTGGCCAGAACTCCCAGGCTCAGATGGGAGTTCGACGCTCTGCACAGCTTCTCTCTCCTGCAGTTAATTCCTCATACAGTGAGCGGAAATGAAGTTCAATAAGTAAGCAAAATTCACCAATCAGGAGGAATTCACCCATGGCTGCGGCAGGAAATATACAAGATGAGCCTGGAAACAAGGAAATGCTAAATCACAAACCGGACCCACAGTGATGGGGCATGAGAAAGGGACGTAGCAGCCACTGACTGAGCTCCCAAACCTGGCCCAACGTGAGCAATGTCGTGCTGGAGAATAACCCATGAGTCCACGCTAGGGTACATGGTTTAAACACGTAAGTAAGTAGGGGGGAAGAGGCAAATCTGCCACGCAGAGGGGTCCACGTACGGAGATGGAGCAAACGCCCCGCCCCTTCAGCGTGGGCTCCACCTGGTGACTTCCTGTCAAAGCACACGGTGTGGTACAGGAGTTAACAGGGTAAAAGCGAGTGGGGAAGGCTGACTGATGCCACCTCCGGCCCCAGGGGATTGAGGTTACTTTCAGCAGCGACGGGTCGAGTTGGTAGCAGGTGCCCATGATGTGATGAGATGAGAGAGGAAGCCTACCTCTGGGGTCTCCTCCCCAAACCCGTAACCCCAGTCTAACCCTGAGGAGAACATCAGACTGACCCCGTTTGAGGGCCATCACACACCTGACCAGCGCTCCTCAAAACTGTCAAGGTCATCAAAAACAAAGAATGTCTGAGAAACCGTCACAGCCCAGGGGAACCTGAGGGGACATGACGACTGATGTGATGTGACATTGTAACGAGCAGGACCCTGTGGGGCCTTCCTGGGACAGACGCCTCCCCCCCACATGTCCTCCACCTGCCTCTTGTTTGTAGAAAAACTTTAGCCTCCTAGGCCTTCCCTAAGTTCCAAAGAATACATTTAATCAGAGAAGTGAGAAAATGCAGAGACAAAAGTAGTCAAGCAAGGCAAAGTGATAATAGTTTAGCCATTAAACAAAGTCAGGCACCTGTAGCTCCTCCTCAAGGGCTATCGATAACCCTGAGCCACGTCTTGGAGCTGTTTCGCTGATGCTGAAGCCTCCACCAGGTGGGAGAAGCTATGTATGCCACCCCCAAGCACGTAGACTCCAGGTCAGTTAGAACCAGAGGCTGATGGTGTTGCCTCCCAGTTACCTCACCACCAACCAATCAGAAGAATGTCCACCCGCTGATCAGGAACCCCACAACGCCCCGCTCGATCACCCTGTCCTCAAAAACCCTTCCCTGAAAGCCATCAGGGAGTTTGGGTCTTCTGAGCACCAGCTGCCCTGGACTCCTTGCTCGGCGCCTGCAACGAGCGCTGCGCATTCCTTCACCACGGCCTGCTGTCAGTAGACGGGCTTTACTGTGTGCAGGCGAGTGGACCCACGTTTGGCTCCTTCATAATACCCTGGAACAGAAAAAGGACATCAAGTAAAACAACTAAAGGCATCTGAACACAGAATGGACTTTAGTTAATACAAATGTATCAGTGTTGGTTCACTCATTGTGACAAGACGTTAAGAGGAGGGGAGACTGGGGGCGGGGTGTGGGGAACACGCCACACTATCTTCATATTTTCCTGGAAATCTAAAACTGTTCTAGAAGTTTACTGGAAAAGGCATAATGCAATTCAGTTAACATTAAAACAAGCCCCTGAATGAAAGACCGACCCAGGAGAGGGAAGCGCGGGTTCAGCCCCGAGCCAGCTCACGCGCCCGCACAGCCTGAAGCCACAGTGCAGTCCTGGCTCCTTCCCGGCTCTGGATGACGACCCCCTGCCCCGCCCCGTGGGGTGAACCGGGCCGGGTGGCCTGACACCGTCCTGGTCCAGCACAGGTTCGCCTGATCGGCCTGGCCCCTGCCAACCTCTCAGGCCACTGAGGTGTGCAGGGTCCTTGAAAGCCCAGCAGCCCTCCTTCCCAACGCAGATGGAAAAGCAAACCGGCCTCAGAGATGGGGAGAGAGCAGAACCTCGCCTGCGTCCAAGCTGGAACCCAATTCCCGACAGAGCTGGCCCAGCAGGAGCAAAACCGGGGGAGCCCGCAGGGCCAGGAGCTGCCAGGCTACAAACAAGCGGCCACCCGGGCCCCCCCGGAAGAAAAATAACTCAGGAAACACAACGTAAGAACATGAATTCAATCACCATCAAGTTCTGTGGGAAAGCATCTCACACATCCCTTCAGTAACAAACAGAACAGAGCGAGCAGCTGAAATCAGGAAGAGATACAGAGATTCAGAGCGCAATTAGCAAACCTGGCCTATTGAACATACATAGAACTTTGCACTCAGCTGAAAACGACAGAAAAATACATATTCTTTTCAAGTTCCATGAATATTTACAAAAATTAACTGCTGACCGGGCCATGAAGCTATAGCCCCAACAAATCATGGAACTGGCAAAAAAGCACAACACATGGGGGGCTTCCCTGGCGGTCCAGTGGTTAGGACTCCGCGCTGTCACTGCCGGCGGCCCGGGTTCAATCTCTGGTCGGGCAATTAAGATCCCACAAGCCGCTCAGCATGGCAAAATGAAAAAAAAAAACCACAAAAACCAAACACGCGGTCTAGCCTCAGGGCAGCTAGTCTAGAGATGAACAACAAAGAAAGATTCAGAAACCCCCATGTTTGGAAATTAAACTTCTAAATTATCCATAGGACAGAGAAGACATAAAAATAGATTGTTGTGTTTTTAGTATGTCATTATAAACTGGTTAAAAAACGGAAAGAATAGAATATAAATATGTATATTTAACTCACCAACTTGTAGAAGAATAAATGGAAAAAACCTTGATTAATCTAATAGGGGATAGAAACGAGGGGGGAAGAGAAGCAAGTAGAAAGTATAAAAAAGGCGGCAAATCCAAGTGCCAATATATCCAGTTACGTCAGCCGTCAGAGCAGCTGGCGGGGTGGCCGCCTGTGTCCCGGGACTCCCTGCTGGTCACTCTGGTCACCCCCCGGCTGCCCGCATCCGCTGCTTCGTCTGACACCTTTTTCCAGACGGCAGCTCCGCCTTTGTGTGCAGCTGGAAGTCCCAGGGAGCTGACACTGTAGCACCGGCGGGGCGTGGCGGGGGGATGCGGGTGAGCTACCCCAGCTCCTTCCACCTGGAACCAGACAGGGAACATCTCCAAGGCACGTGTCCCCTAAGTCCCAAGCTCCCCCCACAGGAGTAACCTTTGGTCACCATGAGGCTGGCTCAAGAAGCGGCCTCTTCTGTGCCAATGTCCTGCAGCCGAAATCCTCCAGCAGTGCCCGGCAACAGAACACGTTAGGGAGAGAAAACACAGATGGGCATCTCGGTGAGAAGGGACCTCTAGGATTTGGGGGACGGTGGGTGATTTGGGTGGAGAGTCTGAGGAAGCGGGCTTCTTCCTGGCTCAGGTGCTGTCAGGAACTGGGGGACTTTCTGTGATGGGGCTTCTCAGTACATCTTATCTGGAGGGGAGAGGGCTAGCGGGTAACACTGTGATTGCTAAACACGGCCAGGGCGGGGATGCTGGTCACTTCTGTGGTCAGAGTGTACATTTTGTCTGTGTTCGGATGCAGTTACTACGTGCTCTTGTTTATGTCTGGATCCATCAGGGCGGCTCTGCCTGGTGGTGTGTCGTGCGAAACTGCTTCTGTTCGAAGGGGGACGCCAGCACCCGGTGGGGGCGGGGCCGGCTCCCAGGGGGTGGTGGTGGTGAGGGCTCAGCTCCTGGACGTCAGGGCTGGTTTGCTCTTTCACACTGGCTGCCTTCCATCCCCGAATCTCATCCCTGCTTCTCACGTGGTAATCCCGCACCTCCAGGTGAAGGGGTTGGACACCAGCCTTTGTCTTTGGGGTGAATTCTGGGCGACTGTCCACACCAAAAGTGGACTGAGAAAGCAGGCCCTCAGGATGAGATCGGAGGGGTGGCTTTTGGCCAGCGGGGAGGGTTACACCCAGTGACCACACCTGTCACCTGGCGATGTGCCCAGCACCAAGGCCATAACAGCCAGGGCAAGGCTGCAAGGCAGCTAGCTGGTCACTGTTGGTGCCACCAGGATCCTAAAGGGCATCGACACCCTGACTCAAGGGGCCTCGGGCAGCCCATCCAGAGACCCTGTTTGTCCCGCTACAGCTGCCCAGGACAGGGCTGTGATGGCGGCAGGCCACCACGTCTCCTGCGTGAGTTGGGCCTTGCTGGGGACGAAGCTCACGGGGTGGAAGTGCCTGGAGGGAGCTCGGGGCCATCTTGAACCCCTTTCCCTTGGAGGCCTGAGTGTGAAGGGCGGCCTCCCCGCAAGCTGTCGTCCTCCTCTTGCGGCTGCTGCCCAGAGAGTAGGGTCCTGCCTCAGCTAGACTGGGCTGGGTCGGAGGGGCAGGGCCACAGGACCCTGAGCTCTGCCATCTGGGTCCGAGGGTGCCGGGCAGTGGGCAGGGCACAAGGCGGGTGCCCTCCTGCGGCTCCGAGATTTGAGTCCTGGCAAGGACTCTCGAGCTGGTCCTGAAGTGTGGAGAAAACCAGTGCCCTTCCATGGATGGGATGGAGATGGAGATGCTGCACCCAGCAAACACCGCGAGGGCCCCTCCCAACCCCAAGCTGCAGGGTGCGGATTCCAGAACAGATTCCAGAATGATGCGGCCGGTGGTCCCCAACGCCCCTTTACTTCACCGGACCCTCACCAAGCCTGTGACCTCACAGGTGCCGGAGGACGCCTCCTCCCCAGGGCTCAGCGAGGCCCCCGCACCCGGTGCGCAGCCGTTGGTCACTGTGTCTCGGGGTGGGCAGCCTGCACTCCCTGCGACAGGCAGCAGTGTGCGCTCAGCGCGGACCCTCCTCCTGGTGGACACCCTGCAGGACATCCCACTGGCCCGTGGCAACAAGGCGGGCAGAACGGGGCACGGAAGCTTGAGAGGGTGGAGAAAGCCCCAGAGATCCAGGGGCCGCCGACACCAAAGTCTCCTTTTGTGTTCTCTCTTTAAATCGTGGAAGAATTTACACAGAAATATGCACAGACCTTAAGTGCACAGTTTGATGATTTTTGACAAACTCTAGGTTACCTGTTCCTCTGGTCAAGATGCAGGATCTGCCCGTCACCCCAGAAAGCTCCCCCATGCCCCTTCCCGCGCAGCCGCAATCCTCCCCGACAGAAGCAACTGCTGGGCTTCTTCCCACCTCCAGCTCCTGGTCTGTCTGCTCCTCTCCCGGGCGTGAGCGGGGTCGTGTGGTAGATTCCCTTTTGTGCCCAGCACTTCCGCGTGTCTTGGAGGTGGCTGTGCCCACCTGGTGGAGCCGGGCGTGTGGAGGCCCCACGCTCGCTGTGTCCCCACAGATGACCATGGGGTCGTGTGTACTTCAGTCGTAAAGAGCTGCAGCGACTTCCGCCTCTGCTTCTCTTTGGTAAATTCCTACGAGTGGCAGTGCTGGGCTGTGGGCAGGTCCAGCCCAACTGAGAAGAAACACCAGAGCTGTTCTGGGGGCGTCAGCGGAGCCAGCGATGCCTGGAGAACCAGTCCCACATCTTCGTCAATTGGCCTGTCAGCCTCTCAATCCGTTTGGGCTGCTTTCAAAAAGCACTGCAGACCGGGGGCTTTAACAACACAGTTACTTCTCACGGTTCTGGAGGCTGGAATTCCGAGATCAAGGTGCCAGCAGATTCGGTGTCTGGTGAGGGCAACTTCTCGCTGTGTCCTCACGTGACAGAAGGGTGGACAGAGCCCTCGGGGGCTCTTCTAAAAGGACACTAATCCCATCCATAATTGAATCGCCTCCGAAAGGCCCCACCTCCTAACATCATCACACCGGTGTTTAGGACTTCAACTCATGAATCTGAGGGGGACACACAAACAGTCTGTAACAGTCTAAAGTTTTAGTCGTTTCGGTGGGTTTGTAATGGTGTCTCATCTTGGCTTTAACTTGCTTGCCTGAAGCTCACGGTGAACACTTCTTCATGTGCCTGTTGGCCATTGTCTATCTTCCTTTGAGAAGTCTCTGATCAAATCTTTTGTCCATTAAAAAAAATTCGGTCATATGGTAGTTCTATTTTTAGTTTTTTGTAAGGAACCTCCATACTGTTCTCCATAGTGGCTGTATCAATTTACATTCCCACCAGCAGTGCAAGAGGGTTCCCTTTTCTCCACACCCTCTCCAGCATTTATTGTTTCTAGATTTTTTGACAATAGCCATTCTGACTGGCGTGAGGGGATACTTCATTGTAGTTTTGATTTGCGTTTCTCTACTAATTAGTGACGTTGAACATCTTTTCACGTGCCTCTCTAAAAAAAATGGTACTGATGGACCCAGTTGCAGGGCAGGAATAAAGCAGACATAGAGAATGGACTGGAGGACACAGGGTGGGAGGGGGAAGCTGGGGCAACGTGAGAGAGTGGCGTGGACATATATACACACTACCAAACGTAAAACAGATAGCTAGTGGGAAGCAGCCGCACAGCACAGGGAGATCACCTCGGTGCTTTGTGACCACCTAGAGGGGTGGGATAGGGAGGGTGGGAGGGAGGCTAAAGAGGGAGCAGATATGGGGACATGTGTAGGCACATGGCTGATTCGCTTTGGTGTACAACAGAAACTAACACAGCGTTGTGAAGCAATTATACTCCAGTAAAGATTAAAAAAAATTGGAAAGGTTCATGCGCCCTAATGTTCACTGCAGCACTATCGACAATAGCCAAGGCATGGAGGCAACCTAAGTGTCCATCGACAGAGGAATGGATAAAGAAGATGTGGTACACACACACACACACAATATAGTGTACTCAGCCATAAGATAAAATAAAATAATGTCATTTTCGGAAACATGGATGGACCTAGAGATTATCATACTAGGTGAGGGAAGTCAGACAGAGAAACAAATATCCTATGATATCACTTATATGTGGAATCGAAAAAACGGATACAGATGAACTCATTTACAAAACAGACTCTCAGACACAGAAAACAGACGCATGCTTACCGAAGGGGGAAGGGGGGGAGGGATAAATGACGGGTTTAGGACTCACAGATACACACACTACATATAAAACAGACAACCAGCAAGGACCTACTGGATAGCACAGGGAACTATATTCAGTATCTTGTAATAATCCGTAATGGAAAAGAATCTGAAAAGGGATATACCTATATATCTGAATCGCTTTGCTGTACACTTGAAACTAACACAACATTGTAAATTAACTATATTTCAATAAAAATTCAGTTGCCGTCTATTTAAAAACTTAACAGACTTTATTTTTTGGAGCAGTTTTAGAGTTACAAAAAAATTGAGTGGCAAGTACAGAGAATTTCCACACGTCCCCTCCCGTCCCCTCCAGTCTCCCCTATTATTTTTAGCTTGTGTTAGCATGGCACATTTGTTACAACAGTGAACCTATGTGGATACACTGTTATTAACTGAAGTCCGCAGTTTACATCAGGGTTCATTCTTTGTGTTGTACATTCTACAGGTTTTGACAAACGCATAGTGACATATATGCGCTATTAGCATATAAGATAGTTTCACTGCCCTAAAATTCCTCTGTGCCCCCCCCATTCATCCCTCCTTCCAGATCCTTCCAGTCACTGATCTTTTTTACTGCATCCACAGTGTCGCCTTTTCTAGAGTTTCATATAGCTGGAATCATACAGTAGGTAGCATTTTCAGATTGGCTTCTTTCACTCAGTCATATGCATTTAAGGTTCCTCTATGTCTTTTCATGGGTTGAAAGCTCATTTCTTTTTTTTTTTTTTTTTTTTTGCGGTACGTGGGCCTCTCACCGTTGTGGCCTCTCCCGTTGCGGAGCACAGGCTCCGGACGCGCAGGCTGAGCGGCCGTGGCTCACGTGCCCAGCCGCTCCGCGGCATGTGGGATCTTCCCGGACCGGGGCACGAACCCGTGTCCCCTGCATCGGCAGGCGGACTCCCAACCACTGCGCCACCAGGGAAGCCCGAAAGCTCATTTCTTTATAGCACTGAATAATATTCCACCGTCTGGATGGACCACACTTTAGTTATCCATTCACCTGCTGAAGGACACCTTGGTTGTTTCTGTGTTTTGGTACCTATGAATAAAGCTGCTATAAACGTTTGTGAAGAGTTTGTGTGGATGAGTTTTCAGCTCATCTGGGTAAATACCAAGGAGCACGACTGCTGGGTTGTATGGTGAGAGTATGTTTAGTTTTGTGAGAAACCACCAAACTATCTGCCCACGTGGCTGCACCATTCGGCGTTCCCACCGGCAGTGATGAGACGTCCTGTTGCTCCACAACCTCGCCAGCATTCGGTGTTGTCAGTGTCCTGGATTTTGGACATTCTAACAGGTGTCTCATTATTATTTTAATTTGCAATTCTCAAACGACATATGATTTTGAGTGTCTATTCATATGCTTATTTGCCACTTGTATATCTTTTTTGTGATGTGTCTGTTAGGACTTTTGCCAATTTTTTGAGTTGTTTTCTTATTGTTGAGTTTTAAGAGTTCCTTGTATATTTTAGATAACAGTCCTTTATCAGATGTGTTGTGTTTTGTGCTCTGCAAAGATTTTCTGCCAGTCTGAGGCTCCTCTTTTTATTCTTTTAATGGTATCTTTCACAGAGCATAAGTTGTTGACTTTAATGAAGACCAACTTACGAGTTTTTTCTTTCATGCTTTTTGGTGTTGTATCTAAGGAGCTACTGCCAAACCCAGGATTATCTAGATCTTCTCCTATGTTATTTTTTAGGAATTTTATAGTTTTTAATTTTACATGTAGGGTTATGATGCATTTCAAGTTAATTACTGTGAAGGGCTTAAATTCTGTGTTTAGTTTCTTTTTTCTTTCTCTCGCTTTTTTTTTTTTTTTTTTTGGCATATCAGTGTCCAGTTGCTCCAGCACCATTTGTTGGAAAGACTACCTTTCCTCCATTGAATAGCCTTTGCTCCTTTGTCAACAGTTGACTATATTTGCATGGGTCTGTTTCTGGTCTCTCTATTCTGTTTCACTGGTCTGTTTGTCTCTTTTTCACTGATACCACACTGTCTTGGTTATTGTAGCTTTATAGTGAGTCTTGAAGTAGGGTAGTGTGAATCCTCCAACTATGTTCTTTTCTTTTCTTTCAATATTGTGTTGACTTCTGTGGGTCTTTGCCTCTCCATATAAACCCCAGAATGAGTTTGTCAATATCAGCAAGATAACTTGCTGGGATTTTAACTGGGACTACATGGAACCTATACATCCATTTGGGAAGAACTGACACTTTGACAGTATTAAGTCTTCCTACCCATGAACATGGAATCTGTCTCCATCTATTTAGATCTTTGATTTCTTACATCAGAACTTTATAGTTCCTCATGCAGATCTTATACATATTTAGTTAGATTTATACCTATGTATTTCTTTTTGGTACTAATGTAAATGGTGTTGTGTTTTTAATTTCAAATTCCAATTGTTTACTGATGGTAGTTGTTGTTTTTTAAATTTATTTTTTAAATTATGATACACTAAGACCTTTTTCCTTTAGTGTACAATTCTATGAATTGTGATGTATAGAATTGTGTAATTGTGTAACACTAAAGGGTGAAATACTGAATGCTTTCCCCCTAAGATAAGAAACAAGGTGAAGATGTCCTCTCTCACCACTCCTACTCAGTGTTGGAGGATCCAGCCAGTGCAATAAGGCAAGAAAAGGAAATAAAGGTAATATAGATTGGAAAAGGAGATACAAAACTTTTCCTATTCACAGACTACATGACTGTCTATGTAGAAAATCCCAGACTAATCTAAAACAATACGGTCATAGGATAACACACAAAAACCAATCCTATTACTATGTACAAGCAATAAAAAGCAATATTGAAAATTGCAATTGAAAACAACAGCAGCCTTGAAAGAAAGAATGCATGTGTGAGGGAGAGAGAGAAAGAGACAGAAAGAGAGAGAGAGAGAGAAAAGCAGACAGAGAGACTTAGGTATAAATCTAACCAAACATGCACAGGATCTGTATGCACAAAATCCTGACGAAAGACACGAAAGAAGACCTACATAAGTGAAGAGACATAACATGCTCATAGACTGAAAGACTCAACATGTTATTGAACCAAACTTGGGTCCACTCACCAGCACACAGTAAAGCCAATCTTCTGACACTGGGTTGTGGTGAAGGAAAGTGCAGCATTTATTGCAGGCATCAAGCAAGGAGTCCAGGCAGCTGGTGCTCAAAAGACCCAAACTCCCCGATGGCTTTCAGGGCAAGGGTTTTAAAGACAGGGTGAGGGAGGGGGGTCGTGGGGTGTGTGATCAGCTTGTGGACGTTCTCCTGATTGGTTGGTGGTGAGGTCATTAGGAGTCAACATCGTCAACCTTCTGGTTTCAGCCGGTCTCGAGTCTATGTGTCTGTGGGCAGCACACAGTTAACTTCTTCCACCTGGTGGGGGTTTCAGAATCTGCAACACAGCTCAAGAATATGGCTCAGAATAGTATCTATTGCCCTCGAGGTCCTTGACTATTTAATGGCTAAACTATTATTATTTTGTCTTGCTTGGCTGTTTTCCTTTGTTTCTGCATTTTCTCACTTCTCTGATTAAATGTATTCTTTGGAACTCAGGGAAGGCCTAGGAGGCTAAAGGTTTTCTATGAACAAGAGGCAGGCAGAGGACACGGTGGGGGATGTTTGTCCCGGGAAGGCTGCCCAGGGTCCTGCCCAGTTACCAACATAGTCGAGATGTCAATCTCCCCCAAAGTGATCTATAGAATTAACACAATTCCAAAACTCCCAGCAGAACATTTTTTAGATATAGATAAGAAGAGTGTAAAATTTATATGGCAGGTAAATGAGCCAGGGCAGCTAAAACAATTTTTACAAAGAAGAACAAAGTTGGATAAATCACTCTACCCAATTTGAATGCTTTCCATAAAGCAACAACTATCCAAACAGTATGGTATCAGCAAAGGACAAATACACAGTCAATGATCAGAAATTAATGATAAGAAGTCCAGAAACAGATTCACATAAATATGGCCATTTGACCTTTGACAACAGTGCAAGTGAATCCGGTGGAGAAAGGACAGCCTGTTCAACAGTGCTGAAAAGTGGATCGGTTGATCATCCACATGCAAATAATCGAACCTCAACCGAAGCCTCACATCTCACAATTAATTCAAAATGAATCACACAGCAGTGTAAAACACAAAGCTATGAAATGTTTGGAAGAAAACAGAAAAATACCTTCATGACCTGGCCTTTGTCAAAGAGTTCTTAGACATGATATCAAAAGCATAATCCATAAAATAATTCATAAACGAAGAAATCAATTGGACTTCATCAAAATTAAAAACATTTGCTCTGCCAAAGACAGTGTAAAGAAAATGAAGACACAAGATAAATACTGGGAGAAATATTTGCAAATCACATATCAAACTTAGGACTTGTATCCAGAATATATAAAAACTCTCAAAACTCAGTAAGAAAATAACTCAGTTAAAAAGTAGGCAAAAGACATGAATAGACACTGCACCAAAGATGATGTAATGACAGATAAGCACGTGAAAAGATGATCAACATCAAAGCCATTAGGGAAATGCAAATTCAAACCACAATGACACACCACTACACACCAACAAAAACGTCTAAAATCAAAGAGAACACTGGAACTTTGGGATGTGGGGTGCTGGAATGGCTCAGGCCTTGCAGTTGGAAAGGCAAAGTCGGGCAGCCAGCCTGGAAACTGTCGCTCGGAGATTTCTTTTCTCTTTTTCTGTTTTTTTGGCCACAACACACGGCATGTGGGATCTTAGTTCTCCAACCAGGGATAGACCCCGCGCCCGCTGCATTGGAAGGCGGATTCTAACCACTGGACCACCAGGGAAATCCTGTTCAGCAGTTTCTTAAACATACACTCACCATACGACCCAGAAATCCTACTTTGTAGAGAAACAAAGCTTACGTCCACATGCAAACCTGTACATGAGGTTCACAATCATCAAAAATTGAAAATGCAAAAGTCTTTCATCAGGTGAACCGGCAAACCGTGGTCCATCCACGTCACAGGACGTGAGCCATTTGGCAACTCGGATGGATCTCAAAGGCAGTACGCTGAGTCAGGGAATCCAGTCTCAAAGGTGACGCGCACAATTCTACTTACACGGCATTTTCTTCTGACAGATCCTGCCTCAGGCTTATTTATACAGAGAGCACAGGACACCAGCCCCATGCAGACAGCAGCCCAGGGGTCACACTAGTCCTTCTGTCCTCACATGGGCAGATAAAGGTCTCTACTTGGGAGCCTTTGTGGGGACCTGAGTGGGAGCTGGAGCCGCCTTGGCCTTGGTAAAGGCAAGATTACAATGCCGGAGATCAGTGGCCGCCAGGAATTATGGGGGGTGATGGCAGGAAAGGACCAGCACTCAGGAGGCCTTTGGGACGATGGAGCTGCTCTGTGTCCTGATTGTAGTGGTGGTTGCATGAATCTGTGTATGTGTTAAAAATCCAAAAACAAAACAGAAAGGTTACTTAAAAAAATTTTTTTTACTTAAAATTTGTAATTTAAAAAATGGAAATTACACATTCTAGACTAAAATATCCAGTGAGCTTTAACAGAAGGAAATTTCTCGACTTAGTCAACGGTATTTATCAAAACTCCACAACTGTGCTTAGATGGAGACGTCAAGAGTCTTCCCACTCAAGTCTGAACGCACAGCAAGCTTCCTTCACCGCCAATATTCTTCGAGATGCAGCCGTGCACATGCAGCCCGCAGGGGAGCAAAGGAGTCCGTGTGTTTGCTGTGACACTGCCGCCTGGGTGGGCGTCCAGGACACCCACCCCGCCACTCTCGGAACCAGCAGATTGGGTACAAACACCAGTGTCTTCTCCATTCCATATAAGCAGGTGCCCCGCCTCCCTGAGGAAATACAAGAAATAAGCCAAACTAGAAATATGTGAGCCCTGTGGGAGGAAAACCCGGAAGCCCCTTTGCGAGACCCTGAAGGGGGTCTGAGCGCATGAGTGTCATGGGTGAAAAGGCAACACTGACCCAGTGCGAGGAAGCGCTCTCCATGCTGGACGACAAACAGAACACATACCCTGCGATTCTGGCAGGCCCCCGGGGGCCCCACTTCACCCTTGGGAGCGTCACTGAGCAAGCCCCCAAAAGGAACCGTCACAGGGGCCAACCCGGGCGTTGAGGGAGCAGGCGGCCCAGACCAGCCGCAGCTCCATCAGGCAGTATTTCGATCCATGTTGGCTGCGTTCGCGGGAGATGGGGCTCCGGGCCCCTCCCGCCGCCCTGGCTGTGGGGTCAGAGACAGCCGAGGGGCAGGGGGAGTAACACCTGTAACACCTGCACAGCCAAAGCACCACGCGGGGCCAGGAAGAGAAGTGTGGATCCCGGGGACCCCTGACCCTCAGGAGCCCTGGCTGTCCTGGGACCATTCCCCATATCTCTCCAGAGCTCTGGGGTCGCAGGACCTCCCCGCCCAAGCCCTGGGGTCCTACAGACAACAGCCTGTAAACAGTAGAACAGCCTGTAAACAGTAGAATCACCAGAAACGCCTCCCAGGACCGAGCTGGAATTAATGCCTGCTTTGTGCTTCCTGAGATGTTAGTGGAAAAAGCCATTTCCCACCAACAAGAATACGTACTTAGTTGGTGCCTTTTCATACTTGGTCTGTTTGTTATAAGGGCCAGATCTGTTTATGCCTCAAAAGATTTTTGACTAAAAATGTTCCTAAAGAAGCAACTTGGTTATTATAGTACCCAATACACATTAAAAAAAGACAAACAAAAAACCCCACAGGATTCATTGTCAAATGATTTATATTTTCACATTCAAATAAAATCCAGGGACAATCAGGCTGCAACAAGAGTCTGACGGACGCGTCAGCCTGCTGGGGGTTGAGACTGACAGGCCTCAGGCACTGGGGAAGCATCCCACGGCCACCTGCCACGTAAAGGCAAAACACACCAAACGCATGGGGTGTTGCCTGCCACCTGGACGGAGGGGCTGCCTGTGCACCCTGCAGGGGCCTGTTACTTACAGGAGCACGGCCGTACTCCAGCGCAACTGGGAGTGGGCGCCGCGAGGTTACCGACCTAGCAAGAGGGCCCCATGCCCCGGGCCTGGCCACAGCTGCCCCAACGAGGGCTGCTGGCCCCACTGGGGGTTTTATCCGTAAGAACCAAAAGTCAAAGGGAGACATTTATCCTCAGCCAGGCAGCAGGTATGGCAGAGGCCCCTGGCTGTGCGTGCTGTGTGCTCCCTTCCTGCGGCCTCCAAAGCCTCTGTCTCATGGCAGGGCATGCAGGATCACATCTGTAACAGCGCTGCCGGTTAAAGCGGGACTTGCATGTTTCACGCAAATGGAGTCTCGCTGGAGAAGCAAATCTCCCGTGCGAGCTACAGGCGGGCGCAGCCTCCCCTTAGTCCCTTGCAGCCCCTCCTCCCAGGCTCAGGGGCTGGGGGGCAGGGGAGACCTGGGCCTGGCTAATCTCCTTCTCACTCTTTCCTGGAGTCATGGGCCCTGATGAAGCCTGCTTCCTGCCGTCCCTGCAGCCCACCCAGCGCCTCGGTGAACGTGGACATTTACACGTGGCTTCGGCACCTTGACATTCGTTAGGTGGAGTAAACGATTTACCAAAAATAAGTAAAACAGGTGAAATTAGTTTCTTAAGACTAAATTTACCATTAAAGTTTAATGATCTGAAACCCACGAGAGCGTAATTTTGGTCAACATATTCTCCCTTTTTTTCAGTTCTGGTTTCCTCAGATTTTCAAGATTGCTGTAAACTGCTTAACCTTTAAAAATTAAAAGTTAGGGATACAGTAAATTGTCTGCGATAGCTGATCGCATGTGTCAACCTGGCGGGGCCCAGTGCCGAGATTAAAATTATTCTGGTGTGTGTGTGAGGGTGTTCCCGGAAGAGATGAGTCTTAGAGCCTCCCGTGTGGGAGGGCATCACTCACCGCCCCCCACCAGGGCCTGGACAGAACAAAAGGGAGGCAGAGGGCACCCTCACGAGAAATGTGTATGCACACGTGTCCCAACACGCCAAGAGAGGGTGAAACTCCAACCTGCGGTCCACCGCTCTGGGGAACCAGAGGTTTTCTTTCACACAGGTTCCCTGGCACACACAGCTGCCAACCAAAGACAGTTCTCTCTCCAAGCAAACAGATGCGTGTGGGCTCCCAGAGTTCCCATCGAACCTCTGGCGCCAACACCGGACCAGCTTCGTGAAGTGCTGCATCCACGGTCACAGTCACAAACGCCATGTGGGGCAGAGTCATTAACCTGGGAGGGTCCAGGCTGGGGGTGGGAGGGGAGGGCCCGGTGTGGCGTGTATGCGCCACGGCACTCTTCGTTACACTGTGTCACCCTAACAGGGCACCTATCTCACGCTCTTACAAACATCTTAGGTAACAAATGTCCAGCCTCAGAGAACTAGGTAGGTTTTCCTTTTGCTTTTATTACAAGCATATAATATCAATTGGCAAAACACTGAATACAAGCTTCACTATCATAAAATCAAAACGGTTAAGCAATATTCCAAAAAAGATTTTAGATAAAAACTAGCCACCAAGAGTACAAAAAATTACACACCAACACAAAGCATAAAAAATGTAAACTTCCAAACTAAACAGTCAAAAACGTGTCTGCAGCGTCACCTCCACAATCCCCCAGAGCCCCCGATCTCCACGCGGGATGCCAGGGTCGGCAAGGGCTCTCGCCCCTGAACGCTGCATCATACGGGAAAAATGGTTTTCTTGCACCCAATGAAGCTGTTGAACTAGACATTTACGCTAATGCTACACACGTTCTAGGGGACACGTAAACTTCAGGCCCCCTTCAGGTGCACCCACGGACGCAGAGAACACGTGAGCCGGTGAGGGGCCCGGCGGTCCCCAGGAAGGGACAGAATCTCAGTGATGATTGTGGTGTCGCTTGAATTGTTTTCTAACCGACTTATCCCAACCTATTTAGTTTGTTTAAACACCAAGGCAGAGAAACACGTTGGTTTATCAGCTAAGGTCACATGTGATGTGCTGGGGTGTAAATGATTTCCTGAGGGAACAGAGACACTGAACTTTTCGTGATTTATCTGCACTAAGTGTGTTTTCAATGTTTTGAGAGCACATCAGATATCCACGTACAAAGTGGAAACCAGCTGGCTTGTTCCTACGATATCCAACCCAATGACACACTTCAAAATCACTGTAAAATCCATCCTGTGGGCTTTGAAGAAAAATCAAACGAATTTCTAAAGACCTCAAATGCCATGAGGAGGCATCTAGGCCGCACGCGCCGGCGGGCTCAGGAGCCTGGGAAAGTAGCACCGTCACATCTGTGGTCGACACGGGGGCGCGTCCTGGGCCACCAGCGCGCGGGGCCTGAGGCACGAGGCCAGCCTAGGCCACACGTCAACTCGCGGCCGCTGGCCGGTCACTCACTCTCACCGATGGCCGAGCCCCTTGCACAGGCCCACGCACATTCCCAGCAACAGCGTTTTCATGAGAACGACGACGGAAGAGGAAAACCAAAGAGCTGAACGCACACGTTCTGAGAGTCCGCCTACACGGCCTCCATTCAGTGGAGCAGATGCCACGGACAATCCACGTACGTGTGGCGCCGCCCGCTGGAGCCTATCGCACAGAAGCACCAACTGCTTCTCATCCAGGTAACACAAAGCACACGAGTCAGAAGCTACTCAAAGCAAAAAGAAGAAGCTTGCAGAACGCCTCACAATTTCATCTTATATGCCTGTAAATAAAGCTGGACCACTGAAACCAAACAACTGGATGGGAAAATATGATAGAAGGCTTAAAATAGAATAAATAATTTTATAAAGTTAAGTTTTCTTCTTTTTAACCCCCCAAATCTTAAATTCAATATTATATATTCTATCTGAATCTTCTATTTTCATGACACCTGTACCTAGTGAGACCCTGTGCGGCTGACGAGCCCACGCTGCCGACGAGGGCGCCGTTCGGTAACTGACAGTGTTTGTTTTACCAGCATGAAGAGTTGTGAAAACTACTTCACAGTAACTCCATCCGTTAAGAACAAAAAACAAACTTAATAGGATCCAACCACTAACTGATCCTGGCTTTCATGCTGGAAAATACAAAATTCTGCCGTTGATGTTAAACGGACACGAGAGAAAAGTGAACGTTTCCCTCTGACGGCGAGGCCCCCAGCTCCATCCCCGTAAGGCTGCGGTCAGACCGGAGGTGGCGGGAACAGGGATCTCCTGCAGTGAAGACGGTCTGCACGAGGACATCTTAGAAAAATGGGTACTTCTGCTGCTGAGGTTTCATCAGGGTAACACGGACACAAACGCGGGATCAGCAGGTGGCCGGGCCCAGTGGGGACGGTGACGCCAGCTCTGACTCATCTCCACCTCTCTGTGTATTAAGTGCATCGACTTAGCACCATAGCAAATTCAAGTGATTGCAAAGATAGCTGCAAAGTTACAAATATATACTATGCGATTATACAGCCAGGTTCATTTTAATCTGACCTGTGAATTAATTTTATTTGAATTTGGACGCTCACACTGTTTAATCCTTCCTTCCTTTCATCACACAGGAAAATACCTAAATTCTAACGGTACACTTCAACTGCATTGAGAACACACGGTTTTACAGAATGCTTCAGCAGAATGTGTATTTGAGGTAGACAGGTAATACTTAGTCATACACAGCTACTCACTGAACCCTTGAATAGCGACCCTAACAAATGATCGGGGTGAACAGCAAGCGCGGGTAAATGAATCATTCAAACGGTCCCGGGAGTGACGGGCGCAAAGAGAGAGATGAACTTTGACCAATTCCTAAGAAAAACTTGGTTTTATATTTCTGAAAGGCCTTATATTAAATCCACTTGGACTGAGTTAATTTGTTTTTCCCATCACTAAGGGAGCTGCTTCTGACATTTGTAAGTATGAAACAGGAAGCAGAAAAAAACCAAACAAACTTGAATGTCGATGAGCCCAACCACCACTTCCAAAGCAAGTTCGAGAAAAACTCTAGTCACCAAGGTGAAGTTCTTCATGGAAAACCCGGCTCTCAAGCCACCGTCAGGACCACCTACCAAGTGAGGCGGCCCCAGGACCCCAGGGCCCCGGTGATGCAGGAGGTGACAGAGGGGGAGGAGCCCAAAGGTCAGGCAGAAGCCACCGGACGCGGAGAGGGACGGCCACGGAGCGGGGACCAGCTTACCACCCGGAGAAGGCCCGTCTCCTTGCTCCTGTCTTTACACATTCCAAGTTACTATCTTAAAGGAACAAAAATGGATGTGCTGGCAAAGAGTTTATTCTCCAATTCCACAAAAATACTAACATTTGGGAGGAGAAAGGGCTAACAGAGGGTGTGCTGCGTCTGCCCGCGCTGTAGGTCATTAAGTCACTGGAAAAGCCGCTTCAGCCGCACAGGGGCCCACGCGCCCGCCCTCTGTGGCTCTAGCGTGCCCGCCAACAGCGGCCGGAGCGTGCCAGCTGCTCCACGAGAGCACGGTGACGCGCCCACCTCTGAAGGCGGGCATGGTGGGACCCGGGGTCTGCACACCTGGGGCTTTGGTGGAGACACGCCCCCTGGGCACCAGCCCCGCCCCGGACGGGGGCGCCGTCTCAGGAAAGGCGCCCCGCCACCACCATCAATCTGTTCAGCAAAACAAAAACGGGAAAGAATAAGCGGGAAGTTAGACGACGGCGCCGAACAACTTGCGCCCTATTTAAGAGAAACAATGTTTGAGAGCAAGAATCGTTCTGCGAACTGTCGTCTTCCGGTCCGCCCTGCTGACCGGGCGGGGGGGGGGGGGGGGGAGCCGCGTCGGGGTCAGGGTGCAGCCCCCCAGCTGGGCTGCGGGCCCCCGGGAGTCAGGGCGGCCCTCGGCTTCACGTTCCCTGACGTGGAAAATGAAATACCATGGTTAACTCACGATACTCATGGAAGCCTCTTTTGGTATGCTTTTAAATTAAATTTTTATATATCTTCTAAATCTTCAGGAAGCTAAAGGCCACATAAATATCGTCATTCACGTGAAAAGACATTTTGTCAATAACTTAGGAAGGATTCAGTAAACGTACAAGTATGTTGGGGGCTTATCGTGAAACCTAATTCATAAACTGAACGGAAGTGACCGAGATTTTCAAGACCTGGAAAGCAAGCAAAGGTCCCGGGTCGGGACGAAGGCCATCGCCACACCCTCCCGCTGGGGCAGAGGCGGCCCGGCCGCGAGGCAGGCGAGGCGACGCGAGGCGCGTCCGTAACCCGTGGCGCGGCGCCTCGCGAGTGTGATTCGCATACAAAAGTGATAAATATTCTCTTTCGGGACCCAGTCCAAACGGTGCCCAGGGCAGCATCCCACGCGGCGGCGGCCCCGCCTGGCTGCGTACTCGCGGGGCGCCCGGCAGCTGAGTCTCTGCTGTGCCGCGGCTCACAGCAGGTCCATCTTGGGTCTGTAGTGCAGCAGGAGCGGTGCTTTCTGCAAGACAAGGGGGCGAGGGAACGGCACCGGTGACCCCAAGGGGACAGGCTGGCGACGGTCCCACGCTCGTCAGCTGCCGAAGGTGAGCCCCACGCCCGGTCCCCACACCTGCTCCTGCCTTTTCTCTCTGCCCCACTCGCCCTCAGACCTCGGCTCCAGCTGGGGGTGTCGGCCAGGCTGTCTCTACCCTGCTCCCAGGCAGCCCCCGAAGATGGGGTCCCACTCATCTGCCTCCTGTTCCAGAGAGAGGCGCTGCGGCTCGAGGGGACGTGTCCTCTGACTGCAGCGGCCACTCCCTCCCAGGACGTCGGTCACCTCAACCAGGACGGGTGGGGCGAGGCAGGGCCTGGAGACCATGCCTTCCCCGACCACACAACTCTGAGGCCGATGCAGCTTCAGAACGGCTGCATTCCTGACAACCCCGTGCCTGGTCTGGTCGTTATTCCTAAACTCCAGGAAACAGATGTGCCCACAAAAGCAGCTGCTGTTCCGAGCAGACTCTGAAAATCACATACAACGTATCATGTCAAAGTCTCACCTTGAATCTCCACCTTGTGACGACGACGAATTTGAGCGTGTGGTCCTTGCCAAGGATCTCCTCGTTGCATAAAATGTCCAGCTGGCGGGAGAACAAGACCTCGGTCAGCGGGGCCAAGGGCTCGGCGCTCAGGACACATGGTCTCTGGTGCCGCAGCAGTCACGCCAGTCGCTGAAGGGCCACCTGCCCTCTTTCTGGGGCAGCACAGGTGGGAAGTAGCGCCTGGAAGGCCCAATCCCCCCCGCCCCCCAGAGGGCCCAGAGCACCGGGGGGCCTCCGTCCGCACACAACAAGGCAGCGCCCCCGTCACGGGGCTCTGGCGCCCAGACTGCCTTCACTAGAGAGCACGCTGTCCCCCAACATCAGTCCCCTCTTGGCCAAGTTTGTCCCCTTCACCTCAGTGGAAAAAGGTAATGGGCTCCACAGACAGCTTCTCCCTCTTTAGTTTTAAAAGACTTTTGAGAGCGGTTTTAGGTTTGCGCAAAATTTCACAGAAGGTAGAGTTCTCATGTATCTCCTGCCCCCACCTCACAGCCTCCTCCACCATCAACAGCCCTGATGAAAACGTTCGTTACAACCTATGACCCCCATCACCACCCACAGCCTGTGGTTCACATGAGGGTTCACGCTCCGTGTTGTGCCTTCTGGGGGTCTGGACAAACGTATGGACAAACGTCCTCCATGACAGCATCACACAGAGTAGTTTCCCTGCCCTAAAAATCCTCGCTCTGCCTGTTCATCCCTCACCGTCAACCCCCAGCAACCAGTGACCCTTTCACTGTCTCCACAGTTTTACCTTTTCCAGAATGTCATAGAACTGGAGCACACAGTGGGTGCTTCTTTCTCTCAGCCGTATGCACTGAAGGCTCCTCCGTGTCTTTTCATGGTTTGATAGCTCCTTTCTTTTTAGTGCTGAGTAATATTTCTGTCTGGATGGGCCACTGTTTACGTATCCATTCACTTTCTGAAGGACACCTTAGCTGTTTCCAAGTTCTGACAACTATAATTAAAGCTGCTATAAACATCTGCGTGCAGGTTTCTGTGTGGACGTAAGTTTTCAGCTCCTCTGGGTAAGTACCAAGGGGCTTGACGGCTGAATCGTATGGTGAGAGTGGGTTTAGTTTTGTGAGAAAGCACCCAGCTGCCTTCAGAGCGGCTGCACCGTTCTGCGTTCCCAGCGGCAGGGATGAGGGTCCCTGCTGCTCAGCATCCGGCGTCGCCAGTGCTCTGGATTTCGGCCACTCTGACAGGTGTGGAGTGGATCTTGTTGTTGTAATTTGCATTTCCCTGATGACAAATGCTGTTGACCCAGATGGTCTTTTATTTTTATATTTTCTAGGTTTTTTTGGCAGCACCGCACGGCTTGCAGGATCTTAGTTCCCGACCAGGGACTGACCCCGGGCCACCTCAGTGAAACTGCTGCGTCCTAACCACCGGACCGCCAGGGAAGCCCCCAGATGGTCTTCTAAACTTCTCTCTCAGGGCAAGGGAAGAAGGGTCGGGCACCTGTGTCTCCCGTGGCTGCCATGGAAACACCATAACTTTGGGACGTGTAACTCCAGAAACGCAGCCTCAGAGTTCTGTCTGGGAGTCCGCGGGCTCGCACCCTCTGGAGTCTACAGGGTTCCCTGACCTGTGGCTGCATCCCTCCAACCTCTGCTTCCATCCTCAGGTGGCCCTTCCACTCTGTGTCTCAAAACTCTCTCTACTCTTTTCTCTGCGGGTATCAATAGTTCATTCCTTTATATTGTTAAAAAAAATTGTGGTAAAATACACATAAAATTTACCATCTTAACCATTTTTAAGTGCACAGCTCAGTGGTATTAAACACATTCATCACGTGCAACTGTCACCACATCCGTCCACAGACTTCTCATCTTGTAAAACTGTAACTCTGTCCCCATTATAACTTCCCATCCCCCTGTCCCCAGCCCCTGGAAACCCTGATTCTACCTTCTGTCTTTATGACTCTAGGGACCTTGTACAGTGGAATCAGACAGTATTTGCCCCTTTGTGCCCAGCTCATTTCACTCGGCGTCGTGTCCTCAAGGTTCACCCACGTCGTAGCAGGTGTCAGAATTTCCTTCCTGTTTGGGGCTGAATATTCTATTGTATGGACGGACCACATTTTGTTCATGTATCACCTTTTGCCTACTGTCAATAATGCTGCTATGAACGTGGGGGTACAAATACCTCCTTGGGATCCTGTTTTCAATTCTTTTGGGTATTTTTACCCAGAGGTGGAATTGTTGGTGTTCGTGGTAGTTCTATGTTTAGTTTTTTGAGAAAGCCCCGTACTGTTTTCCAGAGCGGCTGCAGCATTTTACATCCACCAACAATGCACAAGGTGACAACCTCTCCGTTTCCTCACCAGCACTTGCTTACTTATCTTTTACAGTAGCCACCCTGCTGGGCATGCGCTGGGTCTCACTACAGTTCAGATTTGCATTTCCCCTATGATTAGTGATGTTGAGCATGTTTTTTTTTTTGCGGTATGCGGGCCTCTCACTGCCGTGGCCTCTCCCGTTGCGGAGCACAGGCTCCGGACACGCAGGCTCAGCGGCCATGGCTCACGGGCCCAGCCGCTCCGCGGCACGTGGGATCCTCCCGGACCGGGGCACGAACCCGTGTCCCCTGCATCGGCAGGCGGACTCTCAACCACTGCGCCACCAGGGAAGCCGAGCATGTTTTCATGTGCTTGTCAGCCACTCATATACCTTCTTTGGAGAAATGTCTACTCAAGTTGTTTGAGTTTGTGTTGAATTTTAGGAACTGTCTATATATTCTGGATAGTAATTCCTTGTCAGAAATATGACTTGCAAATACTTTCTTCCATTCTGTACAATTTTTTTTTTTTTAATTTCAAGGAAGTCCAAATTGTCTATTTTTTCTTTTGTTGCCTGTGCCTTGGGTATTCTATCTAAGCAATCACTGCCAAATCCAATGTCATTAAGTTTTTGTCCTATGTTTTCTTTTAAGAGTTTTATTGTTTTAGGTTTTACACCTATGATGTAGGTGATACATTTAAAAAAAAATTTATTTACTCATTTGGCTGCGCTGGGTCTTAGTTGAGGCATGTGGGATCTTCGTTGCGGCACGCAAGGATCTTTAGTTGTGGCATGTGAGACCTAGTTCCCTGACGAGGGATTGAACCCGGGCCCCCTGCATTGGGAGCACGGAGTCTTAACCACTGGACCACCAGAGAAGTCCCTTGAATTAATTTTTGTATATCGTATTAGGTAAGGGTCAAACTCCATTATTTTGCATGTGGATATCCAGTTTTCTCAGCACCATTTGTTGAAAAGACTATTGAAGGGTCCTGGCACCCTTGTCAAAAGTCAGTTGACCACATATGTGAGGGTTTATTTTTGAGCTCTCTATTCTGCTCCATTAGTCTGTCTGTCTTTATGCCAACGCCACACTGTTTTGATTCGTGTTACCTTTGGAGTAAGTTCAAGTCCTCCAGTTTGGCTCTTTTTCAAGACTGTTTTGGCTATTTGGGTCCCTTGAGAGTCCATAAAAAATTTAGGGTGGATTTCTTTTTTTTTTTTCTGCAAGAAACATCTTTGGGATTTTGATAGGAATTGCACTGAATCTGTAGATTACTTGAGTAATACTGACATTTTAACAATTTTAAGTCTTCCAATCCATGAATGTGGGATGTGTTTCCACGTGCTTGTCTGTCTTTCAGCAATTTTCGTAACTTTCATTGTACAAGTCTTTCACCTCCTTGGTTAATTCATAAGTATTTTATTCTTTATGATGCTACTATAAATGAAATGAGTTCTGTAATTTCCTTTTCAGGTTGTTCATTGCTCATGTGAAAAAATGCATCTGATTTTTTTAACATCTTTATTGGAGTATAATTGCTTTACAATGGTGTGTTAGTTTCTGCTGTATAACAAAGTGAATCAGCTATACATATACATATATTCCCATATCTCCTCCCTCTTGCGTCTCCCTCCCACCCTCCCTACCCCACCCCTCTAGGTGGCCACAAAGCACCGAGCTGATCTCCCTGTGCTATGCGGCTGCTTCCCACTAGCTATCTATTCTACATTTGGTAGTGTATATATATCCATGCCACTCTCTCACTTTGTGCCAGCTTACCCTTCTCCCTCCCTGTGTCCTCAAGTCCATTCTCCACGTCTGTGTCTTTATTCCTGTCCTGCCCTTAGGTTCATCAGAACCATTTTTTCCCTAAGATTCCATATATATGTGTTAGCATATGGTATTTGTTTTTCTCTTTCTGACTTACTTCCCTCTGTATGACAGGTCATAGACATACATGTCTAGGTCCATCCACCTCACTACAAATAACTCAATTTCGTTTCTCTTTATGGCTGAGTAATATTCCATTGTATATATGTGCCAATCATCTTTATCCATTCATCTGTCGATGGACACTTAGGTTGCTTCCATGTCCTGGCTATCGTAAATAGTGCTGCAGTGAACACTGTGGTACATGTCTCTTTTTGAATTATGGTTTTCTCAGCGTGTATGCCCAGTAGTGGGACTGCTGGGTCATATGGCAGTTCTATTTTTAGTTCTATAAGGAACCTCCATACTGTTCTCCATAGTGGTTGTATCAATTTACATTCCCACCAACAGCGCAGGAGGGTTCCCTTTTCTCCACACCCTCTCCAGCATTTATTGTTTCTAGATTTTTTGATGATGGCCATTCTGACCGGTGAGAGGTGATAGCTCATTGTAGTTTTGATTTGCATTTCTCTAATGATTAATGATGTTGAGCATCCTTTCATGTGTTTGTTGGCAATCTGTGTATCTTCTTTGGAGAAATGTCTATTTAGGTCTTCTGCTCATTTCTGGATTGGGTTGTTTGTTTTTTTGATACTGAGCTAATGCATATGATTTTTCCGTTGACTTTCTATTCTGCTACCTTGCTGAATTAATTTATTAGTTCTGACAGGTTCTTTTTCATGTCTGTGTGTGTGGCATTTTTAGGGTTTTCTACATATAAAATCATATCATCTGCAAACAGAGATAATGTTTTAAATTCTTCTTTTCCAATTTGGATGTGTTTTATTTCTTTTTCTTGTCTAATTTTTCTGGCTAGGATTCCCAGTGTTATGTTGACTAGAAAGGGTAAAAGTGGGCCTCCTTGGCTTGTTCCTTATCTTAGAGAAAAAGCTTTTACTTTTTCACCACTGAGTGTGATATTCGTAACGGTTTTTTCATGTATGGATTTTATTTTACTTTCATATATGGCTACTCTTTCTAGTTTGTTCAGCGTGTTTATCATGAAAGGGTATTGAATTTTGTCAAGTGCTTTTTCTGCATCAACTGAGATGATCGTGTGGTTTTTCCTTCACTCTGTTGATGTGGCATAATTATATTAATCAATTTTCATATGCTGAACCATCCTTGCATTCCAGAAATAAATCCCACCTGGGCATGGTGTGTAAAACCTTTTAACATACTGAATTCTGTTTGTTAGCGCTTTGTTGAGGATTTTTGCATCAGTGTGCATATGGGCTATCGGTCTGTAGTTTTCTTTTCTTGTAGTGTCTTTATTTGGCTTTGTTATCAGGGTTATGCTGGCCTCATGAAATGAGCTGGGAAGTGCTCCCTCCTCTTCGACCTTTTGGAAAAGTTTGAGAAGGATGGGTATTAATTCTTTAAATGTTTGGTAGAATTCAGTGAAGCCGTCAGGTCCAGGGCTTTTCTTTGTTGGGAGATTTTTGATTAGTGATTCAATCTCCTTATGAGTTACAGGTCTATTCAGACTCTCCACGTCTTTGTGATTCGGTCTTGATGGCTTTGTGTGTCTGGGAACTTGTCCATCTCGTGGGTTATCCAATTTGTTGGCATACAACTGTTCATAGTGATCTCTTACAACCTATTTCTGAAGAGTCAGTAGTGACGTCCCTGCTTCCATTTCAGATTACAGAATCTGAGTCTTCTCTTAGTTCATCCAGCTACAAGTCTGTCAACGTTGCTGACCTTTCTGCAGAACCACTGATCTCCTCTATCGTTTTCCTATTCCCTATTTGGTCTATTTCTGTTCTAATCTTTATTATTCTCTTCCTTCCGCTAGCTTTGGGTTTAGCTTACTCTTCTTTTTCTAGTTCCTTAAGTTGTAAATTTACATTGTTGATTTGAGATCTTCCTTGTCTTTAAGGTAAGTGTTTATAGCTATAAATCTCCCCCTTAGCACTGCTTTCACTGTATCCCATTAGTTTTGGTACGTTGTGTTTTTGTTCTCATTCTTCTCTAAGTATTTTCTAATCTTTGATCCATTGGTTGTTTAAAGCTGTGCCGTTTCACTTCCACAATTCTGTGCATTTTCCAGTTTTCCCTTGGTTATTGATTTCTAACTTCATGCCACTGTGGTCTGAGAAGATACTTTGTATAACATCTATCTTTTTAAATCTACGGAGACAATTTGTGTCTGCCCTTCTCTTATAAGGACACTTGTTATTGAATGTAGGGCCCACCTGGATAATACACGATGGTCTCTTCATCCCAAGATTCTTTACATGTCTGCAAAAATCTTTTTTTTCAAATAAAGTCATATTCACGTGCTCTGGGGGTTAGAAGTAGACATATCTTTTGGCTGCGTCACCACTTAACATACTACAGTCTGCCTTCTGACCCAACAAAATCCACATCCATCCCACATGCAAAACACATTCACCGAACCCCAACATCTCCAAGAGACCCAATCTACTCCAGCATCAACTCCAAATCCCCAAATCTCATCTACACACCATCAGCTCAAAGTCCCAGATCTTATCTTCTAAATCACAGGAATCAGGTACGGGTGAGACTCTGGGTACGATGCCTCCTGGGGCAAATTCCTTTCCAGCTGTGGATCTGCGAAACTAGAAAACACACTATCTGCTTTCCAAATACAAGGCTGGGGCAGGATAGATATTCCTAGTCCAAAAGGGGGACACGTTAGAAGGCATAAGGGATCACTGGTCTCAGTAAAGTTTGAAATCCAGCAGGGTGAGTTCCATGAGGCTTCAAGACCTGAGAACACCTCACTGTGGGTCAAGGTTCTGCCCTCTGGGCCCATGATGGCCTCACCCACTGGGCCCCAGGCTCTGCCTTGGAGTCATTCTTCCTTTTTCTTTAGGGGTAGCTCACCTGGGCAGCTGAGCAGCTCCATCAGCCTATTTCCCGCGTGCAGAATTTTGGAAGTCTGATAGCCGTCTCTCATTTCTTCCTGTCTCTGTCCCCTTCAGTACGAGTTGGTGGTGTTTCTGCTGATAGCACATTCTTAGAAACCTTGTGAGTCTCCCATGTGTGTCAGAGGTCCAGGCTCTGCAGATCTTTCCTGGGTAACTCCTCTCTATTCCGCCCATGAGATGGCTGAGCCACCATGAGTCAAACAACTAGTCCCTTTAGCAAAAGGCTGAACAGCTACACACTTGGCCTCCTCTCCGGAGCACGTTTTTCTAACAGTCAGACTCCTAATATTACCGTCTTTTTGCAACCTGGATAGGCTGTGGCTTTTCAAAATCATCAAGAGCTGGTTCCTTTTTGCTTGGCAGTTCCTTCCCGAATTCATCTCTCTCCTCTGACATTTTATTACAGGCAGCAAGAAGAAACCAGACCACGTCTTCAGCACTCTGCTTGAAAATGTGCTCAGCTAAATATCCGTGTTCACCACTTCCAAGTTCTGTTTTCCACACACCGCAGAACACAACTCAGCCAGTTTTCTGCCACTGTGTAGCTAGAATCAACTTTTCTCCCCCATTTCCAATACTATGCTCCTTTATCCCTTCTGAGCTCTCGCCAGTAGCATCTTTAATACTCCTATTTCCACCAACACTCTGTTTGTGCAACACGCGCCTTCAAAGGTGACGGGCGCTTTCTCCACCACGCTCCGTGCTTCCCTCTCGGCCGTCCCCAGAGTCACCTTTAATGGCCACATTCATACCGATAGTCTCTTCAAGGCAATTCGGGTTTTTAAAAATCATGTTTCTCAAAATTCTTCCAACCTGTACCTCTCACCCAAATCCGAAGGCACCGCCACATTTTTAGGTATTTGTTACAGCAGCACTCCACTTCCTGGTATTGAAATGTTTTGGTTTCCCATGGCAGGTATGACAACGTACCACAAACCTGGTGGCCTAAAACAGGTACTTATTTTCTCACAGATGTGGAGGCCAGAAGTTCAAAATCAAGGTGCCGGCTGGGCTGTGCTCAGTCTGGAGGCTCCAGGGGAAGATCCTTCCTGCCTCTTCCAGCTTCTGGGGGCTCCAGGCATCCACTGGCTTGTGGCCGCATCACCCCAACCTCTCGTCTCTGTCCTCACACCATCTTCTCCTCTGTGCGTGTCTCAAATTTCCCTCTGCCTCACTTTTGTGAGGGCACACATCACTGAATTTAGGGGCAGCCCAGATAATCCAGGATTATCTCAAGATCCTTAACTTCAGTATATCTGAAAACACCCTTTTCCTGGCAAAGACCACGCTTACAGGTTGCGGGGTTGGCTGTGGACACATGCCTTTGCGGGGCCACGTCCTACCCACTGTTCTCTACAGCCCACCTCAGAAGTCGGCCTCGTTTCTCCATCCTTACCGCACTACCCTGGCCTGTCTCTCCTGGGACTTCTGCCACAGACTCCCCTCAACTGGTTCCGTCTCGGAACCCCAGCAGCCCACTTGCCTCACAGCCTCAGGGCTGTTCTCATCACAAGCCCCGGCTTAAGGCCCCGCAGTGCCTCCTCTTGACACTTGCTGGTACACAGCCAGCTCCTGCTGACAGTTTATGTCTGAGCAGAAGTGAACGCCCTCGGGAGGGTTCCCCAACGACACCTAAGCTGATGTGCTCTCACCCCTCTGTGCACCGCCCTGCTCTGCACCACTAGGGGACACGTTTTACTTTATTCTCGGCATTTATCGGAACTGGGAAGTATCTTCTCTATCTACCCACCCGTCCTATCCATCCCCATCCACCCATCCATCTGTTTGCGAAACTGAAGAACAGAACTTCTCTTTGTGGTGAAAATATTTAACATATCCTGGGCTTCCCTAGTGGCGCAGTGATTAAGAATCCGCCTGCCAATGCAGGAAACACGGGTTCGAGCCCTGGTCCGGGAAGATCCCACATGCCGCAGAGCAACTAAGCCTGTGCGCCACGACTACTGAAGCCTACGCGCCTAGAGCCCGTGTTCCGCCACAAGAGAAGTCACCGCGGTGAGAAGCCCGCGCGCCGCAACGAAGACCCGACACAGCCAAAGATAAACAAACTAGTTAATTAAAAAAAAAAAGAAAACATTTAACATATCTTGTTGCAGCCCCCTTGGCATTTCCTCTTCTCTCAACAGTGGCTTCCTGTGTTTGTGGGCTCTGGGCCTCCACTGTCTTCACCGCTATTTACTATCACACTATCTGGGGGTAGGCAAAACAAATGCAGATTTTTTTTCTGATTGAAAATGTCCAAACAGGACTGTAAAAAGCAAACAAACCTGAAGAACTTCAGAAGTATCACTTTTACAAATAAGAAGCGACTCGTTATAGCTTCTATTTACCTCGTTGAAAGACGAGAGGTTGAGTTTTTTGGCAATGAACTTCTTTAGGTGCAGGACTGTGGCCTGGGCTGAGCAGCGGATCCATTTCCGTTTCAAGCCCCGCAGTTTGCTGCTGTTGCATTCCAGACAGATGCTCACCTTCAAGAGAAAGGACACAGCTGGGCAGGCTCATCAAGGGGGACCCTACTGGGCTACTCACTGGAGGCTTTCTTAGATATCTACTGATTCCATTAAATCTAAGAACGCTGACTTTTTTGAAATCATAAATCTGTTTTGACCTAAACACCGCAGAAAAAGAATTTCACTTTCATCTTTTTACACTGTCTTAAAAATCTGTTTACTGTTTGCCATTTTGTGAAATAAAAATCTAACACTATTTATTCTGTCTTATTAGCATAGTACTTTAAAGTAACCCGAGAATTATTTATTGATTGTGGCAGTGTGTGCTGGCCTCAGAGTTAAGCCGACAAGGACTGGAATCCTGTTCTAAAAGCTCCTGGCCGGTGGGACACACACGCATCTCCCCAGAGGCTGTGCTAAGTGCTCGGCATAACGACAAGGAACGACGCGGCACACACACGGCAGGCGCACGGACCCTTCATCGAGGAAGGTCTCCAGAGGAGGTTGAGGAAGACAGCGAACTCACTAGAGAACAGCGCCCTCTGAGCAAAGGCACAAAGTCTGAAGCTCACAGCTCCATCCTGGAAGACCGCGTTCAGTGGGATTAGAGTACTCGGTGTGTGGCAGGAACTTCCAGACAACAAACCAAGGAAAAGTGACTCTCGGATCAGGTGGTGCCTGGCAGACGCAGAAGGGAATGTGCTGAGGAGGGAGAGCCCTGGCCACAGGTGAGAAAGTCCCACCTTGGATACCTCACCTCTCCTCACTCACAGGCAAGTAATTCTCTAGCAACAGCCACAAAAAATGGCACAAGCAGACCCCCAAAATTCAGACAAAAGAATTAACAAAGGAGTTAACTGAAACATGTATGTCTAAAACTACTAGAGGCATGAAAGAAGGAATTAAAAACATAACACACTAAGAATAAAGAACAGGCAGGTATAAAAGATAACCAAATGTAACTTCTAAAAATAAAAAACCTATTCACATAAATTAAAAATGCAATGGATGGTCAAATCACAGATTAGTCTCAGCTGAAGGCAGATCAAGTTTCTGAAAGATCAATTTGAGCAAATTATCCAAAAGAAGCACAGAGACGAAGATATCAATTAAAATAAGAAAACAAAAGAAAGGTAAGAGACGTGCAGACAGATCAAAGAGTCTAACGAACACACCACAAGAGTTCCAGAGGAAAGAAGGGAAAATAAGGGAAAGGCAAAATTTGAGAAATATCAAAGACATAAGTCCTCAAATTCAGGAAGCAAAAGAACCCAAAACAAAGGAAGTAAGAGGAAACCTGCACCCAGACAGACATGGCGACCCCTCAGAACACAGCGGGCCAAGGCCCAGGGCAGCCACAGAGGTGGGCCCACAGGCAGGGCTGGCGCTCAGGCCACTGAGCCCAGACCGTGAGCCGACAGGAAGGAAGAGCAAAATTATCATTCAGGGTGGAAATGAATAAAGTCATCTGCAAACGGAAAGAGAACGTAAGCAGAAGAAGATGTAGCTCAGGAAGAAAAAGTCTGAAGTGGATGGACTGGCTGGGGTTTAGGAGGTGCCCAGGCAGCAGGCAAGCTCTGGTGTCGTTTAGGAGGGACAGAAAGAGACTCATGTTAATTCTGGACTTTTAAAAAATGCATTCATTTTAGAATTTCATTAGCACTAAAATAATAAAAATAGGACATATAGCCTGCTAATCAGAGGCAAAAAAGAGATTAAATAAAATTTATTAATTCTACAGAAGGGACTCAAGGGAGGGGGCACAAAAAATACAAATGGAAAGCACAAACTAAAGCAGAAATAAACCCAACTTTACTAGCAATCGTGGTAAATGTAAAATAACTTGCCAGTTAAATAAATTTTGATTCGATTTTTAAAAAACCCCCAGCTCTCTGCTGTAGAAAGTGTCACATTTAAGAAAGATGTTAAAAAAACTGAAATACCAGGCAAAAATAAAACAGACAGTTGTGTTATTACATAAAACAGATTTCTTAATAAGAAAAATCTCCCTAAGGATGGGAAGCATTTCTAAAGCTGAATGCACCTAGTAGCAAACTTAAGAATGATGAGAAGTAGAAGTCCCCAACGCAGTGGGGGTTTCAGAGTCTCTGTCAGGGATGCTGAATTCTGCCGGCCTCAGGCACACGGGCCAGATGGGCGTCTGTGTCCAGGGCCAAAGCAACAGGCCCAAGACCCCGGCAGGAACCAGCCGCACACAGAACCCTCAACCCACCACCGGTAGCCACGCGGGCACGGGCAGGGCCGCCGGCTGCACTCCTGTACCCCAGCCGGAGAGGCCTCGTGCCCGTCAGAGGTGCTGACCAGGTAGAGAGGGCACAGGCTCCCCAACTACGGGCGTGTCACCCGACGAGGAGGCTCAGTTTGTGTGAACGCAGGGGTGACCATGGAGTATGACCTACGTGGAGGAACTCAGGACGGTAACACGTTTAAACCTTTCACACAATGTTAACCTCTGGACCGTATGAATGTATTACCTGTTTAAACGCACCAAGATAAAGCATGTTTGTAACTTGTTAACCGCTCCACTGCAGTATAATGTACATGCATCTGTTTTAAGTATACCATTCAGGAATTTTTAGTAAATTTAGAGAGGTGGGCAGCCATCACCACCATCCAGTCTGAGGTCAGTCCCATCAGCTCATAAAGACTCTCGGAGCCTTGGCGGTCAACCCCGCCCCACCCCAGGCGGCCACCCCTCGGCCTGTGTCTGTGGACCGGCCTCTCCTGGACGGGCTATAGATGGGATCATACAAGACGCAGTCTTCCCGTCGGACTTCTCTCGCACAGTAAAGCGGTGTGAGACTCAGGTACACGGCAGCACCTTGCACCGCTGACCAGTTCCCACTTGTCAACATCCCCGTCAGCGCCTGTCTTTTTGATTGTAGCCCTCCTGGTGAGTGTAAAATGCTACTTCATTTTGGTTTTAATCGGCATTTCCCTAATGAGTAAAGTTGTTGAACATCATTTCACGGGACTATTAACCATTTGTAATTCTTCTCTGGTGAAACGTCTACTGAAATCTTTTGCCAATTTCTTAATTGGATTGTTTATCTTCTTGAGTTTAAGAGTTATATATTATAGATACAAGTCCTTTTCAGAAATGTGATTTGCCAGTATTTTCTCCCAGTCTGTGGCCTTTTAAAATTTTCTTAATAGAGTCCTTTGAAGAGCAGCAATTTTTTTTTTTTTTTTTTTGGGCTGCACTGTCGTTAGGCCCCTGACCAGGGACTGAACATGGGCCCTCGGCAGTGAGAGAGCAGAGTCCGATCCGTCGGACCAGCAGGGAGGTCCCAAAGCGCAGCAGTTCTTTTCTTTCTTTTCTCAAAGTGCTGCTTGCTTTATGTTTAATTTGTCTTATTTTCTGGCCCCACCATGCGGCACGCAGGATGTTAGCTCCCCGATCAGGGATCAAACCCACACCCCCTGCAGTGGAAGTGTGGAGTCCTAACCACTGGACCGCCAGGCAAGTCCCAGGAGCAGCAGTTCTTAATTTCATGAAGTCATTTTGTCAATTTTATTTCCTGAGTTGTGTTCTTCATTTTGGATCTGAGAACTGCAGGCCTAACCCAAGGCCCTAAACAGTTTCTCTCATGTTTTCCTATAAAGGTTTTCAACTTTTAGCTCTTATATATATATTTTAATCAATTTATTTATTTTATTTATTTCATCTTTGGCTGCATTGGGTCCTTGCTGCAGTGCGCGGGCTTCTCATTGCGGCAGCTTCCCCTGTTGCAGAGCATGGGCTCCAGGCGCGCGGGCTTCAGCGGCCATGGCACAGGGCCTCAGCAGCTGTGGCTCGCAGGCTCTAGAGCGCAGGCTCAGCAGTCGTGGCGCACGGGCCCAGCTGCTCTGTGGCATCTGGGATTCTCCCGGACTAGGGCTCGAACCCATGTGCCCTGCATTGGCAGGCAGATTCCTAACCACTGTGCCACCAGGGAAGCCCCAGCTCTTATATTTTGAGTTAACTTTCGTATGTGGTGTGAGGCAAGGCACAAATGAACCTTTCTGCACGTGGATGTCCGTCCAACTGTCCCAGCACCACTCGAAGAAGACACTATCCTTTCCCCAGTGAAGGGCCATTGCACCTGTGCTGAAAACCAAATGACCCTAAATCTTACGGGCTTATTTCTAGGCTCCAGAACTGGTTCCATTGACTTAAAAGTCTACCTTAACACCTAAAACAAACGTCTTGATTACTGTGGCTTTTTAGTAAGGTTTGATGTTCACATTTTTCAATGCATACTTTAAAAAGTAGTGGGTCAAAAAGAAATCACAATGAACATTTCAAAATATTTAGAACCAAACAGTATAATGGAAACTATATGAAAATTCAACTCAAGAAATTAAGAGAAAGTACAAGAGGGAACGTAGAAAGAGCAGAAGGAAGGAGCGACTGGCGGAAAAGAAAGCGGTTCAGCCTCTGGCAACGACAACCAGAAAGCGGGAGGCATGCTGTGATACCAGGAAGAGAGGCGGAGGAACAGGTGCACAGGCGGCAAGGCCCGAAGACAAGCGCAGAATTCTAGGGGCCGCTCCATGCCCCAAGCACTGAAAACCTAAGTGCAAACAGAAAGTTCCCTAGAAAATATATAACTGATCAAATGAACTAAAAAAGAAACAGAGGATTTGAGTAGGACTGAAATCATTAAGGAAATTTAATTTGTATTGATAGTTAAAAATCTTCCTACTCCTCTCCAAAAGAATTAACCAAGATCTGATGGCTTTATACAGGAAGTTTAACCAAAACAGTCAACAAAACTGATGCTCTTAATCTCATACAAACTCTCCTAGAGAATAAAAATGGGAAAAGAGAGCCTATCCCCAGCTCTGAGACTTACGACCCCGATACCAAAACTAAACAAATGCCTATGAAAAAGGTGTAGGCCAACTCCCGCAAAATGACTGAGAAAATGTCAAAAGACCCAACACACAGGTCCACGAACACAGAAAGCAATCTGCATGTAAAGGAACTGAGAGAGCCACACCCCCCTCCCCGGGAGCTGGAGATGGAAAGGAAACGGCCCGCGGAACCCAGGGAGTCTGGGATGGGCAGCGTGTGGAGGACGTGCCCGGGGAGGCTGGGGCCAGCACCCAGGAGTCCGCGAGGGCTGGAATAATCAGAGCATCAGACAGAAAACAGTGAAATCCTCACCCCGCGGCGTGTGCTATGCACGCGACACGGGACACACTGCCGGTCCTACAGCTGTTCCGCGTCACACGGCACCTACAGGAAGCAGCTACAGGACGCACCTCAAGAAAACTCAAAAGTATAATTTTACCTGAGAAAAGGGAGCTGCACAAAGACACCTGTTCTCTGGGCTCTGCGGTTTGTGGCTACATCATACCACCCAGCTGGGATACCCGCTCGGTAAACAGTCTCTGGAGAGCCCAGCAAGTCCCGCGGCTGCTTTCTAACCCTTCCTGGGCTGAGCGCTTGACGCCCTGTACCGCGCGCTGCCCACGCTCCGGGCCCTTCCCCGCCTGGCAGGCCCTGCTCCAGGCCCAGCCCACCCTCTCCCCTCCTCCCGCGCCCCACGCCTGGAGCCCCTGATGCGTCCCCGCCCCGTGGCTCCGAGCGCCCCGACCCCAGGGCGCCTCAGCCCCACAGGGCGGGGGCCCTCACGGGCAGCACGTGGCGCATCCTGGGGAAAGGCAGGCCAGGTGCCAACCGACCGGGCGCCCCCCTGCCAGCGGCAGGACACCTGATTCCCAAGGGAGCCACGATGCGGGCGGCAGGGACGCTGCCGAACAGGCGGCTGAACAGACTCCCAAGCACGGGCCCTTTGAGCCCTGCCGTGGACGAAGCCACCGGAAGGACAGAGTGTCCTGCAAGGAACAGGCCCGAGACAGCCAGGAGCAGATAGGCCGCCAGGGTCCCGATGCCGGAGAGGAGGCGGGGGGACGGCAGCAGGTGGGGGGGTCAACCCCACGCTCGAAACCGCCCACCCCCGGCACAGGCTGAGGAGGAAGGAGCTGGCCCTGCCCGGCGGGACGGAGGGTGCAGGCTCTCGGGATGAGCGGCCTGGAACTCAAGTAACAACAGAACAACTTATTTGAAAAAGGGAAGAACAGCTGTGAAGGGGTCTGAAGTTGAAGCCCGGGGGCTCAGGGTCCCAGGAGGCAGCGTGGAGAGCAGGGGAGGAGAAGGTGGGACGCCAGACCACCCGAGTGGGAGGAGAAGGTGGGACGCCAGACACAGGATGGTAGCAGAGACGGGCTCCCAAAGCCCTGACCTCCCCGGGACAGGGATCCTGCCAAGTTCCGAACGGGGGAAACAGTGCGCTCCTGAGGAAGGGGAACGTCTGAGGAAACGAACGTCCCGGTTACTGGAAGCCATCTGGCGAGAGCACACGGCTCAGAGCAGTGACAGACCAGGTGCGCGGCGCTCAGCCTGGCACTGACTCTCGCCCCACAGGGATGCAGCGGGGCCCACCCCCCGGGCAGGCTGCTGGCTCTTGAAAGCAACCGATCAAATAGACAAATCTTCGGCACGTTTGGGGTAGAAAAGAAAAGGGAAATATTGGTAACGATAAACACGAACACTGGAGATTGAACGCTGACGGAGCAGGGGTTAAGCGAGAGGGCCCTCCCTGTGCCTGGAGGGGCCGGGCCGGCAGCTCCGACCCCAGATCCCGGCGGGGCCTCCAAGTCCAACAAGAGGTAACCCAGCAGAGCCCAGGAGAGGGGACATGCGGGCCCCAGAGGGGCGCCCTTCACCCCAATGTTTATTCTTCTCTCCATTCACGTGAAACGCATCTGAGCACACCCAGCATTCCACACAGATGCACTTCTACTCCTGTGATGCTTGTGGAAATGTTTTAGCAACACAAGCATATAAACTGGAAAATTAAGGTTCCGTTTTTCCATTCTTATACCTAAACCACACTATTTAATTATGTCTTTAATAAATATAAGCGTACACATCCTCACGTTTTACTTATTAAACATACATGCAGTGATTAGAATACGTATATATATGTAGAAAGGTGGCTATAAGCAGACCTTGCTTTATTGTGCTTTGCAGGTACTGTGTTTTTTATGAACTGAAGATTTGTGGCAGCCCGTGTTGCCAGATGATGACCAATTTTTAGCAATAAAATATCTTTTAATTCAGCAATGCACGTTGATTTTTAGACATGACGAAACTACACACTAAACACAGTACCGCACGGTGGAAACATAACTTACATGCGCTGGGAAACGCCCAAAATTCACAACTTGTTTTACATAGTGGTCTGGCACCGAACCGCAGTGTCTCCCGAGGTGTCCGTCTGTGTAAATATGTGTGTGGGTAGCTATGCTACATATATACCCTGATACAGCCAATGCCCCTAAGTTTTCGTGGCTATTCCCGAGCTTTTCCTCTCCCAGATGAGGCTCAGAAGCCACTGGTTAAATTCCTATTTATAATAAACGGTTAAAGTCACAACCACGGAGATTAATTTGGGGAGAACTCACATCTCAACACCAACCTTCCATCCAGAAACATCCAACTATTCGGTTTTCTCTTACGTTCTCCCATAAGAAGAGCGTGTCTTTGTTTCAGCCTCACACATTTCTCGTTAGGCGGCCTCAGCGTTTTTATTAGTTATGTGAACAAGGCCGCCCACAGCGTCTGACAATGACACACTGGTCCCATCACCCGAACGAGCAGTTTCCCTGCGCTGTCTGAGGTGCCACGTCACAAGACGTGTAATCTGAGAGCCACGGCGCGCCCAGCTCACCTTCTCCCGTCTCCTAACTATTTGGGCTGGATCCCCCAACTCATGCTGAGTGACAGCTGAGAAGGGACATTTTCTTGTTCTGACACTCATGAGACAACTCTGTTCCATCATGAAGTGTGACGACTGCTGTAGCTGTCGAGTCAAGGTACCCTAATAAAAAGATCCATAGACATGGATACGGGATTTTATCAAACTTTTGTAGCATCACTCTGATGATTTAGTTTTCCTTTTTTAATCTGATAATGTAGTAAGTGACAGATGAATAGCGCCCTCAAGGTTACATTCTCACTTTATTTTGCATGGACGATGCCTGCCCCACATTCTCCACAGGACAACCCGGGGTTGGGGTCGGGGGGAGCTGAAGACACCCACGGCGGGTGGAGGCCGAACTTTAAAACTTTTTATACCTAAAATGTTCCACAGTGAGTATGCATTACTTTGGCAATTAAAAAAAGAAGGGAATGGGAATTCCCTGGTAGTCCAGTGGTTAGGATTTGGTGCTCTCCCTGCCGAAGGCCCTGGTTCGATCTCTGGCCTGGTCGGGGAACTAAGATCCCACAAGCCACGCCGCACGGCCAAAAAAAAGGAAAGAAAGGTAAGTAACGGAAGGAATTGGAAGGAAAAACTAAGAAAGTTGCTGACGTTTTAGCGTCTGTACTGTCTGTCGCCCTCGGCCTCCTTCTTTGTTAAAGGAGAAGCGCCCCTGGGAGGGCGGGGGCCGAGGCAGCGCCCACCTGCTCGTCGCTCCTGTGGTAGTCGCCGTCCTCCTCCTGCTTCTCTTCTGCCGCTTCTTTGTTCGAACTGTCATCTGCTTTGGTTTCTCCTTTTAGCAAAAACAGAAAATACTGGGTCATGAATCCAAAGTGTTAAACCGTTGTTTTTTAACTCTACCGTACACTTGAACGCTATAAAAACCCACTGTATTAAGAGTTTGCACACGTGAGAGCTGGGGAAGCGCTGCTCTCCACGGTGCTTTACGCGCTGCGCCCTCGGGGCTAGTGGCACGTGTCCGGGCAGAGGTGCCCCACCAGCCCAGCAGCACCGACGCCTCACGCCTCAACTACGCCAGGCAGCGAGCCATCCCCGAACTCTCACTGTTCCGGCACGGCTTTAAATGTTAAGACCCCACTTAGGGAAAGGCGGGATTCCTGGCTCCCTAGCTGCCTCTTGGCCTCGCCTCCCCGGGGGGCCCGAGCTCGCACAGTCTGCAGCCCCCGCTTCCCAGGCCGACAGCCAAGCCTCTCCCTGCTGCTCACACTGCTAGAAAAGCACACGGCGGACTAAAGGGGTTTCGGAATCTGTGTGGTCCATGGCGTCAAAGATTCAAATAAGTTGTTATGATACGTACAGATTCTAAAGCACCATTAATTTTACGTCACAGCCAAAGTGGAGTTTGGCCATTCTGTGAGAAAACAGACAAAGCCGGGAGAAGAGCCCTGGGAGGCCCGCCGTCTGAATGCCCGTGCGCCCTCCACACCCCACCTCCAGGCACCTTCGGGTACCCCCTCAGGCTTCCTCTCACTGGCCCACCACGTAACCCCTCAGTTGGAGACCCCATTTCTCAGCACCACCTAAGTGACACTGACGACTGCCCGCACCTCTGTCAAGGACCTGTGTGGGGAGTGGAGGGACACAAGGGATTCTTAGCAAAAGGTCTAGCAAATAAAACCCAGCTCACTCACCATTTCGATGGGAATCTAGGTGCTGTTTTGCAGAACAGGTCTCCCCCTTGATGTCTCCAGGCACTTCCAGGCCTAATTTGTGGTAGAATTCCCTCTGTTTTCTCATTTCCGCTATTAAAAATTAATATATAATCCTTAATCTTAGGTAGGCAACGGATCACATTAAAATTCTGCTCACAAGTATCACATGAAGAAAACTGAAGATTTGGATTAAAAGTCTGAAGGCTTCTACTCATGAGAAAATGACAACTTTGGACTGTGCCCCCTCAAATTTTGGAGCAGCTACCAGCTGTGGGCCGTGGGGCGCGTCCCGGGTCGGGGCCTGAGCCCCCCAAGTGGGGGTGCTGCCGGTTCTCTGGATGTGCGTTCACAGCCCCGCAGGCCCCTCCTAGGCAGGGCTGCCGTCCCCACCGCTGCTGTGGCCGCCCCTAGGCGTGCCCGACGGGGGGGAACCAGTACTCCCTGGCGTCTGTGGCTGGCGGTCACAGCTCGCTGAGTCCTGGAGGCACGGAGCCGCCCACCACAGGGGAAGGGTCCCTACTGAACGGGGGCGACGGGCACCACGCGGCCTCCTGCCCTGGCCGTCGGCCTCCAACCGCTGAGTGGGGACTGGGCCGGGCGGCGAGAGGACAGCTGGTCCAGGCTGCACCCTCGTACGTTCCTGGGAAGGGCCGACTCCGTGACACAAGGTGGCTACTGATGTACAGTTCACACGCACGTAATGAAGCAACAGTCAACGCCCAGGGCCACACGGGAGGTAGCAAAGGAAATTTAAACCCAAGCTGCTCAAAGCAATAACGTATAAATCATGCTGTGAAAAATATTTATGTGCAGGTGACCAAGGAAAGCTCGGTGGCACTTTTCGCCTGCACGTTTGTCTCGCCTAAACACCACGAGCTCCGCAAGGGCCAGGAACATGCCTTGGTTGCTTCCTGGACCCACACAGACACTCCAAAATACCTGATTGTGCAGGAAAAAATAAAAGCGTGAGGCAGCGGACCCGGACGGAAAGAGGGAGGCCTCTCCGGACTGCACTGAGCGCAGGCCGGCCCAGAGCCGGGGCGTTGGAACCAAAGACGGCGAAACCACGAGTCTGTGAAGTCTGGGATCAGCTTGAAAGGAAACGTTTCCCTTAAACAGTCACATAAATGCCGGCAGAGCAATGAAGCCCTGAAACGCACTGCTGGTGGTGGGAGCCCGTTCCTATCTGTCCTTCAGGGAGGGCAGGGTCTGCAGGTAACAGCCCCCCTGATCAACGCGAAGAGGGACTCCTCACCTGACAGGTGGACAGGATGCCGCTTCACACACGGGCAGACACTGCACTTGGAGCGCAGTGAGGGTCTGCGGCCGCCCCGCGTCAAGCGAGTCTGTTGGCACCTTTTTCCAACAGCATCTGCTCACTTTGGGTCCCGTTTTGGTAATTCTCGAAGTACTTCAAACTTTTCCATTATTGTTTTATTTGTTATGGTCTCTGTGATCAGTGATCTTTGATGTTACTATTTTAATTGTTTTTTTTTGTTTTGTAGTTTTAATTAAAAGATGTATACTGCTTTTTAGGCATAATGCTATCGCACATTTAACAGACTGCAGTATAGTGTAAACGTAACTTTTTTATATGCACTTGTGTATGATCTGTGTGATTCACTTTATTGCAACATTCGCTTTACTGCGACGGTCTGAAACCGAACCTGTGGTATTTCCGAGGTCTGCCTGTACCTGGTTTTAATTTCCATTTCTTTAATTTTCACCTATAAGAATGAAAAAGGATTGAAAAATAACAATACTCAATGTCAGATATACACAGGTGTAGAAATGTCAACTGGGATAACTTTTCAGGAAAGTACCTCAGCATATATATAAAAAATATTTTAAAACTTAACTGCTGACCCAAAAGTCCCTACTGCTAGTGATGTATCCCAAGGAAATAACCGGGTAAGGGCATAAGAAGATAAAACCTTATTTGCAACAGTGAAGTATCAGAAACAACCTAAATGCTAAGTGTCTGACAACGTGGGCTGGGCCAATCAGAAGAGCTGACTCCCGGGGCTTCGCTGGTGGCACAGTGGTTAAGAACCCGCCTGCTAATGCAGGGGACTGGGTTCGAGCCCTGGTCCGGGAGGATCCCACATGCCGCGGAGCAACTAAGCCCATGCACCACAACTACTGAGCCTGCACTCTAGAGCCCGCAAGCCACAACTACGGAGCCCGAGTGCCACAACTGCTGAGCCTGCGCTCTAGAGCTCGCAAGCCACAACTACTGAGCCTGCGCTCTAGAGCTCGCAAGCCACAACTACTGAGCCTGCGCTCTAGAGCTCGCAAGCCACAACTACTGAGCCTGTGCTCTAGAGCTCGCAAGCCACAACTACTGAGCCCGCGAGCCACAACTACTGAAGCCCGTACGCCTAGAGCCCGTGCTCCACAACAAGAGAAGCCACTGCGATGAGAAGCCCGTGCACCGCAACGAAGAGTAGCCCCCGCTCGCCACAACTAGAGAAAGCCCGCCCATCAATGAAGACCCAATGCAGCCAAAAATTAAATAAATAAAATGAAATTTATTTTAAAAAAGAAGAAGAGTTGACTCCCCGCCAGACTCATTCTGTCCCAGAAGACATTTCCAGACAGGGCCACAGAGCCTCAGAACCCTTGTCAACACCACACTGGAGATACCACTATCATCCACTACTGACAGCTGACACGCAAGATAAATCTAACTTATCTGCTACGCTGGGGTAAGAGAGTGGGCCATTTATTCAGTGGATACTTTGCAGCCAACAGAAAAGATGACACAGATCATATTTATGGATGCGGGGCAGCTCTACAACAAACTGTTATGAGAACATTACAGACAGAGTATGACCTCATTTTGGGGTGAAAGTGATGATAGTGGTAAGACTAGGACGCTGTGAGGTCAGGGGAGGGAGGAAAGGCTTATAAAAAGTACCACCACCCTGGGCACACGTACGCCACTGCACCACAAACCTCGGGGTCATCACAACAGATGCAGAAGCACCGTCTGCTGGAATCCAACACCCACCCCTGACAGACAGCAGCCGCGCCTGGTGAAGGGCACGCGGGAGCCTGCAGCCGACTTCAGGCCTGCGGGTCGGAGACTGAGCGCCTCCCCGGGGTCAGGAACAGGACGGGTCCCACATCACAGAGCTCTAGCCCGGGGCTGGCAGACGCTGCTGTGAAGCACAGACAGTGAACTGGGGCTCTGCATGCTGAACATCAGAACTGAGGCATTTCATCAGTACTTACGCAACAGAAGAGGGAACGGAATTTTTACTGAGGAAACTGAAATAGATATATATTCAATACCATATGTACACAGGCATACATATCGGGTGCACTGCTGCCATTATTATTTTGAACAAACTGTTATCTATTAGATAAATGAAGAATAAGAAAATTAAGCGTCTTTATTTTACCTTCACTTATTTCTTCTTTGATGCTCTTCCTTTCCTTAGTAGGTCTGAGTTTCCGACCTTTATCATTTTCCTTCTTTCTAAAGAACTTCTTTTAACAACATCTCTAGAAGGCAGGTTTACTGGCAACAAATTCCCCCAATTTCTCTTTGTCTGAGAAAGTCTTTACTTCTCCTCACTTCTGGAGGGTAATTTCTCAGGGTACAGAATCCTGGGCTGCTGGTTTTTCTCTCAACACTGTAAATATCTCACTCCACTCTTTGCTTGCAAGGTTTCTAAGGAGAGGTCAGATGTAATTCTTATCTCAGTTCCCCTGTAGGTAAAGTGTACCCCTCCCCTCCAGCTCCTTTCGGGACTTTTTTCTTTATCTTTGACTTTCTGTACATTGAAACTGACATGCCCAGGTGTAATTACTCTGGCATTTGTCCTGCTGGGTGTTCTCTGGGCTTCCTGGATCTGTGGTTTGGTGTCTGACATTGATTTGGGGAAATTCTCAGTTAAAATGTTTCAGTATTTCTTCTGTTCTTCTCTGTCTTTTCCTTCTGGATTTCCCATTATGTCACACCTTCACCCCACAGTCCTTAGATGTTCTGTTCTTTCAGCCTTTTCCCTTTGCTTTTGGCTTTTCAGGGAGTCTGTCGAGATGTCCTTTCGCTCAGAGGTTCCTTCCTCAGCCGTGTCCACTCTAATCAGCCCATCAAAGGCAACCTTCATTTCTGCTGCAGGGCTCCGATCTCTGGTGTTCCTTTTCGGTTCTTCCTTAGGATTTCCACCTCTCTGCTCACACTCCCCTTATGTCCTGCGTGCTGTCTACTTTATCCATTAGAGCCCTCAGCACGCTGACCACAGTTGTCTTGAGTCCCGGTCTGATAATTCCAACATCCCTGCCGTGTCTGGTTCTGATGCGTGTTCCATCTCTTCAGATTCTGTTTTTTGCCTTTTAGCATGACTCGTCGTTTTTTTCTTGTTAGCTGGACATGACACTGGGTAAAAGGCACTGCTGTGAATAGGCCTCAGTGCTGTGGTGGTGGGTGGCGGGGACAGGACACCCCACAGCCTTGACCACGGTTGTCCTCGGTGAGCTTGAGCCTCTGGACTGTGAACCTCGCTCATGCTTCTCAGGTTTTCCTCCCCACTCGGGCGGGACAAGGTGGCTGAAGTTGGGTCTTTCCTGCCCCCAGGCCAGTTTTGCTCCGATAATAGCCCAGCAGGCAAGGTTGTGGTTAACTGGGTCCCCGGAGGTCAGGTCTTCTTCAGACGTACCCGGGGCCTGGGGCACTTCTTTCCCCTCCCCTGCTGGGGGAACCTGGTCGGGTTCCTGGAGACGAACCTCACAGCATCGCGGGGCTCGCTGTGAGACCAGCCCCCGGGCAGGTCTCAACTCTCGGACTTGTCTACCAGGAGCCTCAGCGACCCCTCAGTCACAGGTCAGTCTCTCCTGCCCAGGCTCTGGCTCCTGGGCGTTTCTGGTCCTGAGTCTGCGGCAGGCAGCCGTGCGCCCCCGCGTCTGTGGTCAGTGCCCCATCTCGGGGGCAGCGGCTGGCCCTGCACCCTCCTCTCTTACAGTCTAAGAACTGCCGATTGTTCAGCGCGTTCTGCCTCTTACTTGTCGTCGGGACGAGCGGAGACTTCTAAGCTCCTTAGGTGAGGCACCAGCCACCTGAAGTCACGAAGTTAAAAACACAGTAGTAATACCCGAGCGTGAACTTTGCAGTGCGGCCACTAACGAGAACGGACGCCTGTCGGGTGGCGGATGACGTTTGTTTAGTGGGGTAAAAAGTGCGTGCTGCTTAGCGCCAAAACTGACCGCCCATGTCCATCTGCAAGGAGACCTTACATACTTCACCTTGAAAATGCCTTTGCACACAGAAATACTGACCTCAGTCCAGATCAGTCGTCCCTCAGAAGGCGCTGAGGGAATTCTATTAGATTCTTCTCTTGGGATTTGCCTTTGTTCCACAGACTGATCACTTCCCAGTGGAGGTCAGGTGGATGCCCCTCGACTGCACAGCTAAATGGATTCTGAAACACGGAAGCTGCTTCACCTGCACCAGGCCCCAGACTCCACCAGGGCTGTTTGCTGGGGCTCAGCAAACAGGTCTGCTGTGAGTCTAGGGGATGGTCTCCGTTCCCCCTGAGCTGCCGACAGCCCGGGGCGTCCGCACGGCAGCTGGACGGGGCTTGCGATTCAAGAGACGTTAGTTGTTGAAAACTTCCCAAGTTGTAGGTTTTGCATTTCAGTATTGCTCTTCCTTATGACATTAGGCTGGATTCATCAAGAAACATTATTAGGTCTTTAACAAAAGCAAATTTCCACAGCCATTCGGTGTGATGTTGTTAAAGGTGTTTCTTTTCATTCAGAAAAACTTCAATCTGCCCTTAGCTCAAAAAAACAGAAAAACACACACACAACAAAAAACCTACCACCGCCAAGGCATCAAAATATTGTGCGGCTGTGACAAGGGAAGTCGGGATACTCAGCTTTTAACTCTGACAAAAATTCACACAAATGATCACATCCCAAAGCGCGAATGGATTCCACCACGGACACCACTGGTTCAGGACATACGAAAGATCCGAGTGTCTTCTGCAAAGTGCCTGCTGGTTGATGAGTACCGTGATGAGCCTTCACAGTTTAGTCAATTTGTTCAACCAGGTATTTCCCTGACCCCCACACACGTTCACCAACACGGCTGTGACACATCTCAACAGAACCCACTTCAGGTTGTACTGAATTAGCATCTTCTCAACTTCCTGGAAAACCCTCTCTCCTGCAGTTGTGCCCCGTGGACTCTGCGCAGAGGCTCATTCGCCCGTCACGTCAAACGCACCCAATAAACACTGCGCAGATCGGAGACTCCGGAGCCGAGGAAAACCACTCAAGCTGCCCGCCTCGCTTCCGAGGGCTGGCGTTGCCCCTAACCGTCAGCTCCCTGAGCGACGGTTCCTGCCACGGCTCCTGTTCTCCAACAGGCTTGCTTCCTCTGGACCGGCTTCCTCAGCTGCTGCAATCAAGCAACATTTCACCAACTCATCACCAGCAAGTGATTTTCCTTGCGTGGCCAACAAACGAGCCGACCAGAAGCCTACTCGGAGTGCAGCCTTATAGGTTATTCTTATTTTTGTGAAGAAATCCTGCTGTGATGAGACATTCCACTGTAAATTTTCAGTTCTTTCTAAAAGTTGCTTTCCTGAGTGCTTAGTCTGATGCCAACACATCTTATGACTTTCTGTTTTAACACAGATGTAGTGTCACCACAAGATAAACAGATGCTTCCCCGCTGACAATGACAATCCAAGGACAAGACCACCCACCCGTCACCATGGCTGAAAAGCTGGACGCTTCTCCCCTTGTCTTGATGCGGTGGGTGCTGGTAATACAGCCTCCACAGCGTTTGTGCCGACGGGGCCGGTCCACCTGCTGCAGATGCTCCAGCCGCCAGTGAGTGTGAGACAAACGTGCGTCCCTGAATGAGCGGGGCTGTGTTCCAGCAAACTATCCGTGGACGGAGACATCTCAACACAAAACTTTCACGTCACAAAATATTCTTTTTCTCTTGATTTTTTCCAACTATTTAAAAACGTGGGGACTTCCCTGGTGGTCCGGTAGTTAAGAATCCACCTGCCAATGCAGGGGACACGGGTTCGATCCCTGATCCGGGAACTAAGATCCCACGTGCCGCAGGGAAACTAAGCCTGCGCTCCGTAACAAAGAGCCCGTGCACAGCAAAACACAGCGAGGACCCAGCACAGTGAAAAAAAAGAAAAAAGAAAAAAGTGAAAAACACTCTTGGCTCAGGAGCTGCACGCGACAGGCAGGGCCAGGTCTGGTCGGCAAGGGGTCTGCCGGCTCCTGCTTCAGCCAGCGCGAAGAGGCAAGAGAAAGAGACGCAGGTGCAGCTGCTTGGCGGAGCAGCCCTGCTCCAGAATAAAGCCCTCAGACGTACTCACCCACGTCCACAAAGTTTGTAACAGAACATTCACTGCGCCCCTCCCCAGGTTAAAGCAAAAGATGACACACGTGAAGTGTCAGTCAGGAGAGGAGCCTGGATGAACGGGAGGGGCCCCAGCAGCCACCGTCGAGACCCCGGAGAGGAGCAGCTGCAGCCGCGCGAGCGTGTGTCACACAAAATAGGTCACGGATAAAGTTTACAGGTAAAGATGCTGCCTCGGGGAAAACGGGCTTTCCTAAATTATAAAAACAAAAAGAAACAAGAAACAACTAAAAAACTCATTTTCCACCTAAAAGGCTTCATCTACAAGGGAACAGAGAAACACAGTCTACCGGCCACAGGCTGGATCCAGAAAGCCAAGCCACTTTTTATTTCCCAAAATTCGTGAGAGGATGCATGCCGGAAGTGAAGCCCCCTGCCACAGGGTAGGCAGCTCGAAGGGGCTGCAGAGCAGGAGGGCATCCTCCAGACACCCCGGGCCCCCAGGGTCACTGCTCTGTCTCGGGTGAAATGTGCTCCGGACTCTCTGGAGGACCCGGAAGAGGGCCCATCTCAGAAACCAGCTTTACAAGCTGGCCCAAAACCAGAGAAACTGCAGACAGCCCACGTTCAGAAAACAGCCCGCTGCTACGGACTTGGATACTACAGCAATCTTTTAAAGAGCAACAAAGGACCAAAAGTTTGAGGAAACAGAGGAATGGATTATTTGCCTACCCAGAAAGCACCCTGGACTGAGGGCAGAGCTCAGGCTGCCCTGGGCATTAGTGTGAACTTGGGGAATTCTGGAATCCCTCCGGTTCTTCCACTTCAGGGTGGCGATCACGGCTACAGGCTGCCTGTGGAGACGACGAGGGGACGCGTGCACAGGACAGGCTCGGCAGAAGTCGGCAGTCTTACACCCGCCCTCTTCCCTCACAAGCCAAAGCTCCACTGAGAACGCGCCACCGTGCTCCCCACGCGCCGACTGCTGGCCTGAGACACCACCGCCCCCGGGGGTGAGCCGAGACCCTGCAGACCGGCTCCAGGGAGCCAAGTGGGCAGTGCCCGCCAGCCACAGATCGAGGAGGCCTTGAACTTCAAAAAGGACGTAACTGCAATAACCTGAGAACAGTAAATGCTCAAAGCCATCTGATCGGGGCTGGAGCGGCTGGGAAACCAGCTCATTTTCTGTAAACAAATAAAGGAAAACTTCACACGTTTGTTCTGCTGTTCTGTACAGAGTGGATCTCGGGAAACCAAGCCAGGGAGCGTGTCTTTATGGAGGCCTCCCCGCCATCAGTGGAGGCGGGTGACGGAACAGGGGGCGCGGTCTGGCTGCCTCCAGGCCTCACGGGCTCTGAGGGGCCTGGCTGGCAGGACCACATCTGCGAGGGCCCCGTCTGGGCAGAGTGACACTGGAAGGCGCCAGAGTCCGACGGGGCCTCTTGATCCCACCCACACACAGGAACGTGGAGACAGGAGGGGCCAAGGGGGGGGACCCGCGTGGACCTTGACTGAGACCAACTAAACCCCGAGAGACGGGAACGCCTCACCCACTAGGACCTGATGCAGTAAGGAATCAGTACTGTCATCTCGGTTTACAAAGGTGCTGTAGCTCCGAGTTTTAAGAAAAATCCTTCTCTTTGGGGAATGAATGGCAACGTTTCCAGATGAAACAACAGGAAGGGTGGGGGAAGGAGGTGAACAGGTTTCACCACAAGCTGACAACTCCTGACCTGGATCATAAATACATCGAGTTCTTTACGGGATCTTGCGTGTTGCACACTGCAAATATCCTGTAACGATTTCGATCGGTGTCAGCACTTTATTCTCCTGCAGTCTTTGCCTTTCCCCAGCACTAGAAAACCCTTCAAATGTCCGAATGTGATTGTTTTTATCTACATTTACTCAAGAAATTTGAACTCCTTTTTTATGAATGAATTCTACGAACAATGAAAGAAGACTTTAACGATATCACTCCCTAGGTTGTGTCTTAAAGATCAGATGTGACATCCACTGACCTAACCGAATAAGCCTGTACTTGAAATTATAACCCTCTTCTGAAACACAGTGGTGAGAAAACACTGCCCAAATGAATTGCTAACGTATCTTATCTTTGAAAGAAAGTTGTGCCTACCTTTTATTAGCTGGCACTGCTTCACCAGCCACTGCCCACACTGAACAGATTTCTGAGGCCTGTGTCCCCGCCCGCCCCCCCAACAAGGGCAGGACAGTCTCAGTGTTCAGAACTGCAGAAAAGTTTTAAAAAGAACAGCCGTTTCCACTTTCAGGATATTTGTACCACAGAGTATTTCTTCTCAACTCTCATAGATTTGACTTTAACTACAGTTAAACTTCACTGACACAGGGTTCCCGGCCTCACCTCCAGGCGGCACAAGTGAGAGGCCACCCTGTGCCTCCTGAGCGAAGTGGGAGGTGTGATGATGGATGAAGCCGGCCAGCACACGGCCCCCACCTGCCCCGGGCCCCAGGCCAGCGGCTCGGCGGAAACTGCACCGACTGGACGGCCGGCCGAGCGAGACGTCCCAAGCCAGGACCCCGGAGAGAAAAGCCCCTCAAAGGCCGTGCTGCAGACGCAGAAGTCCAGGTGGATGCTCTGACACTTACCTTCTTGGAGGCCTGGGACCAATTTGTAAACAATATCTTGCATGGTTCTGTCATGACTGGCAAAAAGAACAGAACAGGTGGGTTAGCCAGAAGCGTCAATTCTCTAATTCTCGAACGTTTTCCATTTAACAATAATAAACTCCACAATCACAAATTTGGAGTTTTGGTTGAATTTTGCTTCTAGTTTGCACTTCAGAACAAGTCTGTGCTAGCAAAAGTGACACATGGCCGGAAGGAACCCGTTGTTCAATTTGGGCTCTATATGCTTGTGAACATTTCAAATAAGGAGGAGGACACAGGCAAGATCCTTCGGTGACCAGCTCCCTCTGCCCGCTGGGCTTCTCAAGTCCTAACAGGTATCAGGCAGCCTGGGCTGTGCCAGACCAAAGGGAGTTTCTCACACTTTCCTGACCAGGGTCCGCGCCAAGAAATACCTTTCACACTCCCGTGTACCTGAACGCGTGGGGCGTGCGCACACACAGAAGCATAAAACACAGCTGGCCTCCAGCAGACACGACACCCTCCGAATTTGCTACTAAAGCCACCAGCTTCTCAAAAAGCTCGTCCGACCCACAAGACCAGGACGCTGGGCAGAACCGCTGCCACACGGCTTGACATCGGGCTGGCTGGTTCCTAGGTCCTGACCTGGGAGCGGCCTCTCCCTCCCACGACACCCCCAACTCGGGGGTCAAAGTGCAGCCGGCCCCCTCCTTCAGCCCCGCCCCTCCTGGCAGGGCGGCCCCCATCTGCCCCGGGCCTCAGGCCAGCGCCTCGGTGGAAACTGCACCGACTGGGCGGATGGCCGGGCGGCCGGCCGAGCAGGGCGGCGCGAGGCTCGGGGCGAGGCCCCGGGCCGCTTACCCGATGTACTGCAGGGGGTGGCTCTGGTGGATGACGATCCTGCACGTGGGGCACGTGTTGTTCTCCTCCAGGTACTTCACCAGGCAGCTCCGGCAGACTGCAGGGAGCGCGCACGTCAGGGCGATGCGCGCGCACGCCAGAGGGGCGGGGCGCGCATCAGAGGGAACGGGAGCGCGCACGTCAGGGAGCGCGTCGGAGGGGTCTCCGCTCCTCCCGGTAGGGCTCCCCGAGGCCACAACGGGACACTGGTGACAGGCCCGCCGCCCGGGTCCACCACCACGGAGGAGCATCAGCTGCCCCTGGACAGAGCTGAGGCCCAGAAACAGGAGGGGAAACTGGAGGAGCAGCTGAGGGGGCCGCAGATGCGCCTTCACGTCCTGTCACAGGGGCTCCGCCACAGGGGCTCCGCCACAGGGGCGATCAGTTACATTCTAGAAGTTAGCCTGAAAGATCACCGGATTTCTTTGTAGGACAAAATGAGATAAAATTTGCTGAATATAACATATAATACTGCCAGCCAATATCTTAAAATACAATTAACTTTAAAATAAAAATTCTGTCAAAACTGGCAGATATTTTATTTTCTAAACTGAAAAATACAGGATCAAAACTCGTCAGTGTGAGAGGATTCGTTTTACTTTAGGAAGTGCCTGCCCCTCGGCATCCTGGGCCGGCCTCACAAGAGGACCCAGCCTCCAGGTGAAGGCTGCAGCCTGCTCGGCAGGGGCAGGGGCGGCAGGGCTTAAAGTAAGGCGCGCCCAAGGTCAGCGCCAGCTCGAAGTCTAGACCTCCAAACACCCACCGGCCTGAGGGGCAGACGAGCAGACTCCTCTGTCTACAGAGTTTAAGGAAGTCACTTGCAAACGGCAAAAATAAGCATTTCTGCCCACTAGAAACGAACATTCTGTCGTACCACACGTAACGGTTTAGTTGTTATATCGAAATACCTAAATTTTCCTGTTTTTATTCAGCTTTCTTAAGTGACATGTCTACTGAAATTACCCACAGTGTTTTAACTTCAGACAATTTTTCTCATTTATCTTCAAGATCTCCTTTATTCCTGCTGCCGTGTCCTGCTGTGTACTTGAGCTAAAAGCTTTTGGTAAAGAAAGCCAAAGTATCAAAGAGCACACAGGACATTCCGCACATACGTGTGTGCACTCAGTCACTGCTCCCCGCCACGGCTGTCTAAGGCCACGTTCTAGAATATTCTGCACATACATGTGTGCAGTCACCGTGCCGCCCCACCCCCACCCCCGGCTAAGGCCACGTTCTAGAATTTTCCACACATACACGTGTGCAGACACTCGGTCACCGTGGTCGCGTCGATGAGATACCCGCTGCACAGGCGGCAGGTGATGTGGGCGTTTATGTCCCAGAGTTTAATCTTTCTGGTCAACATCTTTGGCTTCTGCAAGAAAAAAACACGTATTAACTAATACACGAAATGGTGTGATGTTTCATCAAAGGTTCGGGTTCAGCGGAAATCAAGCTACAGTCTGTGTGTCCAGGAGGACCTCAGCGTGAGCAGGGCTGAGGCCAGGTTCCCGCCCTGCGGCCCTGCTTCCACCATGAGACAGGCAACCACCCGGCCGCCCCTGGAGGACTGGGTCATCCTGGCCCCAGGGCAGCGCTGGGCCGCAGACACGCTGCCGCTTCTCGCTTCTCCCCCTTCTGGGCCCCCGGGCCCTCTCTTCCTGCTCAGAACCCCGCGAGGCCAGCTGGTGAGGTGGCGCAAAGCAGGGGAGGTTTGTGGAGCAGTGGGCGGAGAGGCCAGGGAGCAGGTGGGCCGAGCTGAGTCTGGGTCTAGGCAGAAGAAAACGTGGTCTCTCTGGAGCTCTGGTTCCTCCGTAAAGCCGACCACATGGGAGCAGCTAAGGCCCCCCCACCCTGGCAAGCACAGCCCACAACACGGCATCGTAAAAGTCCAAACGTCTGTGCACTGAAGTGTGGACGCGTCGTCTCTGCGCCGAGGGGCGGGTGCCCTCCAGAGCTGTGGTGGCTCTGACTGGCTCTCCTGCCAGGCCGCAGGCTCACGAGGGCAGGGTCTTGTCATCTGACCCAGTACAATGCTGTGCAGCAGGGGAAACAGTCCCGAAGACACCATGTTCTACCCAACACCTGTGTGTCACCTCACATGGCAAAAGGCCCCTGAGGCGGGAGCCGGCCCTGGAAGCCCCAGCAGGACCTCGTGTCACCACAGGGCCCGTACGAGGGCACGAGGCTCGGAAGAGACTGGAGAAGCTGCCTGTGGGCTGTGAACAGGGAGGGGGCTTCTAGGAGCTGGAAGGAGCCTCTCCGAGAGGAGCAGCCCTGCCCACACCTGGATTTTAGCCCCGTGAGACCCGTTCTGGACTCTGGCCTGCAGTGCTGGCAGGTCAGACACCCATGTGGCCGCAGCCACTAGATTCCTGGGGATTCCCTGCAGTACAAGTAGGAGACTTGCCGGATGCTGACGCCGTGCAGGATGCAGGGAATTTTCAAGACAAGCATCAAGAGAACTCTGCAGAGAGACAGACAGGACCACACTCCAGGAGATGGAGGGCCTCCGCATCCGCGTGGGCGGCAGGCTGGACAGTGCCGCCTCGCCCAGCAGCCACAGCGCACGGGCTCCCGTGGCTTAACACTGTTTGCCCGAAGGCAGAGGGAAGGAAAAGGCTGGGCGGGCGGGGCCCCCTGGAGACTAAATCGTCACCTGCACTGAAACCCAGTGGAATCGACTGTCAGCGCAGACTGACGCAACCAGCAAGGCTGCCGGGCTCAGTTCACCCATAAAGCGAGAGAGCCTCTAAACCAGCAAGAACGCCCTACGACTTTATTCACAGAGAGTAAGACGTGAGGCAGACACTCGCGGTTCTCACCCGAGTCTCTCCTCTCCCCTCGATCACAGGCGCGAGCCGACGCGTGGTCCCCACTAGAGACACCTCTCCCTCGGCCCCTGCAGTGGGCTCTGAGCTGTCAGGAGAGACTAAAAGGGGTGGTTCTCACAGGGGCCCCACGGGCCGACCCACGGGAAACGAGCCCACGTCTGCGAGGCCCACTCGCTCTGGTGTCATGGTCACCACGTGCTGTGCCAGGCCTGGCCTGACCACTCGCACCCACTCGGACCGGCTCCGTGAAGAAGGGCCCACACGCCTCGTGGGGCAGGAAGTAATGGGAAATAATCTAAAAGAGAGAAACTCTAGTCATTCCCAAGGGAAGCAAAGCAGAGACGGGAGAGCACTGACTGGGCAACGTCCCCGCTGGACGCCGAGGCCCAGGGTGCGCCGTCCACCACCGGCACGACCGAGCCCAGCAGTGTGCCCTCGGCTCACTGGGTGCTGTTCACACACGTCACCAACCCACAGCCACATCACAACCAAAACCAGCTCCAAAGTCACACAGACGGGGCTTGGGGTCAGTGTGAATTCGTGTTTAGTGGCAACCAGGCAGACAGGTACACGTGTACGCACACGAGTGTGGACTCACCCACTCACTCCCAGTTCTGTCTGCTGGGAGGGCCCGGAAGTGACCACTCCTGGGCAGCCCTAGGACCTGGCATGCCCACACCACGTGTGCCGCAAGGGGCCAGCGCTGCCTGGACACGCAGCCAACTCCGGGCTGGGCAAGGAGCATAGCAGGACCTGGGGCCCCACTGTGCTCAGATGGGGAACAACTACCATCACTGCTTACCACGGCAGGATAACAGAGGCCCATGAGGCTACACAGACAGACAGACAGACAAGGGACGCCCTTCCTCACAGAATGGGAGCTGATAAGTGGAAGGAGGGCTGCAAGGTCACCACCCCAGGACAACTGCAGTGACCACTCGCTCAGGAATCCTCGGCGGGTGGTCAGCAGCAGCGAGACTTCGCCAAGGAAGTGAAGGTTCCTAAAGGCTCCAAGCTTCTCCCCACCAAACACTCATCAGCCCCAAGGGAGGGCGGGACCCTCAGAGGAGAAAGCCCTAGAGGTCCCTGACTGGGTGACCAGGTGACACCTAGGTGAGGACCGGCCAACCATCACACGGAGAAGGACACAGCACCCCTGGCAGGACTCCTGCCAGAGGGTCCCCCACCCCGAGTCCCCAGGGGAGAGGTCACTCTGCAATGCCATCAGGGTCGTAAAAGCTAAGGCCAGACAGGGGGCCAGGCTGTCCAGGCGCAGCGCCCGCCAAGGGGCCTGGGCAGCCAGCTCTGTGCCCACACGGGGCCTCCATGCCGGCCTCAGGCGCACAAGCAGCTGCCGTCGTGAGGGGCCAACGCTCACGGTCACCACCGCCGCGGTATGGTCCCCAGGCCGCCCTGCACAGCATCCGACACCCAACACCAGACACCAGGTGGGCGCCCATCCAGACAGAGAAGGATGGCGGCTCGAGGCTCTGGGTCCCGTGCTCCCCCGCCAACTGTGGGGCCCAGGCAGTAGCTCGGACACTTCCTGGGACAGCAGGCCCGCCTGGAGAAGGCCGCATCTCCCACCTCCTTGCGAGGCCGTCTGTCCCCTCCTGCTGCCTCTGCATCGGACGCTTCCGGCTACGGGTGCAACGCGGTCACTCCTCGTCCGCCGTGCCCTCCGCGCTCTGGCTCGTCACGTCTGTGCCTGCCTTGTGTCTCTCGCTGTCTTTCCATTTTCTAGCACAGAAACGGCACCTGCTATTCAATTTCGTGTCATTTATGTGACGCACACAGCCCTGTAATTACAGTCTCCCTAGAAGTTTTAGATGAGTCCCACGTAGCAAACAGTGGAACAGAGTCGATCAGAAACGTTAATCAAGAGAAAACTTGAATATGTATAAATAATTGTGCCCTAATCTGCTCTGGAGCTGTCACACGTTAAATTTTAAAGGAGTTACAAGGCACTGACTTTTTCTATGGCTACAACAGACTCATAAGGTGTAATTCAAGGTAAATTTAATCAATTCACATGCACTGAAAGAAGAGGAAGATCAAAGTTTACACCGCATTTACCTGTACACACAGCCGGATCCTCCGCTACATTTTGAAGCCTGTGGAGACACACGGGACGAGGCGTCACCCACACGTGCGGTCCACACAGAGCCTGGCTCCCCGGACCAGCAGCTTCGGCTGCTCAGGTGAACAGGTCTCTTCCTTTACCTGCTTAAAACAACCAAAAGAAAAACAAGCCTGGCTGACAGTAAAGGCACGGGCCACGGAGACAGGGGCAGGTCTTGGTGGCAGCCTGGTGGCACCGAGGCCCAGGGGCTGCTGGGAGCTGGGGGCATGCAGGGGCTGCACCATGTGCTCTGGGGACCAAGACAGCAGGACAAGGGCCCCGGAAAGCTCCTGGGGAGACGGTGGGCTTCAGGGTGACCTAGTGGGAGGCTGGGCCTCAGGGACACCGGGGAGAGCGAACCGTGTTATTTAACTTCTGTGATGCTGTTCGCATCTCACGCCCTGTGAAGGTGTCCCCCGGGCCGCTCACTCAGTGACCCGGAACGAGGACGCCCACAGGCTCGAGCCGGGCTCTGGGCCGCACGGACGACAGATACAGCAGCGTGTGGGGATGGAGCGGGCCCGTGCAGGCTCGCGTGGGGCCTTGAGGCCTCAGCCAGGTGAGCACAGGCAAGCACGGGGGAGGGGCTAGGACGGGCGGCACCAACCAAGGGGCAGCGGAAGGGCGGCGCTGAATCGGTAGCACAAGGCCCCCGGAAGGACCTGGCCTCAACTCGGGGCAACGGGAGCTGCGGGACCAGAGAGCCGCCAGCTGCTCTCAGAGGTCTGAGGGGTGGGGTGGCTGGGCGTCCAGAAGCTCGGTGGACCCCCCCTCGTCTGCCCATGCCGCCCCTCCTCATGGAAGCCCGAGGTCTCCCCACCCATCAGGGGGGAAGGGGGCAGGGCCCGGGGGCTGCTCCCTGCTGAAAAGCAGGGGTGGAAAGCACCAGGGCCCCGAAACCACGAGAGGCACCTGGGACAAGAGGCCTGATACTCAAGTGATTCGTATTACACCCAACTTATACCACTTTTCCTCTCCAAGTTTTCCCATAACTGCATGCTTTAGTAACTAGTCTTTAAAGCTCAATTAACTTTTACAAGAAAAAGGAAGAAAGGGAGGAAGTGGGTCAGTTATTCAGGGAGATTAAAAGGCACTTACAAGAGAACAAAGAGGAGACCCGAACGTGGGTGTAGACCACAACCCCTGTGGGGTGTAGACCAGAGCCCCTGTGGGGTGTAGACCAGAGCCCCGTGGGGTGTAGACCAGAGCCCCTGTGGGGTGTAGACCAGAACACCAGTGGGGTGTAGACCAGAGTCCCTGTGGGGTGTAGACCAGAACCCGGGAGGTGTAGACCAGAGCCCCTGTGGGGTGTAGACCAGAGTCCCTGTGGGGTGTAGACCAGAGCCCCTGTGGGGTGTAGACCAGAGCCCCGTGGGGTGTAGACCAGAGTCCCTGTGGGGTGTAGACCAGAACCCGGGAGGTGTAGACCAGAGCCCCTGTGGGGTGTAGACCAGAGTCCCTGTGGGGTGTAGACCAGAGCCCCTGTGGGGTGTAGACCAGAGCCCCGTGGGGTGTAGACCAGAGTCCCTGTGGGGTGTAGACCAGAGCCCCTGTGGGGTGTAGACCAGAGCCCCTGTGGGGTGTAGACCAGAGCCCCGTGGGGTGTAGACCAGAGTCCCTGTGGGGTGTAGACCAGAGCCCCTGTGGGGTGTAGACCAGAACCCGGGAGGTGTAGACCAGAGCCCCTGTGGGGTGTAGACCAGAGCCCGTGAGGGTGGAAACTGCTCCACCTGCCATCCACACGGCGGCCACCGAGCCCTTGAACTCTGGCCAAGTGTGAGCGCAGCGCCTCAGTGTACTCAGTTTGATTTAATCTCAGTGTGGCCAGCTTCACAGTTATAGATGCTTGACATGAGTTCTTAGACAGCAGTGAACAAAAAAGACACAAATCCCTAGAGCCCACATTCTCACGGAGGAAGACAGACAATAAATAATAAACGCCACGAACAGGTACATTATTTAGATGTCAAAGGTGACAAACACGACCAACCAGAGCAGGGAAAGGGGTCGGGAGAACAGGGTGGCCGGGAATACTTCACTGAGAAGGTGACGTCTGAGTAATAATGTAACTTTATGAACAGCTCCACGCCAGTCGAGTTGGAAGTTCGTGAGAAACTGATAAATTCCTAGAAAACCAACTCAGCAGAACTGAGGCAAGTGGAAACAGAACCTGCAGAGTTAGTCCTAAGGAAGCTGACCCAGGCCGGTTCTACCAAACCTGTGGGAGCCCCCTCCCACACAGACCCACCCAGAGAATCCTTGAGACAGTTTCCCGGCTCTTGCGTGAGGCCTACACCGGAGTGGAACGGGGGGACAGACAAGTGACAACCGTGACACCTCCTCCGGGGTGTGCAGGAGGGCCAGCCCAGAATACGAGGGACTCGTGTAAGGAACGCATGGAATTTATGACAAAAGCTAAAGGAGGGAAATGATAAGGTCCTCCCGAAGACGCACAGAAATCATCTGACGAAACTCATCACCCGTTCCTGATTTTCACACAGCCCTCAGCGTGACTGTCCACGCCTGATAAAAGCTCTCCATTTAAGGGCCACCAACACACATATCCACTAGATATGCCTGACGTTCACAGCTCTCTTCCCAGCAGCCGCCGCGGGGAGCAGCGCGGCTGAGCGTCCCGAGTCCTCTGGACGCGGTCTACGGCAGGAAGTCAGCACCCCTGGGGGGCTCGTGACTGGCCAGACGCTCCAGGACACCAACGCTCCAGGAGGCCTGGCCTCCCCCGAGGGGCCCGGACACTGCCAGGTGGCCTCTTCCCACCTCCCCACTCCCCCTGCACCCCCGCAGCACCCGCTTTCCAAGGGGACCCTTCTCTCTCCTCCCTGGGGATAGAATATCAGCTTCCACACCCCCTTCTCTGGTATCCAGGCTGATCCAGTCCCCACTCTGCTTCTCGAGGGCTCTGACGGTCCCAGCAAGCCCTTCTCATTCCAGAAACTTCCATACCTCCCTCCCGACGGGACCCCCTCGACAGGACCCACCCACCCGCTCAGACCTCTCCCTCCCGTCTTCCGTCCCCTACCCCACAGATCTGCTCTCGACAAGTTTCCGGTGACAAGGACCGCGCCAACGCCCCCAATCTCCAAGGCCACTGCCCACTCTGCAGCCCAGCTGACCCCTCTCATGTGGCCCCTGAGACGGGGGAAGCAGCAGGTCATGGAGACCGACCCCAGCCCGACACTGCAGAAGGGCCAGGCCGCGCTCCCCACACCTCTCAGGCTCACCCCGGGTGCCAGGGGCATTTGCGCCTGCGAGAAGAGGCCCTGCCTTCCTGTCCACTCACCTCGGATCACTGCCCACCCTGTCTGCCCTGCTCCCGCCCCCGCCCCTGACTCCACAGCATGTTTGAGGGGTCTTCCCTGCACCGCTGCCCTTGTATTACACCTACGTTATCCCTTTTCGTCCTCTAGGGAAATGCACTGGGTTTGTTTTGCAGCATAAACGCATTTACTAATCACAACCTGGAATTCTTTACTGAACGTAATTAAGGAGAAAGCCCTACAACCCTAACCACCCAACATTTACTGCTGTTCCTAGCGTAACTGTGCACTTCCCTCCGATACTTCGAACACACGCACACCCGCATTCTCACTCAAGTGCATCCTCAGACCCTTGTGACACACGAACAAAACGCGAGGATGCGCTAGCACTCAGCACTGGGCACAGTCCGCGGTCTCCGACCGCGGCCATGGCCACATGTGACCGGGGGCCCCCTCGGCCCCACCCAGAGGCGCTGGCCTCAGCCAGTCCCATCCCCTTCCCCTCAGGACCCCCGGAGAAAGAACTGCCTCCCCACACAAGCCCACCCCGGTCATGCTTCCCGCCGTTCACCTATCTGATGAGAACCTTAACGTTTTCTATTTATTTGGGGGTTAGCGTTGCTAAGTTATACTTTCCTAGGAAACGGGTCATCAAATTTATTGGCAAAGAATTGCTCACAGCAGCCTGTCAACTCATTAAACAGCTGCACCGCGGAACGCCTGACAAATAACAACGGCACGTACTTTAAAGGACCGCCTGGGCCCTGACTCTGGAAGCTGTGTGCACGGGGCAGGCCGCCGTCCTGAGCCTCGCCGAGCGGCCGCATGGACGGCGCATGGACGGTGGCTCACTCCTTCTGTCTGAGCGACGCCTGCCCTGACGCCCGGCCCCTCGCCCACAGCGGGCAACCTGCCTGCATCCCTCGGGGCTGTGGGGACAAGGCTGCCGCGAGGCGCTGTGGCCGCGGCTCTGTGCGGGCGGCCGTTCCGGGGACACGCCCACTGTGGAGGCCACCTGTGCCCGGAGGGCCGTTCTCCCAGCCTCGCCCCAACACCACAGCCTCCGCGGCCTTCTGCGCCCGTGGCCCAGCCCTGGATGATGCCGTGGCTCCTGTCCGGACGGCCCCCTCAACCACGGCACCGCCGATCACTTCTCCACAGAGAAGCCTGAGCAGCCAAACCAGACACACACCCCTGAATAAACCAACCGAAGGAACCCGACTGCTGACAAGGGGTGCCCTCCCTCCACGTTCCGCCCTGACCACGTCAGTGTCCGCGACGGCACCCGTCCACGTCGGCTCCATTCCCCTTGGCCTTGCCCACCCCTCAGCTGTGTACGTGCTGCTCCCTGGCAGCCTGACACTGCATCCTCAGGGCGGCCACCAGAGACCCCAAGACTCCCGGAGAGGCCACCCAAGCCCCAGTCCTAACCCGCTCGCCGTCCTGTCCCCACGCTGTCATCACCCTCGGTGTCTGTGCTGGCGCCCCCGGCAGGGCCGAGGCCGTGTCCTCACCACGGGGCACCACGTCCAGCAGGGTGCCCGCCCCAGAGCCGGTGCCCAGGAAGTAAGACCTGTCCAGTCAGCTGGCACCCAAGCACTCTGGGAAACCTTCTCCTCCTCCTTTCACCAAACTGCCGGCCTCTGCTCCCCACCGACACCCTCTTCTCAAGACCAGCCACTCCGCGCGGAGGCTGTGCTCAGCTCCGCCCCCGACTGCACCCAGGCGAGCTGGACAGGCCACCCCGGTGCCCCGGGCGGGTGCACGAGAGGAGCCCCGCTCTGTCGGGCCCCCCGAGGCCCTTTGCCCGGCCGACCCGGCCCCATGGCCTCACTGCTCTCCCTGCGGCCCCGGCGGCCTTGCTCACCAGGCGAGCCCACACCCATGACAGTGCCTGGCACACAGTGGGTTGCGGGACTCACACTCTGGTAGCAGCGCTGGGTCTGAGCAAGGCCTGAAAGGTGGACGGCCCCGCAGGGTTCTGTGCTCACACCTGCCCCGCTCCCGGGCCGTCCACGCCGGGCCACACTGACCCCAACACGGCTCGAGGGGTCCCCAGTGTGAAATCCTGCAAAGGCTCAGGGAAAGCTTCGGCCTCCGGTGGCCCACGAGGCCCCAAGGCCACCTTCCTCCACGACGGCCACGGTGGACCCCCTTGGGGTCTAGAACATTCTAAGTGCAGTCCCTCCTCGGGGTCCTCGCATTACTGCACTCTCTGCTGGGACGTTCTCTCTCCGACGGCCTCGTGGGCCCTCCGTCACCCCCAACAAGCCTCTGCTCCAGTGCCACCTCCCTAGCGAGCTTTCTGAGGCCCCTCTGTCTAAGGTCTGTGCCCACCAGCACAGGACTCTGAGCTGCCACCCCCACACCTGTAACTTACTGATTCTGTATCACCCACCTCCCTAGACTACAGAGTCAGCCATGTGACCAGCAACACTGAAAATTCAACAGAAGGACTGTATGATAACGTTGAGAAAACCCTGGGATCTCCCTGGTGGTCCAGCGGGTACGACTCCGCACTCCCAATGCAGGGGGCCCGGGTTCGATCCCTGGTCAGGGAACTAGACCCCGCGTACCACAACTATGAGTTTGCGTGCTGCAATGAAAGATCCCACGTGCTGCAACAAAGAGCCGGCACAGCCAAATAAATATATTTTTTTAAGTTGAGAAAATCTTTCCAAAGGGTAGAAAAGACAGGAAAGAGAGGAGATGCAACATCCAACTAACAGGTGTTTCAGAAAAAGAAGACAGAAGGGCCTTGACGTCCAGTCTCACGCTTTACTTCTCAGGCTGGGTAATGAGCACCTGTGTATTCCTGTGTCATCCACCATGCTCGTTTACAGGCAGTATTTCATGACTTGGAAAAAGTGATTCAAGTATTTCCCCAGCTGGAAGAATCAGACGGCAAGGGACCAAGTGCCGACCCATATCCAACCAGGTCCCCGCATCTGAAGCCGTCACGGGCACCAGGAAGGATCCTAAAGGTTCCGAGGAAAGGAGGTGCCCCACGCGGGGCAGGAGTCAGCCAGCACCAGACTCTTCACCTGCAACACCGAACTCTACGGGGCAAAGCGGTGACTCTTACCAAGGTCCAAAGACAGACAACTTTAAGGTAGATTCTACATCCAGCCGAACTACCGACCAAGTGCGAACTTTCAGAGGTCTCAGGAAACGCGCTCAAACACTGCTTCAAAAAATGCCCTTGAGGGCTTCCCTGGTGGCGCAGTGGTTGAGAGTCTGCCTGCCGATGCAGGGGACACGGGTTCGTGCCCCGGTCCGGGAGGATCCCACATGCTGCGGAGCGGCTGGGCCCGTGAGCCATGACCGCTGAGCCTGCGTGTCCGGAGCCTGTGCTCCACAACGGGAGAGGCCACAACAGTGAGAGGCCCACGTACCACAAAAAAACAAAACAAAACAAAACAAAACAAAAAATGCCCTTGAGCACGTGTTACGTGCCAACAGGCGCTCACGTGTCAGCACAGGTGCAGTGATGAGCAGGCTGGGCCGCTCTGACTGGGACCGAGTACAACCACGTGGAGGGACGCCCCAACTTTGACCCTGGGGGGCAGGGCACCGTGCAGACAGGGCGACAGGGCGAGGGACCCCGCACGCCCAGCACCAGCCCTCTAGACAGGACGGGGGTGAAGACAGGGGGCCAAGGAGGGTGCGGGGATCAGGCCCAGCCCTTGAGAACCTGGGCCAGGACAGTAACGTCAGACAAAGTGAGGCCAAAGGGAAGGTGCAGTTAGAACGTAGCCTGAAACAGACTGTATTTGCAAAATCACATCGATTTCCCACTCAGATCCAAGCTTTGGAGAGCCACGAAAAATGCCACGAAAGGACTGGGGGACCCCAAGTTTCCACTGGCAGGCAGCTGGCTGCGGACACTACTCCACAGCAGACATGGGGCCCCTTCATGAAAAAACCACGGGCGGAACCACAGACCTGGGCCGGGATCCCCACAGGGTCTCAGAACTGCGTGGCAGCTCGACTCCTTGTCACCCCCCCACTTCCCGCGTCTGAACTATAACAGTTGCACCTGCTGGCATGTCTGCCCTGTGGTGCTACGGGGCGGGCACAGCGCCCACCTCGCTGGTTCATAGCTGCACCAGACAGGTGATCCAGGGGATGAGACTCTGCGGAAGCTTGGAAGGGAGGGGCAAGTGTGTTTTGCATTTGGGGGATATGAAATTTAGGGGGGCCAGAGGGGAGACTATGGTAGGCAGAATTCTGAGAGGCCCCAGGATTCTGGGCCCCAGTGTACACAAACCTCTGGCCTTACTATCCCACATACTGCTGTAAAGGGGTTTTTGAAGATGTAATTGAGGTCTCAAATCAGCTGACCTTAACACAGGGCGGGTATCCAGTGGCCTGACCAAATTGCATGGTCTTTCAAAGCAGAGTTTTCTCTAGCTGGTGGCAGAAAAGAAGGTCAGAGGGATGAGCCCTGCTGACCTGGCAGAAAGCAACATGGTCTGTCAACTGCCCATGGCCCCCTGGGCAAAAAACGGGGGTGCCTCTAGGAGCTGAGGGCAGTCCCCAGCGGTGAGTCCCAGACAAGAGCTGCAGCTTGGCCCACACACTGACTTCAGCCTCTGAGGCCCTGAGCAGAAGAGTCAGCCACACCCGGCTGCACTCCTGACCGTGGAACTGTGACTAATAACTGGGTGTCCTCTTAAGCCACTAAGTTTGTGGCAATTTGCTTTCCAGCAATAGAAAACGAAGACAATAGTGTTTAGAGAAATGGACGATGCTGGCAGAAGTCCCAAGCATGTAAAATACAGAGTCACCACCAACTCTGGAAATATTCTCACTAGGCAAGTATTCTCCCAATTCTAGAGACCAGGATCAGGTTAACAAGCACATGGAAGCAGCGGGAGTCCCCTGGTATGGACTGAATTGTGTCCCCTGGTATGGACTGAATTGTGTCCCCTGGTATGGACTGAATTGTGCCCCCAAAATTCATGTGTTGAAGCCCTAACCCCCATCTCCAAACATGGGGCCTTTGGGAGGTTGAGATTCAGGACAGTGGGGCCAGGATGGGATTGGTGCCCTGAGAGGAAGGGCTCAGCAGGCTCCCTGTGTGCCTGTGAGGACACAGCAAGAAGGTGCGTCTGCAGGCCAGGATGCGGGTCCTCACCAGGAACCAAACCCACTTGGTAGTGGCCTGAGCTTGGACCCCAGCCTCCAGGACTGTGAGAAATAAATGCCTGCTGTTTAAACCACCCTGTGAAGGGCTTCCCTGGTGGCGCAGTGGTTAAGAATCTGTCTGCCAATGCAGGGGACATGGGTTTGAGCCCTGGTCTGAGAAGATCCCACATTCCGCGGAGCAACTAAGCCCGTGCGCCGCCAACTACTGAGCCTGCGCTCTAGAGCCCACGAGCCATGACTACTGAGCCTGCGCTCTAGAGCCCACGTGCCACAACTACTGAGCCCGTGTGCCGCAACTACTGAGCCCGTGTGCCACAACTACTGAGCCCGCGAGCCACAACTACTGAGCCCGTGCGCCACAACTACTGAGCCTGCGCTCTAGAGCCCGTGCGCCACAACTACTGAGCCCATGCACCACAACTACTGAAGCCCGCGCATAGCAACGAAGAGCCAATGCAGTCAAAAATAAATAAATAAATTAATTAAAACAACAGAAACCAGCCCGCAACGCTCTGTCCCGCAGCCACGCTGAGGCATGCTCTCCGGGCCCCTTCAGTGAAACGCCAGGGAAACCCGTCTGCCTCCAGCAGCTCCCAGCTCCAGCATGCAGAAGGCAGTTTCTCTGCGATAGCAGAAGCCCTATTTCCTGTAACAAGTTCAAAAAATTTCTACCCACTAAACCTTTTACATATATATATATATTTTTTTAAATAAATTTATTTATTTACGTTTGGCTGTGCTGGGTCTTCATTGCTGTGCGCGGGCTTTCTCTAGTTGTGGTGAGCGGGGGCTACTCTTTGTTGTGGTGCGCAGGCTTCTCATTGCAGTGGCTTCTCTTGTTGCGGAGCACGGGCTCTAGGCACGCGGGCTTCAGTAGTTGTGGCATGCGGGCTCTTGAACACAGTCTCAGAAGTTGTGGTGCACAGGCTCAGTAGTTGTGGCATGCGGGCTCTAGAGCGCAGGCTCTGTAGTTGTGGCACACGGGCTTAGTTGCTCTGCGGCACGTGGGACTTTCCGGAACCAGGGCTCGAACGCATGTCCTCTGCATTGGCAGGCGGATTCTTAACCACTGCGCCACCAGGGAAGCCCTAAACCTTTTATAAAGTCTGCTAAAAGCAACAAAGCTGACTGGAGTGGGACTCACCACCATGTGCCCGCAAGAAGTGATGCAGTGGCTCCAGGACACCTCCCCGTCAGACACAGATGGAGGCGGCTGATGGATTCACCCTCTTGCAAGAGCGAGGGCAGCTCTCCAGCACGAAGGCACGACTCCCCTGGGCTCCCCAACAGTCTCTGCTCCCTGGAGACTCAGCCCAGCCCACAGGGCCCCGGGAACCGAGGCACGAGAAGTGTGACCAGTAGCGCTGGCCGAGTGGTGCCACAACCTGACAGCACGGCACGAAGCACAACAGTGCCTGAGAAGCCAGCTCAACCCAGAGCCTGGCCCAGCCTCCGGCTCACCCCCTGTAGTCCACAGAGTCAACAGGACAACAGACAAAGGTGCGCGACACCATAAGTGAAGAATCAGAAAAACTCAGATGGCCTGGGAAAGTCGATGCTGTATGGGGAAAGTGGGGAGCCTGAAATAAAAGACACTACAGGGGGCATGACCCCCAGTGCCCCACGGGGAACTGCGTCTGGTTCAGGGAAAATGCCCTGGAAGACACTGTTGAGACAACCGGGGAGAGTTGAAAGTAGACAGGAAATTAGCCAGTATGTGGAATAAGTGTCTACTTCTCAGGTGTGGTCATGACATTACAGTCGTGTGCAGACCATCCTCTTACAAGGACCTCCGTGCTCTGAATTACCTACGGAACGTGGCAGCTGGTTTGCAGCTCCTTTCAGATGATTCAAGGATAAATATGTATTTAAAAAAGAGATAAGCAAAACATAAGTAACTGCTGGATCTAGGGGAGGGCAGAAGAGTTGGCTAATTCTTCTGGTTTTTCTCCACTGTGTTTTTTTTCTCAAACACTTCAGTAAAAAAGAGTAAATTACTTGAGAAGAAAAGAATAGGCTAACCCTCCTCTGCTCCTCACTACCTGTGACCATGCCCTGTGCCTGCATGTCCTCGCCACGCACGTGCGGGTGAGCAGAGAGCAGCCTGGGGTGACTTTAAGGTCGAAGGTGTTGGGACTTCCCTGATGGCCCAGTGGGTAAGACCCCGCGCTCCCAATGCAGAGGGCCCAGGTTCAACCCCTGGTCAGGAAACTAGATCCCACATGCCACAACTAGAAGATCCCACATGCCGCAATTAAGACCCGGCACAGCCAAATAAATGAATAAATATTAAAAAAAAAAAAAAGACTGAAGGTGTTAATACACAGAACACCTTAAGAACAGGGCCACAAAAGGGAACAACAAGGTCAGCTTTTAGGTATTCTTCATTGAGCACCTATTACATGCCAGGCCCTGCTAAGAATCAGCAAATATAGCAGCTGACACGACCCACACAGGTCAAGAAGTCTGTGGACAGCTTTCTACTGTTTGCTTATTTTGTGTTAAACAACTGGAATTTGCCGTTAGTGTCGCAAAGTCCAGCAAATATGGATGCATTTGCCCCCCCAAAAAAAATTCCAGTTAACCTCAACTCTCTAAATTCACCTAAGCATTAGAGGTTCTCTTCAAAAAAAAAACCCAGTCAACCTAACAATTGGTTTTTAAGGACAATATTTTCTAGTGAGTTTTAGTTCTTCTCAATGAAGGGTTTTGCTTAATTTAATGGACAATTCTGAAGCAATGCTCCCGCCTTAACCCTCTCATCACATGTTAAGTGTTTCATTATTGTCGTCTGGGCCTTCATATAATTCAGTGCTGTAGGGAGAAACATGCAGATTAGAAAAGACAGTCTATTTTTATTTTTTAAATAAACAAATAAATTTATTTATTTATTTTTGGCTGTGTTGGGTCTCTGTTGCTGCACGCAGGCTTTCTCTAGTTGCGGCGAGCAGGGGTTACTCTTCATTGATGTGCGTGGGCTTCTCGTTGCGATGGTTTCTCTTGTTGCAGAGCACGGGCTCTAGGCACGCGGGCTTCAGTAGTTGTGGCCTGCGGGCTCAGTAGTTGTGGCTCGCGGGCTCTAGAGCACAGTCTCAGTAGTTGTGGCACACAGGCTTAGCTGCTCCACAGCATGTGGGATCTTTCCGGGCCAGGGCTCGAACCCGTATCCCCTGCATGGGCAGGCAGATTCTTAACCACTGTGCCACCAGGGGAGTCCCTCTAGTTATTTTTAAAAACGTCACTTTTTAAAATTCAATGAAAAACTATCAACTTGTAGAGCTGAAGAACAGTTCCATTTTTTGACACACAATGAACTGTGCAGCGTTTTTGCAATAGTGACGGCAAATATCAGAAAGGTAGTAAGAAACTGTCCCCAAACCTCAACATATTTCAATAGAGAAGAAGATTACATTTTCAAATTCGATTCTGACCATTAACCAAATAAAGCTCCAATGAAGTAACAAATCCTGCCACTTAATAGATTAAAGAGTAACAGTACAGACCAAAACAAACCTCGCTTTATAATCCAAAGCAAACAACCCAAATAAATAATTCCAGTCACTGGCAAAGGGCCCTGCCTCACCCCAGCAGGGTGGAAACCTGGCAGGTCCACAGAGCAGGGTGGCAGAGGGGACACCTCCCTCCACGTGGTGACAAGCTCTCGAGGGAGCCTCCCGTGCGGGCCCTGCACGGGTGCCCTTCACAGCCCTGTGCTGCAGCGCCAGCCCAAGCGCCACAAAGTCCAAGCACCGGGGAGGAGAAGCCACCGGGCTGAGCACAAGAGGCCCTTGCACACAGGTTCCTGGAGCATCCTTCCCTACAAAGGTCAAATAAAAACATTTGGGGATCTCACATCTTAAAAACGTCTTACAAATGTCAGTTGATCATTTCTGGAGGAAAATAATTAGCAGGAATAAAATGAAGCTCTAGAAACAACTAAAATCGCTGTACTTGAAGCTTCCAAGAACTCTGTGTCGCCGACACATACACACCTACAATTTAATTGTATGTGGGAAGCGGGGGAGCTTATGGCTTGCTACAGCTGTTCTAAGTTAATTCCTAAAAAGCTTTCTTATTTGTAATTTCTCTCCTGTCATGCGTAAGCCCCGGCGTCATCCCATCATCACAATGGTGACATCAGAGCAACTACAGAGACAGCGGAGCTGCTGCAACCTTGGGCTGAGCACACAGCTCTGCACAATTCTGTTCATTCACCTGCAGGGCACTTCTCAGGCACAGGCCCTGCAGGAGCTACCACCACCTGATCAATGCCAGGCATTAGGATGGCCCAGGCCCACCCCGCCCAGGAAGCACACCCCTGTGGAGTTCCTCCTCCTTAAGCGTGGGCTGGGCCTGATGACTAGGTTCTAACAAAGGATAGGGCAAAAGGCATGGGATATCACTGCCAAGATGAGGTCATGAAGACTGGCCTCCTGCTTGCTCCCTTGTCCTGTCGCTGGCCCTCGAGCTGCCCCACAGATGTCTCCAGCCAGCAGCCTGGAAGCAACTCCTCCCCAGATGAACCTCCAGACAAGACCACAGCGCCGGTGGGCACCCTGACGGCAGCCTTGTGAGACCCTGGGCCCAGCTAAGCTGTGACTGGACTCCTGACCCACAGACACTGTGAGATAATAATTGGTATCGTTTTAAGGCACTACATTTTGGGGTAATTTGCGGGACAGTAATATATAAATAATACAACCATCCAGCACTAGCACACCTTCAGAAATCCAAAAATGGGAAAATAAAGAGCCTAACCAAACCTGAATGCCCAGTTTTACAAGTCTTTTCCAAAGCTTCACAAAGCAAATTAAGTTTTTTAAAAAGCAAAGTACATGTTAAAAAAAAAAACCCACAGGGACTTCCCTGGTGGTCCAGTAGTTAAGAATCTGCCTTCCAATGCAGGGGACGCTGGTTCGATCCCTGTTGGGGAACTAAGATCCCACATGCCACGGGGCAACTAAGCCCACGCGAGCCCAAGAGCCCGCGGGCCACAACTAGGCAGAAGCCCGCGCACCGCAACGAAAGATCCCGCGTGCCGCAACTAAGACCCGACGCAGCCAAGTAAATTTAAAAAACAAACAAACAAAAAACACACACACACAGAAAAAGCAAGCACTGAGTAACAAGGTCGCAAGTGTGGTTACATTTGACAAATCAAAATAGGCTGGACTATTCAGGGCTTCCATGCGCTTAAGCTTAGTTACAGTGAAATGTTACACTGAAAACGCAAAGGGGTTTTCTCCTAAGTAATCAAGAAGTGAAGTTATGGCACGAAATGAAATACCGAACTGACCACTTCAAGCATCTCCCTTGGGAATTTTAGACTTGTGCCTCACCCTAACACAGGGCGACCTTTCTGAAAGCACTCCCGCCTTTCGTCCACGCAATGAATGTGCTGCACGCCCACCCCATGCCAGGGAGCCAGTGCCTGCCTGGGCTTTCCATCCTCTCAAACTCCTCCAACATTATCCTACTGGACACACTCTGGAGCCCTTCCCCAGCCGAAGGGCAGCACTTCTCCATCCCCACTTCCAAATTAAAGGACAACGCGGGCAAGATCTAAGTGAAGTCTGCTTCGAAGGTTTCAGAGAAGCAAAGCTCCCATCCCAAGGTCCTTTCCTGGAGTGGAGGAGGTGCCTGATGGCTCACCTGACACGCACTGGGCCGTCTGGCTCCAAACCCTTCCCGCAGCCCACACTCCCAGCTTGGACCCCACCCCTCCTGGAAATTCCTGGACACAGAAAACACCTCCAGACCTTGAGAATGGGGCTCTTTTGGTGACACCACTGGAGGGAGGGGAGGACAGGAGTGGTTGAAGGTGCCTGACACTGACCACAGGGCCCAGGTAAGGAAAGGATGGCAGCCCTGGAGCAGGGACTGGGAGAACAGGGTAGGGGACAGCTTTCTGGGTCTGGGGAGGGGCAAAGCACTGGCCTGGGGCATGGAGCCAGTGGGGACTAGGAGCCCCCACCCCCACCCCCGCTTGAGTCCCCAGAGATGGGAGGATGGGCCTCAACCCTGCCTACCCCCAGGGCCCAGCCCAGGCAGCATCTGCTGAAGGTCAGAAGGTTTGTGAGGCCCAGGTGCTCAGGGGCCTCACGGAGAGGGCTGGTTTGCACCTGTGGGGCTCAGGTGACCAGGATCCCTGATGCTTCAGAGCCTTTACAGAAGCCAGGTCCAGCTGAGTGGGCTGGGTAGATTCTGGGCACCTCTGGAACCTGCCCCAGGGCCCAATCCCCTGGGGGTCCAGCCTGAGGTCCCGGCGCCCCTTACATACCACCCTTGGGGTCTGAGTGCTTCTCAGGGACTCATTCAAGAGCCTTGGCCTCCCTGGGGACCTGACTCCAAGTTCCAGCTCTTATCACGGTCGTGGCCCTCTCTGACCGCCAGCCTTCTTCACGGCTGCCCCAACATCCGACTCTCCTACATGACCTACCTGGGTCATCCCTGGAGCCTGTCACAAGGCAAGAGCCCTCCACATGGCACAGTCCCAGGGTCATGGCCTCCTGGGAAAGAGAGGCTGTCCCAGGGTCCCAGAGGTGCTCACAGGATGGTTCCAGAATTCTGGTCCCACTGGGGGCCAGTCCAGGGGTCCAGACCTCCCCAGGTGACCCATCCTAACGTCCAGGCCTCCTCAGTGACTTGTCCCAGTGTCCCAGCTGTTCCTGGGTTCTGGCCCTGCTCGGTGACCTGTCTCGGGTCCAGCTCTCTCTGATTCCTGCTGAGTCTTAAGGTTCCAGCCCTCCTCCGTGACCCATAGTGAGGCTGGACCCTCCTCCATGACCCGTATCAGGGTTGGACTCTCCTAGGTGATCTGTCTCAGTGTACAGTGAGTGCTTCCTAGTCCTTTTCTTGTTGGGTCCCGAGGTCCAGCCCTCCCCGGTGACCCGTCCTGGGGTCTGGTCCATGGTCCCTCCGCGGTGGCCATTCCTGGGGTCCGGTCCTCCCTGGTCACTCCGCGGTGGCCCGTCCTGGGGTCCGGTCCTCCCTGGCCCCTCCGCGGTGACCCGTCCTGAGGTCCGGTCCTCCCTGGTCCCTCCCCGTCCTGGGGTCCGGTCCTCTCTGGTCCCTCCCCGGTGACCCGTCCTGGGGTCCAGTCCTCCCTGGTCCCTCCCCGAAGACCGGTCCCGGGGTCGGGCCCTGCCCGGGGTCCCGGCCCCGCCGAACGGAGTCGGGGATCCGCAGGCCGGGCCGACGAGGGCGCAGGGGCGCGGACCAGGGTTCGGAGCCTTCCGGGCCCGGACACGGACCGAGGCCGCGGCCTGTGTAGCGAGCGCCGCGGGCCAGGCCGGGCGGGGCGCGGACTCACTGACCTGCCGTCTCAGCTGCGGGCGAGCGGGGCGCACGCGGGGGCCGCGCCGGGAGAGGGAGGGGGCGCCGCTCCCTCCGGGTCCCCCCCAAGAGCAGGAGAAAAAAATCCGTCCGGAGTTTAAAACAAAGAGGCGGAAATGCCCGAGCAGAGCCGAGCGCAGAGTCGGGGGCGCCGCTCTTGGAGCATGCGCGTTGCGCGGACCGGCTCCCACCCGGCCGCCGGGGCAGGGGCGGGGCCTGGAGTCGGTGGGTCCCGGGGCGGGGCCCAGGGCGTGGTCAGAGGGCGCAGGCGCGTCCGGGCTGGGCCGGGCCCTGGGACCTGGAGAGGCGAGGGGGCCCGCGGCGGGACCTAGGAGGGGGCGTGGTCAGAAGGTGTGGGTGGGGACAGGGGGCGGGGTCAGAGGGAGAGGGACCTAGAGAGCCCCGGGGCCGGGCTCTGCGCGGACACCCGTGAGGGGTCGGGGAGGCGGGGCCAGAGGTGGGGCGGGGCCTCGAGGAGGTGTAGGGCGATCCCTGGCCTGGGGGCGGGGCCGAGGCGGGGACGGGGCGTGGTCGGCTGGCGCTGCGCCAGGAGGGGGAGCGGCTTGCGGAACCCTGGAACCTGCAGGCAGCTGGCGCTCCGGGACCAGGGGTTTCCTCCGAGGGAGGCGGTCTTGCTCTTGCATTCCTGTTCTTCCTGGGAACTAGCACCAGGCAAGAGCGGGGGCGCCTCAGACAGAGAACCTGCCTCCCGGGCTCCCGGACAGTAGACAACAAGGCAGACCCCACAACTCGTCCCTGTTTCCGGCTTTCCGCAGGCCCCGCCCTGGAGCTGTAAGCAGTGACCGTGATGTCCACGCCCTCGTGGGGTCCGCACTGCGAGGAGGGGCGGGAAGAACAGAGGAGAACGTGAATGCGGTGTCCTGTGGGAAACAAGCCGGGTGGGGTAGGCAGTGGGTGTCCGGAGTTGGTTACATAGAGTGAATGGGCACGGAAGGGCCGCAGGGAGCGAGCCCTGCAAGTGTCTGGGGATGGGGCCGGTTCACAGGCAGGAAGTCCAGCCAGCCTCAGGCCCCGAAGTAGGAGGGGGTTGTGGAGGATGCTTTCCAGAGACCAGCCCCAAAGCTAGAGGGCACAGAGAGGCTGGAGATGAGGTCAGATGCGAGGTGCCTGGGCTGTCTGAGCAGAGGGCTGTGGGCACGGGACTGGCGTCCCGCTGCCTTGTGTCTGCGGGGGCGAGGCTGGAGCAGAAGGCAGCGCAGGGGTGCCAGGGCGCTACACCTGGTGGTGTCCTGGAGGGCGGGAAGGGTGGGACTGCTGAGAGGAGGCAGGGGTGGGCAGCTGCTGACCACCTGGGGAGGTGATGTCGCTAGACCCCCAGCTGGGACTGCCGTGAGGCTGGGGGCTGCAGGAGTGCAGTGTGAGCTTGCAGTGTCTGGAGATGATGAGATGGTCAAGGGAGCGAGTGAGGGATGGGGGACCAAGCCCCCTGCAGCCCTCCCAGTGGAGAAACCCAGGAGTCCAGGAGGAGCCAGTGAGAAAGACCCAGATGGAGCAGACTGGGGAAGAGGACCCCAGGGGTGAGTGATGTACATTTGGCTGCTGGAGGGATGAGGGTAGCGAGGCCCCTCCGGGGCCATGGCCAGTGCAGTGTGGATGCATTGTTGGGGTGAAAACAGATTGCTCAAAGGAGGAGGGCAAATATAAGACAACTTTTCAAGGTTGTAGATGGAAGCCACAAATGGGGCTTGGAGGCCAGGAGGAGAAGACAGTTTGATATTTGGACTGGAGCCCTGGTGACCTCAGTGGTGCTGACTGGGTACAGGGGGAGAATGACCACGCTGCATGAGCTGAGGTCCCCACCTAGGACTGGGGACTGGATGCAGGGGGCAGTTGGTAGCCCTTCACGTTGGGGGGGAGGGGAAGACCCTGATGCATGGTCTCCTCTAGCTGCTTCTGTTTTCCAGTACAATGGGAGCTCAGGTGACCCAGGTCGGAAGTGGAGGCCCAGGGGACAGCAGAGTGGGAGCAGCCCTACGCTGAGGGCAAAGTGGCCCCAGGAAGTCACCTGACAACCCTGTGACACCGTGGCCACCTGTCTGCAGATGGGGCAGAGCCAGGAGCAAGTGTGTGAGGCGTGGCAACGGTTCCAGATTCGTTCCAGGCCTAGGGCCTCTTGCTGGGGATGCACACCAGACATCTGCGCTGCCCGCCTGTTTCCCTAGGTGACCTCATCGGTGACAACACCCCAGACCTTGACCCTGAACTCTGGGCTCCGGTGTCCAGCTGCCTGGCCACATCTCTGCTGGGATATCTTTAGGGAACTCAGGCTCTGATGTCAGAAGGTCAACCCCTGGCCTTCCCACAGCCCCATGGCAGGGCTCCTTCCTGCCTGCTGAGCCGAGGCACCGGGGTCCTTGCCTCCAAGCTCTACTGACGTGGGCTGTCAGTAGACCCCTCAGAATCTGCCACGGCACCCCCACCCCCACCCCCCAGGCCCAAGGCCAAGCACCTCCCCCAGCTGGAGAATCAGCTCAGCACCGGCCTTCTGCTTCTGTCCTTGGGCCCCAAATCTATTCTTAACGTGAAAGAGTAACTCTCATAACACATTAGCCAAGGAATGTCCCTCCTCTGCCCGAAACCGTCCAGGGGCCTCGCTCAGAGCAAAAGCGTAAGAGTGGAGGTGACGGGGGCCCAAGGACACCTGGGATGATGGAAATGTGTGTTGTGTTGATGGTGGTGACAAGCTCCTGACTGTGTATATGCGTCAGAACTCACGGAAGTCTACAGGTGACCTTGTGTGGATATACCCCATAGGGCGGAACAAAAAGAAGGAGCCAGAAACCAGGACAGAAGCAGTGAGAGGTGACCCCACCCCACCACGCCCACGCCTCCCCTTTCCCCAGAGGGCGAGCGGTCCTCTCTCCTCTGCCTCCTAGCCACCCCCGGGGGCCTCGTCCCTGCCCCTCTCCGATGGACCTGTGTCCCCTTCCCCTCTGGTGGGCCATTCCGGTGAGGCTGCCCATCTGAACAACAGAACAGAACAAACAGGATCTCTCTTGACCTAGAGCTGCTCTGCTCGTCTTTGCATATAGCACGACTCCTCAGAAGTGCTGTCTACACTCGCCCGCCCCAATTTCCCTCCCTGTTTCATCTCTTAACCCTGCAGCCTTCTGCCTTCCCCCAGGAAAATGCTCTGGTCCAGGTCTCCCCAGGTTTTGTGGACTGCATCCATCGTCATCTCTGCCCCTCCGCGCTGCTCTCTTCTCCTGGAAACACTTTCCCCTTGGCCCACTGCCCCGTGTTCTGCCCCCGAGCCGACCTCCCCTCCTCTCCCTGCAGCCGCTCCTGGCCAGCGCTCTCACTGGCGTCTGTGCACCGCTGTGTCCCTCTGAACTGCAGATGGTGAACTTGCCCGTCTCAGCCCACGGCGTGCCATCTTTTCTGCTACTGGGCCACAGACGTTTGGACTCATGCCTGATTCTTCTCTTTCTGTTTTCCCACAGCCAGTTCATGGGGAAGTCCTCTCAGCTCTATCTTCAAACCTGCCTAATGCAACCGTGGCGCTCAGCCTCTGCAGCGGCTGCTGCCCCGGCCCGAGCCCACCTGTTCCGTCTGGGTTGGTGTCACAGCCTCCGCCCCCGACCCCCGGTCTCTCGCGGACAGGGCAGCCAGTGGGCCACCCCCTCAACGCCTGGGTCAGCGTGCAGCACGCCTCTGTGCAGCAGCCCAGCAGCTGCTCCACGTCCTGAGGTCCTGCCTCGGGCCTGGGCCCTGCCCCCGCTCTGGCCTGGCGTCCACGGCCCTCCCGGACATGCCGGGCCCTCGCACCTCACGGCCACGGCTGAGCTGCTCCCAGGCCTGGGTGGCGCTCCCTGGCCGCCCACATGGCTCCTCCCGCACTCAGGCCTGTGCTCAGCTATCTCCTGAGGCCTCTCTTGACCAATCTGGCAACAAACCCCAGCGCTTGACCACCTACCTTGTTGGCGAGACTCTCATCTCAAGTATTGTTGGTGGGAACAGAGGGGAGATGGACCATATCCAGCAAAATGATGTGGGCATTTATCCTTTGGCCCAGCAATCACCAAGTAGGAATTTATCCCAAAGATACACTGGCAAAAAGGCAAAAGATTCATGAACAAGGCTACTGATTGCAACATAATTTGTAATAGAAAAAACTGGAACGGTCCACATGGCATCAGGTGCAAGTCCTTAATAAACCATTGGCCCTCTACACAGGGGCTTGCAGCTGTAAAAGGAGGGCCAGACGCCTGTACATGCCGTCATGGGGTCGCCTCCAGGACGGTGTCCAGGGCACACCACTAAGATGGGCAAGATGGAGAAAAGGGTATTCAGCCTCTGCCACCGCCTACCCAAAATGCGGGGTTACTACTATGCGTTGCACGTACCTGCCTGTGTTAGAAATCCATGTGGCTTCCATGAAGGTGGCGCCAGGAGCAGGACTCACGTCTCCCCGGACCCCTCATAAAGCACAGAGGGGGACGCAGCAGCGCAGCAAGACAGGTGGCCAACACTGACCCCAAAGCTCCACGACAGCAGGTGGCTACGGCCTCCGGCCTCTGCTGCCTGAGGCCAGCACGTGTGTGGAGGGGCTGAGCTCACCCTCCCACCGGAAGCAGCTAGACGCTGGACCACATCAGGCAGTGCAGGCCGTGACTCCCGACAGAGAGGGACAAATGGAGCGAGCCGACGACCACAGGCCAAAGTGCTGGGGGCTGCAGGGCAGGGGGCCAGAGGGGAGGGCCTGTCCGGAGGGCCGAGTCCAGGCCGAGCCCTGATAGGGATGTGCGTGGAGGAAGCTGCCCGGGGCTACGTAGAACCCCTGAGAGGCGCCAGGAGAGACGCTCTGGGAGGTCACAGAGGGCTGGGCGTGTCCTGCCAGCCCAGGAGCCGTGGGGGCCAGGCACCAGGCCAGAAGATCACCGCCTCAGCAGAAAGGCAGCCCCCGTCAGCCTGCAGAGGAAACACATGGAAGGGACCAAGTGTGTCCAGGAGCCCCACCTCAGCCAGGACAAAGCGTGAGGGGGGAGGCACTCGACAAGGACGGTGCCCCGCGTCTGGAGTCCAGTCCCACTCACCGGGCGAGCAGAGGAGGGACCTGCGACTCGCAGTGGGGGCGGAAGTCAGTCACTGAGGCAGACGCACTGCTGACGCTAATGCCAGAACCGGTCGAACAGGCATTAAAACGGTTCCTGTAACTGTATCCCACGTGTTCAAAGGCCGGGAAGATGGCTGGGCATGCCTGGACGTGGGTCAAGACGCGAACAAGGCCACAGGAAGCAAAGGCGCTGCACAGGCTGCCGTGGCCAGGAGCCAGGAGCCAAATGCGGGCCACTAAGCATCAAAGAGAATAAGAGCGGCAGCAGGTTAAAATATACCAAATATGTTTAAACCACAAATACATATGCTACTTAAAAACCCAACGTGGTGTTGCTATAGGGCTCTGAGGAACCACCTTGTCATTTTCAAACCTGGTAGATGATGGGAGAAAACCCATCATCCACCATGCCGGGGGATACAGACCGCATCGCAGGGTAACCAAAGACGTGATGAGGGATCTGTTTTCTTTGTGAATATTCCAGCTAATACATGAAGAAGAAATATAGAGTTAACAGGCTTCCCTGGTGGTGCAGTGGTTAAGAATCCACCTGCCAATGCAGGGGACATGGTTCGAGCCCTGGTCCAGGAAGATCCCACATGCCACGGAGCAACTAAGCCCATGCGCCACAACTGCTGAGCCCGTGTGCTGCAACTACTGAAGCCCGTGCACCTAGAGCCCATGCTCCGCAACAAGAGAAGCCACCGCAATGAAAAACCCGCACACAGCAAGGAAGAGTAGCCCCCGCTCGCCGCAACTAGAGAGAGCCCGCACGCAGCAACAAAGACCCAATGCAGCCAAAAATAAAATAAATAAAAAATTTAAAATATTGCCATTTCACAGCCCTAATGGTAATGCCAACCCAAAAGGGAGATGGTCAGACATGCATGCCTTCTGGTCAAAGGCCGCACCAAAAAACCGAACCTGAATCCAAGTACAGCCAATGCTCTGTGCTTCACCCCACACCATTCCCCGTGAGCGCCCTCAAGTGGCCAGCAAGTCGGTTCAGTCTCTGTCGCAGGTCTTCTCCAGCAAGTGTTGGGGAGAAGCCCCCGTGACCACACAGGCGAGGAAGAGGCGCTGCCTGGGTCAGCCCCCGACAGTGGGCTGGCAGCGGGGGTGCACCTCTGGAGCCACGTTTTGCACCCCTCCAGCACCGGGAGGAATCAAGTCCCCTTCCTGCAAGCTGCCCTGTTGATGTGCCTCTGTGTCTGGTGTTTCCTCCCTGCCTGTGTCTCACTTCTCACTCTTTCCTGCTTCCTAAAATCATCTCCTGAGAGCAGCTCCTGACCCAGGTCTTTATCTGAGAGCAGCTCCTGACCCAGGCACCCCGGCAGGAGGGAGGCAGCTCGGGAAGCTCGGAAGCTGCCGCGCGAGAGGCTCCGCTTCTTCCAAGAACAACTTGCGAGGGACTGAAAAGATACAGTGAGGGAAACTAGAGATGGAGAAGGAGGTGAGCGTAGACCAATGACTGGTTTGTGTCCTGAATCAAACAAACTGAACTAAATTAAACTAAACACACAGGCATCAGTTGGAGCGACTGGACGCTGCAGCGATGCTTGATGGTCAGTTTTCCAGATGGAATCATGGGATTATGGTTATCTTTATCTTACCCTTATCTTTCAGAGATAGACACTAAAATATCTAGGGATGGAAATCGTATGGTGTCTGAGTAATTTCTCAGAATAATTTGGAGGAGTAGAGGTGGGGAGGAATCCGGAGAAGGCAAGATTGGCCACAAGCTGTCCGTAGCTGGAGCTGAGTGATATATTCACGTGTGTTTATGATACAATCTCTCTCCCTTTGTGTTTGTTTCCATTTTTCCATAATAAAAACTTTAAAAGTTGCAAGCACATTCGCTGCTGGCCCTCTCTGCTCTTTTTCTGAAGTGCTCACCCGCTTTGGGTGCAGTACAGACGCTTGTCTTCTTCACTCTCCTCTCTGGAAATCAGGCTCCCCTGGGAGGCGGGGGTGCCTTTGTCAGTTTCTTCAGAGCTGTAGACCCTGCACCTGGAGTGGAGCCTGGTCCCGAGGCCACGTCCACGTGCAGATGACGGCCAGAGGCTGAGGCTGGGGCAGCGGAGCAGGAAGGTGGGTGAACACTGAAGGGTGGTCAAGGGCTGGCCCAGCAGACAGATTTAACAGAAGAAAGGTGGGAGGACACAGAGGCGACAGTTGATTAGAGAGTAGCTGAAGTTTCAGATTTAAAGACTAACCGCAGATCCAGACACTAACGTAAAGATGAGAGCATGCTGAAAGCCCTGAAGCTGGGGAAGGACGGGGGAGGTCAGCCACCCACCAGCCTCCTCTGGCCAGAGAAGGCACACGATGATGGGAGAACAGCACCTACACCGTCAGAAGACACCACGTTGGCGATAGCTGAAGCCTGATTCTGACCAGGTATTCAATCACAAAGAAAGTCTCAGACAATTTGAAAAAAAATTATTTCATACAAATGACACTTTCTGACATCTCTGCAAGTAATATGGAATTAAACAATAAGACAGTTTTCTAAAAATTCTTGTTTGGAAAATTAGAAATACGTTTCAAACTAACTTGTGGATTGCGTACAGAAACTAATGTGGAAAACTACAAGTCTCTGACGAAAGAAATCAAGAAGATCCCAACAAATGGAGAGATATTCCATGTACATGGACAGGGTGACTCAATACTGTCAAGATTTCAGTTCCTCCCAGCTGGATCTATCGATTCAATGCAATCTCAATCAAAATCCCAGCTAATTATTTTGTGGATATGGACAAACTGAATCTAAAGTTTATATGGAGAGGACTTCCCTGGTGGCACAGTGGTTAAGAATCTGCCTGCCAATGCAGGGGACACAGGTTCGAGTCCTGGTCCGGGAAGATCCCACGTACCACGGAGCAACTAAGCCCGTGCGCCACAACTACTGGGCCTGCACTCTAGATCCCGCGAGCCACAACTACTGAGCCCATGCACCACAACTACTGAGCCTACACGCCTAGAGCCTGTGCTCTGCAACAAGAGAAGCCACCACAATGAGAAGCCCGCACACTGCAACGAAGAGTAGCCCCTGCTCGCCGCAACTAGAGACAGCCCGCACACGGCAACAAAGACCCTACGTCGCAAAAAATGAATAAAAAAAAAATCATCTTAAAAAAAAAAGTTTATATGGAGAGACAAAAAGTCCAGAACAGCCAACCTAATATTGAAGGAGAAGAAAAATTTGGAGGACTGAGGTTACCCCACTTCCAGACTCACCATAAAGTTACAGTGATCAAGTTAGTACGGTACTGGTGAAAACAGATAAATCGATCAATGGGAGAGAATAGAGAGCCTAGAAATAGAATCACACAGATTTGGTCAACTGATCTTCAACAAAGGAACAAAGGCAGTTCTATGGAGAAAAGACAGTCTTTTCAACAAATGTTACTGGATCAAGTAGACACCCACATGCCAAAACATGTAACACATGTAAAGACACAGATTTTACAACTTTCACAAAAATTATACACCTAAGTGTAAGACACAAAACTGTAAAACCCATAGAAGATAACATAGAAGAAAATACAAGTGACTGTGGGTTCGGTGGTGACTTCTTAGTTACAACACTGAAAGTGTAAGCCATGAAGGAAAAAGGTGGATAAATTGGACTTCGTTAAAATTAAAAACTTCTGCTCTGTGAAAGACACTGTTAAGAGAATGAAACGAAAAGCCACAGACTGGGGGGAAATTTGCAAAACACGTCTGTTATGCAAAACATGCAAAGAACTATTAAATCTCAACAATAAGAAAATAACCAAAGTTTAAAATGGGCAAAAGACCTCACCAAAGATGATTTACAGATGGCAAACAAACACATGAAAAGATGGTCCACATCATATGTAATCAGGGAAATGCAAATCAAAGCAACATTTTGATACCGCGACATACCCAATGGAATGGCCCAAATCCAGAACACTGACAACACCAAGTGTGGAGCGACAGGAACTCTCGTCATTTCTGGCGGGAATGCAAAATGGTGCAGCCACGTTGGAAGACAGTGTGGCAATATCCTAGAAAATTAAACGTTCTCTTACCATTAGATCTAACAGCTGTGCTCCTTGGTATTTACCCAAAGGAGCTGAAAATGTATGTCCACACAGAAAGTCACACATGAATGTTTATAGCAGTTTTACTCATAATTGTCAAAACTTGGAAGCAACTAAAATGTCCCTCAGTAGGTGAATGGACAAACTGTGGTCTATCCAGACAATGGAATACTATTCAGCCCTAAAAATAAATGAGCTATCAAGCCATGAAAAGACACGGAGGAACTTTAAGTGCATATTTCTAAGTGAAAGAAGCCAGTGGGAAAGCCTGCACACTGTATGATTCCAACTACATGACATTCTGGAAAAGGCAAAACAGTGGCGCTAAAGGAAGGATGAGTGGTTACTAGGGGTCTGGGCGGGAAGGGATGGGCAGGTGGAGCACAGAGGATCTTTAGGGCAGGGAAACTGCTCTGTGTCACACTATAATGGTGATACATGTCGTCATACATTTCTCAGACCCATAGAATGTACAACACCAAGGGTGATCCCAATGTTAACCACAGACTTTAGTTAGTAACAGTGCATTGACACTGGTTCACAATTACAACAAATATACTGATGTTAATAGGGGAGGTGGTATACGGGGGCTGGGGGAGAGGGGACATGTGGGAACTCTCTGTATTTTGTGACGAATTTTTCTGTAAACCTAAAACTGCTCTAAAAAGTACAGCGTTATTAATTAAAAAACAAATTACTAATAAATGTAATGAAAGAGTACAATACTTATATTCTGAAAACTATGAAACATTTTTGAAGAAAATTAAAGAAGACCTAAACGAATGGAAACACATCCATGTTCATGGATTGGAGACAATATTGTTAAAATATCAATTTTCCAGGACTTCCCTGGTGGTCCAGTGGTTAAGAATCTTCCTCCCAATGCAGGGGATGAGGGTTCAATCCCTGGTAGGAGAACTAAGATCCCACATGTCATGGGGCAACTATGCCTGTGCGCTCTAGAGCCCGCGCCACAACTAGAGAGCCTGTGCACTGCAACTACTGAGCCTGTGTGGTCTGGAGCCTGTGAGCCACGACTAGAGACAAGCCCTTGCATCACAACGAAAGATCCTGCATGCCCTAATGAAGATCCCGCGTGACACAACTAAGACCCGATGCAGCCACCCCAAAATAAAAAGATATCAATGTTCACCCATCTGATCTACAATCCATATCAAAACCCAGCTGGCTTCTTTGCAGAAACTGATGATGTGTATGGAAATTCATGGGACTCAGAATAGCCAGAACAATCTAGGAAAAGAAGAACAGGGCCTTCTTTGTTCTGGTGGCTTCTGGTTCTTCTTAACCGCTGGTGGCTCAGCGGTTAAGAATCCACCTGCTTATGCAGGGGACACAGGTTCAAGCCCTGGTCCGAGAAGATCCCACATGCCGCGGAGCAGCTAAGCCCGTGTGCCACAACTACTGAGCCTGCGCTCTAGAGCCCGCGCGCCAGAGCTACTGAGCCCATGTGCCACAACTACTGAAGCCCGTGCGCCTAGAGCCCGTGCTCCACAACAAGAGAAGCCACCTCAATGAGAAGCCCGTGCATCGTAAGGAAGAGTAGCCCCCACTCGCCGCAACTAGAGAAAGCCCACACGCAGCAACGAAGACCTAACACAGCCAAAAATAAATAAAATAAATAAATAAATTTTAAAAATGAACAAATTATCTGAATAGATATTTCTCTAAAGAAGATGCACAAATGGCCAAAAAGCACATGAAAAGATGCTCAACATCATTAGCCATCAGGGAAGCGCAAATCAAAACCACAAGATACCACTTCACACCCACTAGGATGGCTAGAATCAAAAAGACAGGCAAACACAAATGTTGCCAAGGACGGAGATAAATTGGACTCCTCAGGCATTGTTGGTGGGAATGTAAAATGGTGCAGCTGCTTTGGAAGGGTCTGGCAGTTCCTCAGAAAAAATTAAATGTGAAGTTAGCATATAACCCAGCAGTTCCACACCTCTAGACCCAAGAGAAACGAAAGCAAATGTCTGCCCCAAACTGGCATATAACTGTCCATAGCAGCATTATTGATAACAGCCTCAAGGTGGAAATAACCCAATGTCCATCAACTGATGAATGGATAAACAAAATGTGGTCCATCCATACAATGAAATATTATTTGGC